>NC_085842.1:140149368-140478535 GCF_035594765.1 Anolis carolinensis | reverse complement strand
GGCAGCATTGGCCTTGGGGCATAAGGTGGATCATGTCTGCCTGGCTGCCACGGGGGCTCCTATTGCTTGTTCCCTCCTCTGGAAACCAAGACTCCGCTAGGCCTTCCAGATTTAAAAATAGACCGTTTGCTTATGGAAAATTAAGGATGGATAAGCGGCTCTGCAGGATGCCTCTTTGCTTCTAATTATATTGTAAATCAATTGCTGTGTTAAAGAAAGAATCCTGGCAGGCAGCTCAATCCTTAGTGCAAGAGGAGCCTTTGTAACTTAAACAAGATGCTTTGGCAAATCCTTCAAGCCTGATTTTCATCAATGGGAGAGCAGGAGAGCAACTGGACAGTACACTAGACAGGCTTCTGGGGACTTGAATGGACCTCGAGTCCTGTCCTGCTGGATTTTGGATGATTCCTTTTGTCTGCTTCTTGCTGCTGGCACAGGAAAAGGATAGGCGCAGGGATGTGGAGCAGCCCATTCTTTGTCTACTGTTGTTATGATTAAATGGAGAGGTTGAAAAAACAACTGGAAGCAGAGCAATGTCATGCAGAGAAGCAAGAGACAGTAACATGTTTGACTGGGTTACCTTTGATTGCTGCATTCCTGTGCTGGCTTTTGGGTGTCATAGAATTCTTCATCCCCGATTCTTCCTGAAAAGGGTTTTGCCAAATGTAAAAAGTTATGCATATTTACACCAACAGAGGCGAATCTATTACAAGATGTTTCTAGGCTCACCCCACTTTTCTCAGCAGTAAGGAGTTTGGGGATCAGTTGATTAAGCCTGACTGTTTCTTCTTGGAAGTGGATCAGTTAGGCTTTATTTATATTTTATAAGATATCATTTCTATACAAATATGCAACTTGAGCATATGTGGAGGCATAGCTTAAACACTCAAATGGACAATAAAAGCATACTGTTCCCATATCAGATCAACAAGGGAGATAGCTACATAGAGCCCAAACCATCTCTTAGTATTTCCATGAGAGTTCAAAGTTTCTGTACAAACAGGAGTAATCATGTGGGTTGTTCCCACTTAGGGGACGTTGTCTTTCTGATAGAGCATCAAGCGTGTTCCTGTAAGGCCCCCCCGTCCCCATAGTTGTCCTATTGTCTCCCACTCCTACTGTCCTATTGTATTATGCACAAGTGAGTCCCATAGTGTAAGGTGTGTTGCAAAAGAGGACTCTGCCTCCATTAAAGGACCTGTTGGACTTGTACCACAAATGAAGTGCAGGATTGCAGTGTAGCTCCGTTTAGTTAAATTAGCATGTCTCACATCAGCTGAAGTTTAAGGAAGAATGGACAAAGTTCCATGACCTGTGGGTGGGGGTAATTCCAGCTCTGGATCTCAACACACCCCATGGCTTAATAAAATTAGGAGTGGTGGGCAATGTTCTTCCACTTTTGAAAAAAAGAGGGGGCATACACATGTTTTAATGGACAGTCACCATTTCTGGCATGGCAATTCTCTCTTCCTTTTTTTTGGTGGTGATTGGCTGGCTCAGAGCCTTGAAGATTCTGGGAGGGACTCTTAAAATATCTAGGATACTCATGATTCCTGTTCATTGTCTAAGGTTCTTCTCCCATGAGATTGTGAGTGCTTCCCTTTACCACTTCATAGTCACTAAGCATTCTCAATCAACCACCGTTGGCTGCTGGCAGAGGATTCAGGGAGCTATATTAACAACAAAAAGTAACATTTCTAAGTTTTGGTAATAATAGCTTGGGAGAAAGTGGCCACGACCGTATCAATTTAAGTCATGGTGCATAGCCATCCATCTATTTAAGGCTAACATCATCATTGGGAAGACAAAATAAATGGAGGCCAGATCTCCCTTTCCCTCTTACTAGGGACCCCCTCCACTTTAAAAAAAATCAGTTGTGAAGGAAAGTCTTCACAGAAGCAGCAAGTGGATAGAGAATGAAAAAGTAGCTTGGGAATGAATGGAAAAAGTGAAGTATTTTGCTCACCAGAACAAGCGACTCATGCAAACAAAAGTACAGAGACCTCTCTGCATTCTCAAACCATTAATAAATTCCTCACTCATCTCAATCTAAACAGCTGCCTAAAGAGTCACATTTGTCAGAAATGGGCTAATCTAAGAAAAAGGCAGCTGCCAGGTCTAGCCCATTGGTCCATTCAGAGTTTGTCCTTGATGTGGTTGGGCACTTCTGTACCACACCACACTTATCAGGTAGATGTATGTGCTGCTGCCATCATCTCCTCTTTCTCCTGTTTCTGATTTATGCAGTGTAGCTGAACTAGGCCAATGAAGAAGAGGAGGGGGAATGGTGCAGATATAGTGATTAGAATTCTAGACTGGGGCTAAGCACACACTGACGACCTCATCAGACAGCTCCAGTTCATAGAGGGGTGTGGGGAATCTACATCGCCCAGATCCAAGTGAGGGCATTCAGATGGAGGAAAGCGTGAGGGCACAGCTTCCCCCTCATAGATTGTATAGCAATATGGGAGCTCTCCCATGTTGCCCTGCTCTGGCTCTGCCCTTCTTCACCCATGGAGCCGGCACAGCATCATGTGGTGAGAGCCAGCCAGCTACCTGGATGACCTGGGCTAAAATCAGCGCACGTCACTGATTTTAGCCCTTTGTGATGGGATGGTGAGTCACGAGTGTCACAAAATGAGTATCTCCCAGAATTATTGTGTGAAGTAGGGAAGAAGGTATGTACATCTCTGTCAGCTCACTGGAAGAAAACTGGAAGTGGGAACCGTTCCGTTAACTGAGCATATTCCAAAAGTGGGCCTGGACAGAGAAGTATAGTCCTTTTTTGGGGGGGGGGGGTGGAGGAGTTGAAGGAAGAAAACAATTTCTCCTGTTTTACTCTTTATTCCCACCACTCCACACTTTCCATGAGTCCTCCAGAACAAAACTTAAGAGTATCCAGTACTCAGGTTGGGAAGGACTTTCGGGGAGACAGAAGGTATATCTGAGCATATAGACTTCAGTTGAACATTTCAGTCCCTCACTGTCCTTTTCTTTTTTATTCCTCTTTGTCTGACCTGTGAAAGCAAGACCTGCTGCAGGTTTGTTGTGCAGGTTTAGAACACATTTGTTTGTGAGACCACTAGACAGCAAGATGAGACCCCTGGATGGGAAAGGAAGGGAGACCTACTAAAGCTCTCTTGACTTCACTATGGGGTATTGTGCCACCATAGTCCCTTCCCACCTTTTTGGAATGAAAATGCACAGTATTGTTCTCTTTCTTTCAAAGCATAGTTGTATCAACAACTTTGTTCACTTCTTTAGGCATTTCACTGCCTTGATTTGGTACTTCATAGAGCCACAAAGTTCTCTTAAAGTTCCAGGTGCCAAGGCAGGGGACCATCAGGTGCTTTTCTGTGCCAGGGGTCTTTTGTTAGTAAATTCAGAATAGCAATTTTCTGGAAGAAGGTGGGGCAATACTGACAACTATGTTGCAATAAGCCTATCTGTGGCATTGTTCTAGACAAATGGGGGTGTACAATTTTTGGTCCACAGAGCTGCATGAGATGAAAGAGTGAGGAGTATATCTGTGTTTCTAGTTACAACAGGGGGAGAGGGATCTGTACAAAATTGGCATGTGGATGTAAGCGCCGGATGTGGTGGTAGAAACGGAAGAGCTAGGGTACCCTTAGAAGGACACACTTAGGTTTAGGTGAACGGAAACTACAGATTGTGTATTACTACTGTAGTGTGTGAAATGCTGTTTGTAGGAGCAAAATGTAGAAGTGATAAAAAGGCCTAATGGTATTTTCTGTTACTTTTACCTTATCCAGTAGTGAATGGGAGTTCCCATGCAAATAGGGGAAGATTGTAGTCTGATTGTTAAAGGAGCTATCAGAGGGTTGAGTACTATCCCCAATCAGGTTCAGCACTTGAATGGCTTCTTTGAAGTTCAGATCTGTAGAGGGTTAATCACTCCACTGACAGCAGCCACCACCTTTTTACATGACTAGAGTCGAATGTGTTTTCAAAAGCATAAGACTGCTTAAATATTTTTTTCTTGCCTTTCAGTTTTGTCATGAACAGGCCAAATCTTGGGACCCATTCACAAAACATAAATTTCCCAGAGGAATAGTCTTCCATCTGCTTTTCTTCATTGAAATTTAAATGGAAATAACATGCATTTTAGTAAGTTGTTGTTGTTGTTGTTATTGTTGTTGTGTGTATGTCCATTCAACACAGCATATTCTGCAACAAGTGCATTTCATACCACCATCAAATGTCAGGAGCTTTTAGATACAACACCATGTCTTGGATGGCACAGTTCTTTGGAGGATAGAGAACCCTGACCTTAGATGTTATGGCCCCCTCCCCCACCAAGGATAAACCCTTTGCTAACAAGTGCAATGTCAGCTGCTTGCCAGATTTGAACATCTGTGCAGTTCATCTACAACATGTGCTTCTGCATAGCAGTTGCAATCCTTGGAGCACTTCTGAGCAGAGGGAGAAACCATTAGCAGGCTGTAAACACCACACGAAACAGAAGCAGCCTTGATGTTAACATGGCAAAGTAGCATCTGGGAAAGGGCAGACCAGAATAGCAAAGACAGAAGGAGAACTGAGGACTGACTTATCATTCTTGTGATGTTTCCCTTGAATGGTCAGAATGTTTAAATTTAAGAACCCAGAAGAAGGTTGCTACTTTCATGCATACTCTGAAACAAAGCCTTTGTGATAGTGGTTTGAATGTGGGCCTAGAATTGTGGGAGGTCATGATTTGAATCCCTACTGGGCCATAGAAACCCACTGGACAACTATGAAGAAATTAAATTCTTTCAGCCTTGGAGAAACACACACACAAATATTTCCAAGAAAACCCTGTGAGAGAGTCTCCTTGAGATCACTATAAGTTGGAAACAACTTTAAAGAATAGCATTCTGACGCCCACCCATCTTCCTGGTGCCATATATCTAAATTTGAGGGCACATTATGATTAGAATAATACAAGAGGCCACCTATTTTGAAAGTCACACAACCTCTGATACTATTAGTGCAAATTTGCAAAAAAAAAAAAAAGGCAATTTGCAGTCATTATTCATATACTGCATGAATTTCCAAAATTGTAGGGAACATGCTTTGTTTTGGAGATGGGGAACTGATACAAGCTTCCTCTTTCTTCCTGTTTCCAAAGCAAGGAAGCTTGGCCATGCAGCAAGAATTATATCCAAAGTAGAGCCTTGTGCCATTATAACCAGCAACTGAAAAGCTTAATGGGATTCATAGTTTCAGTAGAAAATGCAGCTATGTTTGATGGGCCTCTTCTACCTCTGACTCCTGTCCCTTTAACACAAAAATTTGTTATACTAGAATGGTAAAGTTAAATCAATTTCACTAAGCAAATTTTTAACATTCCCTCTCATATGTCTCATCATTGTCAAGGTATGCATTACAAGATCATGGGGTTTGGGGAAAGTATGATTGTACCTTGTTTAATATGTCCTGCCTTGGCAGTCGTACTCAACAGCCAAGTGCAGGCTGCAAGTGGTCTCATGCCCTTTCACCTTCTAGGATGGGAACAGAGGCAGAGAGAAGACAAAGCCCTAGAGCTGTTCTTTGAGTTACACATATTTTTCCTGAATTAGTTTCATGCTGCAAACCATAGGATTGGGAGGAACCTCAAAGGTCATCCATTCTAAATCCCTTCCACTCAAGTAGGATTAATTGTACCTAAACCTTACTTGACAAATGTTTAAGGATTTTTCTTGTTTAGAACAGTGCTCCTCTTGTCTTTGTGTGACAGTTTTCCATTGTCTTGCTTGGAGCATTTCCCTTCTTCGTTCAAACTAAACTTTCATTAAACCAGATATGGAGGGCAAAAGAATTGGCACCAGAGAGACAGAATCTGGGGGTGTTTTCATACGTGACACTTAAGAAACACATTTGAGCTTTTTCCATGGATGCTACAATCAACTCTGGAGTCTTGGCAGAGCAGAATAGATTCATTCCACTCTCCATCAAAACTTTTCTTACTGGAAGTTTGTTCTCCTTTTTTCCTATAATGAAAGTTGGTTTGTTCTCAGCAGCATAAGGGAACCTGGCTTCTCCATTTGTTGTTGTACTCCAGTAGCCATCAGCGTTAACTAACCTGAACAGTTGTGAAGGATGATAGAGTAGCAGCAACTCCTCAACATTTGGAGAGTCACAGCTTCTCTTTCACTGTTTAGACTTTCTAGAGACAAAGCAGGTATATGTCTCATTCTACATTGGTATAACTGCAGACAAAAGAGACTAAGTTACTGTTCCTGGGAGTAGAATGACCTTGGTAACATATTGAATCCCTTTGGGTCTTTCACACATTGTCCAGAAAAATGTAGTCAGAAATGATGCTGTCTCTAATATCTATGGGTTCAGTGTACATTGCTGTGAGGAAAGCAAAGCAAAGCCCAGTCTGCTTCTGCTCTGCCTGGCATTAAGGGATTGAAAGGTTATGTAGAGGAAGATATTTATGTTCATGACTCATCGTTCAAGGAAAGCCAAGTGCTTATTTGCAATATATTGATGTCATTTGTGTATGGGCAGATCTTATTCATTCTCTGTGAAAAGAAAACAACCAGCATTCCCTGCCTGATTGCTTGGTTAATTCAGTTAACAGTATGGATCTGCAATCCAAAATAAAATGGTCATACTATATATTTGCCTCCTCCAGTAAGTGAACTTTAGTAGTAAAGTTTAATCTGTTTGGCTTAATATGGCAAATTTGGCCAAACTGGAGATGACTGTACAATTCTGTGGAAGCCCAGTCACTAGTGGGAGGGAAGGTGAAATGCAGGAGCAGTGGCAGCAATGGCTATGCAGGCCTTCTCTTCATAACTCATAGCCACTTCTGGTTGTGTGGGATCTGTCCCCTCAGTAGTGGGCATGCTTGCATATTTTTGATCTGGGCTGCCCTTCTTGTCTTGCCTAGTTGCCTTCTTCCAGTATGTTCCAGGCAGCCGGGAGACTCCTCCAACTGTAGAAACTAGTAAAAAAAGGAAACTGGCTCACACAAGCATTCAGGAGAGAGTGTTATTCAGCATACCAGTTTTCACTGTAGACGATCCCAAGTTTATCCCTTGGCATCTCCAGATAAGGTTAGGACAGACCTGTGTTTGAAACAGCCCAATGATGTAAATAAATTTGACTAGACAAATGATCTGACTTGGTGTAAGGCAACTTCTTTTGTTCTGATCATTAGCTCTGCTCACATGCCCTATACTGGTCCTCCTGTATACCAGCACTAGATGCTAAATGGATTGGGCAGTAGATGCCAGATGGAATAATGAGTGAATGAAAATGAGGACAGCCTCCTTCACAAGCCTTATGGCCTCGGATGTATTTAAGCAATGCTAGTCAAAGTGATGGTTCATGGCCCAGTGCCAATCTTGGAGACATTGGCAACTAGTCCCTGGTGAGCTTCCTGAAGAAAACAAAAAATCGGGGAATGGACACAAATATGGCATTTGCCCCTGGCATATTAGGGAAAATAGAATTCCTGGTATAGAGCAGTATATCTCCTAATAGCTGGAGATAGACTGCTTTAGAGAACTCTTCTGACTGTCCTGTGTGTTGAAAAAAAAATTGAACTGCCAGCCCATTTATGTTCTACACTAGGAACAGGGAGAGAGGAACATCATCTTGTCCTTCACCTCAGGTTAGAAAAATATTTTGAAACAGTTCTGATTAAAATGCAGCACAACTGTTGATTTAAAGCCAAAGAATTTCTCATTATATAAAAATATAGTGGAACAGTTACCTTTTGGGTGTTTTTTTTTTGCTTCAAAAAATGATGCTATCTTTTAAATGAAGAACCAATGTGGTTGAAGTGCTGGGCTATGTATTCATTTATTTAAAATATTTCTGTATTGCCTCACAGTCCACAAGGACTTCCAAGGTGATTAATAAGTGGAAGCCAATTAAAACAATGCAATATTTAAAATGCATTAAAGTCTCTTTTAAAATCCTTAAAAGCATTCTAGAGTAATAGAATCATAAAGTTGGAAGAGATTCTATGGGCCATCCAGTCTAACCCCCCCTTCCCCGCCATGCAGGAAAAGCACAATCAAAGCACCCCCGAGAGATGGCCATCCAGGCTCTGTTTAAAAGCCCCAAAGAAGGAGCCTCCCCACACTCCAAGGCAGTGAATTCCACTGTTGAACAGCTCTCATTATAGTCAGGAGGTTCTTCCTAATGTTCAGGTGGAAACAACAATCCTAAAATAGTTAAGCAACTATTTCAAACATTGAATACCACATGGAACAGCACCGTTTGGGTTGCCTAAAAGAGATGGACTTTCTTGGGAGAGAGCTCCACAGTCAAGGTGCTGCTACAGAGAAGTTGCATTGCATACTCTCACCAACCTAACTTCATGAGGTGTTGGGACACTCAACAGGATCTCTTATGAAGATCTCAAAATTCTTGCAGTTTGACATGAGTGGAAGCTGTCTTTTAGATACCTTGGTCCCAAGTTGTTTAGGCTTTATATGTCATTCCTCACTCTGCATCATCTTAACTAACAACATAAATAATCTCTAAGACAGTGTATGGTGTATTTTCTACATTTTGGCTGGCCAACAAAAGTGCCAATGTTTTTTGGATTTTGGAATTTGTTGTATTCAGTTTAAATTTAGGGGCCCTTCAGATCTTGTTGAAGTTGAAGTCAAACAACATCAGGAGGGCCACAGAGTCCCTACATGTTTTGGATAGTAATGCTTATATTCTTGCATTTTGTGATATAAATTGAAGGTAACATCAACATTAATGTGAAAACAAAATTAAACGATGAAGACAAAACCTACACATTCATTTACAGTAGAAAATCAGATAATGTCAAATTTTGTGGAAATCTTCTGACCAGTTTACATCTAGCATCTGCTGATATGCTTCTAACTTTGCTTAACCATAGAATAAAGCTCTTCATTTTGCAGCCAACGTGAATAGCATAATTGGAAATAGTCAGGAAGGGTGCTGGTTAAGACTTGCCATGTACCTCAGTGTTTCTGTTTAAAGAGAAACCATCTGTTATGCTTCCCTTTTCAGCATAAGTGGAACTGTGACACATGTATATTGCTTTTTCATTGTGTTTATATCCTACATTCCAGGATCTGATTTGCTATGTTTTCTCATCCATAAAATCAACAGGTATTGGTTCCACTGCTGTTCACTATCTGCCCATAGACTTTATAATGGTAGTTGCATTAAATCCTAATATACAACCACAGTTTGATTAGTGGTACAGCTCCGCTTGAGAATCTGTTTTCAAAACTAGAGCTATATTTTGGAGATATGAGATATAACAATGAAGAAGAAAGTTTATTAAGTATGAGCAAATGTGTTTTTCTTAGTACTGAGTTTCACAATTGCCCCCTCATACCTGAAGGGCAAGCAACATCAGTTTCTTTTAATAAACATAGGACTAAGTACATTTCTTTTGAGAAGGCATTTTCTGCCCTTGTACCTCACACAACACATTACTGAGGTTACTCCATTTATCCACAAAAGACAAATATATTTGAAGACTACGTGCATTTAGAAGGTGAAAAAGTTACTTTTTTGGATTGCAACCTTCCCCCTACATTTTAGTCAGTATGGTCATTGGTAAATTTTAGCCCCAAAGTAAAGTTTTCAAGCCCTGACTTGGGTAGCAGAGCACTTACAGAATTGACACATGATCATTACACATTTTTCACTTCACCACAAAACAAGCTGCTTTCTTACATGAGGTAAAACATGTTTATTTCATTGTCACATCACAAATGTTTAATCAGTTTTTAGTCATTCCAGCTGCTAGATGTTATGGATGTTGCTGGATGTTATGCCTCACATACTTGTGTGTGGCACTGCAAATACCTACCATGGGCTTACTGCTCTCTATGTTGTTATGATGAGGTTTTTAAAAATATAATTGCTTACAGGAGAGGTCTGTCCTTGGCTCTGGAAGCCTCAGATTCAAATGTCCGTTCAGCCATGAAATTCACTTGCTCTCAGCCCCATTTAAAGCATCAAATGGGAATGCCTGATACATGAAATAAAACAGGGCACTGTTCTATTATCTGGGGGAGGCAACTAGAGGGTGCTAGAGAGAGAAGGATAGACCATGTTATGGGAGGTAGAGGATGGGTTGAAAGAATAAAGCAATTTCCTTTTTTTCTTGTTATTCCCTCCACCCATGTCCCCATCATTGAAATAGCCCTTGTTTATGATATGGGAAGTGGGGAAGGGAAATAACCAGCGAAAACAGGGGAAATAGTTTTACTCCTTCAACTCCCTCCCCTCTGTAAAATGGATTATCCTTCTCTCTCTAGGACCTCCTAGAGGCCGCTGCCTGGATAATGGAATAGTACCTAAAACACAACACACACACACACACACACACACAACACGGAACTCTTTGGATGAGGGCATGTCAGGCCTATGGAAAGTCTGATGGAACTGAGAATTCTAGACTTCAAAATGCCACAAGAAGAAGATCTTCGCACAACAGACCATTCTACTGCACTACACCGTTCCCTAGAGCACTTTGCAACATCAGCACTTAATCTTAATCCCTCTTCCACAAAGCAGACATATGGCAGAATCATGAATCATGAAACCTGGGTCTGGACTCAGTAATCTAGATCAGCTTTGCTATGCAGAAGCCCTTACTCTTGTTCATAAGGGGGTCAGAGTTTGGATATTTTACTTTTATTTTAACTAAATCACCCAGTATTCTGGGAGTTGTAGTGCAAGCATAACTTTTCCAAACTCTAAGAATGCTTGATTCTCCTTGAAGGATCTTAATTCTACTCCTTTCCTATCAGTAGTTTTAATAGAAAATCAGTTGGCACTGTAAAATCTTCAAAACACTACACTTAGGACACAGGATACTTTGTGGAGAACGACAATGTCCCATATGTATTTTTTGTTCTATCTCTGTGCTTCTCTGCAGTATCTATTCTAAGGGTCTCCCATGCCAGACTCCCTGGGAAGGAGAGGAGGCCCTGCCTCCCTGGACTCTTAGAATCCCCTAGAGGTCTTATGGCTACACACAGAGTGTTCCAGGGGCTCTGGTGGAGGCAGATGTTAACATGATAAGATGCATTAACTCAGCTCCTTGCTTCTCGCTGTCAGATCTCCACAGAGACTGCGAGTGGGTGGAATTTTAGCCTCTGAAATAAAGAGGGGGGCAGTGAGCACACAAAATAATCTGTACATGGCTGGCACTTAATTTTTTTTAAAACTAGAAAGAAATCTTGGGAATCCTTTTTCTTTCAAAACATCAGTTGAAATATCCATCATGCTGCTGTCTAATCAAGGAAAAGTTAGGCAACACCATTGTTAGTGGTACAAAAACTAGAACCCCAAATTCTTAAATCTCAATCTGTCTTCAAGTTGACTGCTGTTTTCTTGATCCTGAATACAGAAATATGGTCATGGTTTTTGAGGTCCCCCTGCCCCCCAAAGTATAACGTTCCCCACCTCCATCCCCTCTGATACATTAAAAGCAGGAATGGACAACTTGGGGCCCACCATAAGTTTTGACCCGTAATTCTCATCTTTCCTAACTATCATAGCTGAATGGTAAGAGATTATAGTCAGCAACATCTGGAGGACTTCTACTTTTCCATTTCAATTCAAATCAACCAAACATATCAGCTCACTTCAGTGACTTGGGATACCAGGGCTGTGGTGCAGGCTGGTTGGCAGCCAGCTGCAACCAATCACTCTGACCAGTCATGAGTTCGAGGCCCGCCTGTGCCTGCATCTGTCTCTGTCTCTGTTCTATGTTATGGCATTGAATGTTTGCCTTATATGTGCAATGTGATCCGCCCTGAGTCCCCTTCAGGGTGAGAAGGGTGGAATATAAATACTGCAAATAAATAAATAAATAAATAAATAAATATTAATGATGCCTATAAATTGATGATTGAGGCAAGGCTGAAATTAAACAGCTGAGGAATTGGCACTAGCCATTTTTCTATAACATAGGTTCACACATGATGTGATAAGGCTCACTGGGAGGCATCAGATTCCCCCCCCCCCCCCCCGCCTTATGATTAGGAAGCTACTTATCTCTGTTCAAGGATTGTCCAGTCCCCTCTATTCATTTTAATTATTCTGAAAATCACATCTCTTCCATGGCACCTTTGTAACAGTTCTGCACCAGGGATCATCAAGCCTGCTAACACCAAGTTTCCCCGGATTGTGGCAACAGAGGCTAGACACCCACTGCTCTTCAATCTTCTAGTCTATCCAGTAGAAGAAAGATATCTATGTATAGTCAGAAGATGCAGATGTCCCTTGTTTGGACTACTTTTCCCAGCATGGCCATCAGATGTGCTATCTGGAGGATTGTAGGAGTTGTAAACTTTCCCCATAGAACATTATCAAGTCCTATTCCAGCTTCAGGCACATGGCTTGATACAGGAACAGGGCTCTAAAAGGACAAGTATATTGATATTTGTGCAGAGGATGCCACTTGGAGAAACAGAACTCAAAACTTGGATCAGACAACCTTCAGCTCTGGGGCAGAATAAAGGCGTTCTCTCATCTCTCGTGGCTCAGCAAAGTTAATTGTTTCTTATAAGAGCCACACGGAGATCAGTATGTTTCATGGCCTTGTTGATGATATATTAAGGGATATTTTTTATGGTCCTGCGTGTGCCTCTTTTCAGCATCAAATGTAATGTTTAATCCCATCTAATAACAATAAAAGTCTCCTTCATAAGCACATGCTGGAAAAAATGGGGTGGATTTTACTAAAAACAATGTATGTGAGCAGTTCATGGTCTTCTCGCATTACACAGGGATTTATCCGATCTCTTGCATAATTTAATCTTTGCATCTGTGGGATCACAAATGTTTTACATTTCTAACATTTATGGGCAGACATAGAAAACATCTGTGCAGGGCCAACACAATAAAACATCTGGAAGACATCTTTGGCTTTTTATGACACATGTAGCATGATCTTTTGCCTAGAACAAGTGTGTTTCTCTTGCAAGTAGCTTTATGTGCTGCTTAATGGGCTTTTTCTTGAGTCAAATGGGCACTGCGGGGAACACACAAGTTGGATTGCCCTTCAAGACAGGCAGCACTGAAGATACAGACAAATGGAGGGGGAGAAAGGACTTTCATTCTCCATATTTTTTAATATATATAAAAGGGGATGTGTGCATAAGCTAGTGCTAAGCAAACAATATATCATCATTGCTACTGCTGTTAAAGGTGTACTTATTGCCCACATTGTTTGTTTCGGCACTATATGTTACAATGAGGTGTTGCCTTGCTTAGAATTTAATAAGTTGGAAATGTAGATTAATAAGGGCCCCAGAAGCAGATAATTTGGATTTAGTGGGGGGAAGCATAACTATATGAGCTACTCGTATGAGTCCTGTTTGTTGCAAGCTTTAGAGACCCCCAAATTAACAGGTTTCTCCTTCTACTAAGCAATTCTGGATCGGATGCCTGATGAAATTAATAATTCTTTACCCATGAACACAGTCCCTTCAGGGAGAGAGGGCGGTATATAAAGTTTTACTTATTTACTTACTTACTTACACAGTCTACTATTGGCATAATGTAATGTGGGAAATATGTCTTACGCATATATTATATAAGGGGCCATGTTGGCGCAGTGGGTTAAATTGCTAAACTGCAGAATTTGGTGACTGGAAGATTGGCAGTTTGAATCTGCATGATGGGGTGAGCCCCTGCTGTTAGCCAACAGCTTCTGTCAACCTAGCAGTTTGAAAACATGCAAATGTGAGTAGATCAATAGGTACCACTTCAGTGGGAAGGTAACGATGCTCCATGCAGTCATGCAACCACATGACCCAGGAGGTGTCTACAGGCAATGCTGGCTCTTCGGCTTAGAAATGGAGATGAGCACCACCCTCCAGAGTTACTCTTGACTTAACGTCAAAGGAAAACCTTTTTATATATTATATGGCCAATTTATTTTATTAACAATCTCTTTGGAAATGATTGCATGATTCTGGCACATGTCCATGTTTTTATACGCATGAACCTCATTCCAGAATGATGAGAAATTTCAGTGGTTCCAGCACTTACCTAGGATTTAGTCATTTTTAAGAAGCAAATGACTAGAAATTTGTGTCATTTTGGGGATAAAAGGCTGAGTATATGGGCAAAACATAAGATTAAGGCCCATAGAATTCACATTCCATAACAGATTCTTGTCTAGGAGAACCCATAGTGCTGTGGCCTTTCTACAAACAGCAAAGTCAGCTGTCATGTTCTCTAAGCAATGAGCCTGCAAATTTCATCCTAAGTGAGCATCAGTGAAGAGAACATTAAAGAATGGGGAGATTAAAAATAACTGTGTGGGGGTTCAGGAGACTTGAATTTCTTCCTTAAGGAGGAGAGAAGGGACTACAGTTTTGCCTCATTTTGTTGTCTTACTTGAGTCCCCCCTTGGGGGTGAGGAGGGCAGGATAGAAATGCTGTAATAAATAAATAAATAAAGGCAAACCTAATATCAACTTAGACACCACTCAGCTCATTTCCATAATAGTAGGAAATTGGTCAGGTGGCACTTGCCTGGCTATTCTGGCCTATTCTAAATCTTTTCACAATTAAGGACTCAGAAGTTGGTATGAAAAGGGGTGTGGAATCCTAAAAAGGCCATTTATATACAAATACTCAAGCATAAAACACCCTTGCATGTGTGCCACAACCCATCATATATAGATTTGTGTGAAAACTGTTGAAGGATGTATAATTTCCCATAAATTTCAGAAATGTCATGTGCCCTGCAATCCTGTCATTAAACTAGTACCAGCACCATCAATACTACTTTGGTTTTCTTCTCCTTCAATGTTCTCTTCTTGGATTTATTTAAAATGAAATATAACACAGTACTGTATATGGGTAAACAATATTTGTTGTGCTTAATTTTTACCTCTTAATAATCAGAATACTTTTGAGTAAAGATCACATGGGATATGAAATAAAGAGTGAGACAATTCTACCTCCCTAAATGGTGACCCTGGTGGATGTCAACAGCCTACAGATTTCTTTGGACATTTTCCCATATGGACTGCTCTTGGCATTCCCTGTTACTGAAGGAAGGAAGGAAGGAAGGAAGGAAGGAAGGAAGGAAGGAAGGAAGGAAGGAAGGAAGGAAGCCAAATCTCTCTGGCCCCCACCCTCCCCTTCTTTTTACAACAGCATACAGAGATCCAAGTGGTTGTGGCTGGAAGTAAAAAACTTTTTTTCCCCTTGCTGCCTTTATTTCTACCAACACAGTCTCTCAAGGAGTAGATCCTGGAGCTGTATTGGGAAACAACTCAATTTCTTATTCAGAAACGGGACCTAATGCCTTCATTTTTAAAATCTGATTTTGTACACCCATATAAATCCCTCTCTTAAAAGACTTACATAGATACGCTGTGTGATATGGAACAACAGTGCGATGTGGCAGCTAAAAAGCCAATACAATTCTAGGCTGGACCAATAAAGAGTATAATGTCTAGATTGAGGGAAGCAATAGTCTCACTCTGTTCTGCTCTTATCAAACCTCATCTTGGATACTGTGTCCAGTCCTGGATATCACAATTCAAGAAGAATATTGACAACGGAAAGGTGTCCAGGGAAGGGTAACCAAAATCATCAAAATTTTGGAAGCCAAGCCCTATAAGGAGCAGTTTAGGGGGATGAATATGTTTAGTTTGGAGAAGGGAAGGTTAAGAGGTGACATGTTAGCCATGTTTAAATATTTGAAAAGATGACATTTCTGCCTCTGCATAGGCTAATAATAATAATAATACTTTATTTATACCCCGCCACCATCTCCCCATGGGGACTCGGGGCGGCTCACACAGGGCAAGGCCCAACTAACACAATTTACAGAAACAACAGCATAAATACATTGAACAATATACAAAAAATAATAAAACACAGTAAGACATTAAAACAAGAGTCAATACAGCAGTAAATCAATCAACCACCAAGTACAATTCAGTCGACTTCATTGGTGATGGGGGGGGGGGGGACTGCAGCAGCAATATAAAATAACATCATCAGTTAAAATACCAGAATAAAAGGGACCTAATAAAATTCAGGATAGAGTTATAGTGCCAACTGAGGCTGGTCATCCAGTGACTGTCTCACCAAAGACCAACCTAGGCTAGGACATGGAGCAATGGATATAAACTGTAGGGAAGAAAAGATTCCACCTAAACATTAGGAAGAACTTTCCAATGGTTAGCACTGTTACATAGTGAAATATGCTGCCTTGGAGTGTGGTGCTGTCCCCTTCTTTGGCGGTTTTAATTCCAGGCTGAATGGCCATCTGTCGGGAGTGTTTGAATTTGTGTTCCTGAATAGCCCATGTGATCTCTCCCATCTCTGTGCTGCTATGATTCTAAAGGCCTTATCATATTACCGTCAGGATTTGCCACACATTGTGGTGAATCCATGGGATCCCGGCAGGGGGCATGGAGAACCCGTCACCCCATGTCCCTCATTGCCTGACTTGCCGCTGGCCTGATCCCATGGGGGGAAGTGACCAGCACCCAGCTTCCCCCCATTGTTCCAAAGGCAACACAGGAAACCTCCTGTGTTGACGCAGCAGCAGCATACAACACTTGCTCTCCCCTTTCACCACGGAGCCCAGCTGGAAGTTGATGTGTGTTGTGTTGTGCTCTGTGATGAAAGGGGAGCGCAAGCGGCATACAACAAGCAAATTGCCCTGTCTGATGAGGTCGTAAAAACTATTAGGAGACATTCACATTGGTATTTGAAGAGCTGTGTATATCAAGTCAGAGACCTGCCTTGGTAACTTGGACATCTTTCTGCTTTGACTTGACTGTGCTTGGCGAACATAAGTCTGCTGAGTCACAGCACCAAAATAACAACTTCAATGTTCAGCCCAAACACAGTGATGTTCCAAGGCAAACCTTCCTTACCAACAATTGTTGATTTCACAGAGATCCTTAAAAAAAAAAGACCAAGAACAGTATTTGAGATTTCAGTTAAATATGTTATGGAAATTTACACAAAGTAAAAAAGAATAGGAACTTGTACTTGAAGGTGAGGGGGTGAAATTCATCCAGGTTCATGGTCTCATGGTGTAGAATATTTGGCCCCAACAAAGAGATTGAATCACTTGCACTGAAGCCTTATTTTACCCAAACCTTGCTAGCATATAACATTCTGAATTAATTGACTGGTTACAGTCACCTTGGCAATTTGGGAAGGATGTATCTGAAATAAATTATTTTCTGTAACTGATACAGTGATAATTTGTCTGAAAGCGGATGCTAACTGATTATTTCTTGCTGTTGATCACTACTGGAGTATAATGCCTCCTTCAGTCTCTTTCATGATTTTATAGTTAATTTGTGCTGATCATCATGAGCATTATAAAAGGTTATGAACATTACATGGCATATTAGCAGTCCATCCATTATTTTGAGAAAAAAACATATTTGATCTCAGAGTTTCTGTGACATCACAGAGGCACTGAAAATAGTGAGGGGAGGCCTCAAAACCTGTGATCATTACAAGCATTACTCTATTTCTAACTTACTTTGGAGACATATTATATTTGTTTTGACTATATTATTTATTCTTCCCTTGAAGATAAGACTATTCTTGTCTAATATATATAAAGGGGAACATACTAGGCAGGTCTACATCTGAAAAAGCAAAAGGACATCAGATGGCTCAGAGAAATATATGTTAAGGTGGTACTACAAAGTAGTAGAGAATTGAGAGCAGATGGAAATATATCAACAGTTCCAATATCAAAATCCCTCGATTGACTACCCCCCCCCCCCAAATCATATTGCTTGAATGATGAAGATCTACCTTTGGCCTCGTTCCTTTCTTACTCCTCAAACAATTCTATACCTTCCTTTGAAATGTTTTATTTTTCATTTTAAGGCAAGGGTAGACAAAATATATCAAACAAAATAGGGGTGGGCAAAGTGTGACTTTGAGCAACATGTGGCTCCCAGGCTGTATTTTCAGCTTTTTCACATTCCCTTGACTGCAGTCTTTCTGGTCATAAAAAGAAGTGAACTGCATCTGCAGGAAATGTCTGCAGCATTTGTAGGTTCCTAGGAGCAGAAAATTAGTTGCCAAATCTGTTGGAGTTGCATATCCCTGATATATTCCTGTTATTGGTGCTTTCAAGTTATTTCTGACTTGCAGCAATGATATGATGACCTAGTACAGAGTTTTCTTGGCAAGATTTGTTCAGAAAGATTTTGCCTTTACCTTCCTCTGAGGCTGAGAGATGTACTCAAAGGGTTCCCATGGTTGAAGAGGAATGGGAAACTTGGTCTCCCATTCTCAAACCACTACCCTACACTGGCTCTCAGTATTGGCCTTTTCAAGTATTATTTGAAGCATGCTAGTTCAACAAAGAGGAAAAGCAGAAAAATGCAAGGGAGGGCTTTCCCCTGTCAGTTGACTACTCTCCCCATGTAGATAGTGATGAATCTGAGTGTAGTGGGAAGCTCTCCTCTTCAGATTCGGGACTATTATCATGAGAAGAGCAAGGAAACTGACAACTGAGCCTGCTCCCTTGCCTATGTGCTAGGTCAACACACTTCAAACAAGAATGGGATAACCTGAATACCCTATAAGAAATACATCCACTTTGATTTTGGAAGCTAAAGAGGATCAGGCCTGGTACTTGGATGGGGAAATGGCAATTATAGAGGAAGGCAAGGGAAAAATACATCAAAATATTGCTTGCTTAAGAAAACCATATGAAATTAATGTGTTTATTATAGGTCAACATGCAACATGGTGTATGTGCATACATGGGAGCATACACTCACATAGAGATGTGCTTTGTTTTGGCCAGCTTTTTTTTTCTTAAAATGCTTCCTGATTTAAAAAAGTGATGATGAGACTCACAGATGATTTAATATTTTGAATGTACATGTGGATTATGCTTAGAGTGATGCCAGCCATGCCATGGCTCATGGTAGAGTCACCCCTTTAAAATGATACATCTGTCTTCACTATTAAACTTGACCTATCCCTTATTAATTTTATCTATCACCACCTCATTTAGTTTTGTTCAGGTCACTTTCAACTCACATTCTCATAGAGTGTTTATTTCTCTGCTAAAGTTTCCTAAGCAATGAGTAATTAAAATAAACTACTTCAAGTTTTTGAGAGAAAATCTTCAGATTACATCAGAGGGTCTTTGGAGATAAAGATGAATGGGAGATGAGTCTTAAATAGGTTATATTAAGTGTCTTAGAATGTGTTTCTTGTAATATGCATATAAACTTGTGATCTAGGTTTACTGGTTTGAATTCCAGTTAAGGGGAAACAAGTTGTGAGATCAGAGCATGATGAAATATAACTAGTGTGGCAGCTGATGCCAAGATCTATAAAATCCTATGCAGAAGGAGATGATACATGGAGCTGTATTTTCAATTTACTATTTCCATTCAACATCTTCAGAAGTTGTCCACAGCTCGCTATCCTGAGATGAATTCTGATTCTAGGATCAGGGTTTGTAGGATTTGGCTGCTTGGTAATCACATTCACAAGCATGGAAATCCTGTCTCTTAAATAGGAAGTTGTGTATTCTGTGGTACCATGCACATTGGATTCACAGTTCAGAATTCTGAAAATCTTAGCTTTTAATTTTGCATCGTCCCATCACAGTTGATGTTTTGTACCTACAAGTCATTTCTGACATAGTGAACATAGTGACATTGTTCAAAGCCTAGTTCAAAGGATTCTAACAATAAAGTGTGGAAGTGAAACACATTTCTAAATGTTTACAGGTGGCAGAATTTAGATTTATTTCATTCTAAGGTAACATCATAGCATGTAACTTTTGATTTAAAAAAGGATAGTCCCAATTACAATATCTTTTGCAAAGTCAGATATAATTTTTCAAGAGCTAACACATTGCATCTGAAGGCTTGTATATAGCCTGCTTTTCAAGGTCATGCCCACATTCAGTTACAGGTGCTAAATTGTACTCTGTACAAGCCCCTTAATTGCTTGCATCTCACTACTCATGAGCTGCTTATACTTCGTAAGTTATCTGATGGCTGCCTGCATTTGCATGTTTTGAGGTCTATGCTATCTGCAGAAAAGAGATTATTTGACCATCCTGGGTTTCGTCCTGAAGATCTTTCTAAGTGAAATTCCTAACACGCATGGATGGAAGACTTTCTACAAGCGCTACTAAATGGTTTTTTTTGTTGACTTCTAATGACCTTGTCAGATGGCTGCTTCATAGAGGGGAGTGGGGAATTCGGCACCCCATGTTTTGCACCGTCCGGCTCCAGCCGAGGGCAATCTGATGCGTGGTGCATGCGGCTTTGCCCCATGCATTCCAATGGCAACACGGGAGCTGGCTTTGCTCTCCTTCACCCATGGAGCTGTGCCGGCTTCATACAGTGGAAGCTCGGTGGCTGACCGGCGCATGCCACCAAATTTAGCCCTGTGTGAGGAGATGATTAGCAAAATCTCTTCCTGTATACTCGGATTTTCCTGATCAGTCCCATATTTCAGTGGGTGAAGTTTGCCTCTTAGGATTCCTGAAATTAGAAGATCCAAGTCCTACTGGAAAAGGAATAATTTTGTTTCAAGTCAAGGCCATGCACACTAGTTTAGTTATTATGTGGAAAGGAGACATGAACTGTATGCTGTCAAATGCTATGTTTGTTTATTTTTTTTTACTTTACACAATGTGCAAGACTTTACAGGCAAAGGGTCATTAATGTGGCAAGGGATAAGGCTGCCATGCTGGCTACATTGTAGAATGGAAAGGGTGTGTTTGAAGCTTCCATTTGTGTAGATTAACAAACTATATTTTTGTACATTCATCTACCCTGTTTTGACATCTTTTGTAATTTCACTTTTTGGTCTATTGCCCCTGCCATCACCCAAGATGGTCTCAATGGATCAATTGCAGCGAAATCATGTGATATTCAAATACGCATAAAGTGATAATTAGAATCATAGGTCAGAAGAGATCACTTGGGCCACCCAGTCCAACCTCTTGCCATGCAGGAAAAAACAATAAAAGCACCCCCAACAGATGACCAGCCAGCCTTCAAAGAAGATTCTTCTGCCCCCTTCAGAGGCAAAGATTTCCACTGTTGAACAGTTTTTACAGTCAGGAAATTGTGTCAACAGGAATATAGGTTGAATGCTGTCCCTTTGGTATGAATTCGGTTTAGCCCCATCTTTGATCCTCCTCCTTCTATTCACATATATAGAAGTTAGCCCTATTGAAATTGTTCATAGGCTATATTATCAGACCTTGAAAGACTCTTCAGTGCCTTTAAGACCTGTGGGAATACATGTTTTGCCAAAGCTCTGCAGATGTTATGATTAAAACTTTTAATTGGCAGTGTGTGAGGCAATGGCATAATAAAGATATCCTAGATAAGGACTCATAGCTTATTTGTGAGCTACAGATATTCCATACAGAATTGTTCATGCAAGGGATAATTTCTTGATTTTGTTTTATTTTTGGGCAAAGAAAAAACCTCATATTTTGCTCAGATTAAGTTCTTAAATGTTAGGAATCAGTACATTTTGTCCCTGTTCAGTACCACAAACAAATGAATATAGCAATTACTTAGCCTGTGAAAAAAATACATTAGATATCTTGCAGCAATTAATAATTTTGAAATTGGCTGGTGACATAGATATCTGTGAAGTTATGGGAGCTCTAGTCCAGTTCATCAAACTGAAGAAGACTGAATTAGTATGTTAGGCTCAGATTGGACTGGTCTAAGCTTAAATCCTACGACCTTATCAGACAAGGGTTTTTCCCTGTCCTAGCTTGCTGCCAGCATGCTGCCGGGATGGAGTCAGCCTGAGCCCATCATATGAAGCAGAGCTTCTTCCAGCAGGGATTCATTGGCCTTCGTGCCAGCAGCATGCCAACAGTGCACTAAAAGGGGGCCCTGAGGATATGGGTTACTACCTTATTCTCATTGAAGAAGCTGGGGACAACCAGAAAACATTATGGGATGGCAGCCCACAACAGTAAGGGGACGAATCTCTGCGCTGCCTCATGGTTTCCCATGCTGTCCCCCATCTTAGACCTCCATGTGATGAGGTTCTTAGAGCAGACATAAAGCTATTTGAAAGACTGAGGGATAGTCTTTCTTTCTGTTCAAACAACCTAACAGGGGACATAAGAGTTGGTATGGTGTAGTGGATACAGCATTGGATGGTGACTCAAGGTTTGAATCCCTGCTCAGCCATGGAAATCCACTGGAGGCTTTTAAGCAGAGGCTGGATGGCCATCTGTCGGGGGTGCTTTGAATGCAATTTCCTGCTTCTTGGCAGGGGGTTGGACTGGATGGCCCATGAGGTCTCTTCCAACTCTACTATTCTGTGATTCTATGCTTTCAGTCTGCTTTGTGCAGAGAAAAAGTGGGGTATAAATAATAATAATAATAATAATAATAATAATAATAATAATAATAATAATAATTTTATTGGCAAGATTTGTTCAATAGGGGTTTGCCCTCACCTTCCTTTGAGGATGAGAGAGTATGACTTGAGCAGGGTCATACAGTGGATTTCCATGGCTGAGCAGGGATTCAAACCTTGAGTCACCATCCAATGCTGTATCCACTACACCATACCAACTCTTATGTCCCCTGTTAGGTTGTTTGAACAGAAAGAAAGATTAGCAGCTTACATTAAAAGCATTTCAGTACAATTTAAAATCTACAAATATATAAACACTAAAGAAGAATTAAAATGAATTTTACTAAAAATTCACAGTTAAAATCTATAAAAACGGATTAAAACATATTTAAAACTAAAACCACAACACTCATTGACTTTATTTTAAAAACCTCCTTTTTAAAAAGCCTACGTGAATAAAAAGGTTTTAGCCTGCCACTGGATGGGCAGCAAAGAGGGTGCCATTCTGACTTCTCTGGGCAGAAGAGAGTTCAGAGTTGAAGGGCAGCCACTGAGAGAAAAGGCTCTCTCTCTTGTCCTCACCAACCGAGCTTGCGATGGAGGTAGGACCAAGAGAAGAGCCTCTCCTGCAAACCTCAGGGCCTGGGCAGGCTTATATAAGGAGAGGTGGTCAGCAAAATAGCCGGAGCCATAAACCCCATGATCGATTTGCCTCAAGGTTCTGTTCTTTTTTCTCTAATGTCCTCCCTGTCATGGGAGGTCTAGATATTGGGAAGTGGGGCCATGATGAGGAAACATCAACAGTAGGTCGAGTATGTGGAGCAAACAAATATAACTCCAGTCAAAGATATATAGATAGATAGATAGATAGATAGATAGATAGATAGATAGATAGATAGATAGATAGATATAGATATAGATATATAGAGAGCATAGGGATTTGAATAGCATAGGGGAGGGTGAACACCCCTGTAGTGTTTGTTTTTCTGTCTGTGCCACTGTCCAGACGACTTCACCTTACTTTCTGTCCCTGTGATAATTGGATTTTGAAAAAAAATTGTCTTGTTTGTCTTGTTGGTGATAAAGCTTCAGTGGAGACCCCCTTTTCCCATGATAACTCTTTCAGAAGTGAATTTTCCATCCTAGAGGTAGATTTCTTTCACTTACTGTTGTCTCACCCTCATTCTTAACTATGAGTTGCTGGTAATTTGGATGTTTGTAACTTGGGGACTGCTTGTGTTCAATAAGGTATCATAATGATTGTTAATTGTTTTGCGTTTCAATATGATTAATGATTATTCTTGACTTATTTTGGGTCCCACAACCCCGCTATTAAGCTATTTTGCTTTCTAGGGTTGAATAAGGATATTTAATTTCATTACCATCTTTAGAAAGTCTGGAAGATCTCTCTAGAAGGATGTGTCTAGCCTAGATGACCCCTCCCCATCTTCTTTTAGGTAAGACTGTTTATATAACAGAGTTTTGTATATTGATTTATGACAAATATAAGTCAAGGGCTGATTACTGCATGGGATACAGTCAGGGCCGGACCTAGGTAATTTTCAAGTAATTTTCACCTAACGGTTGAACCGCCCCAGATACAGTATAGCATAATACATAGAAATACACCAAGAAAGGCACTTAGGAGGAGTTTACAGGAGAGGAACATTGCCCCTTTGCCCTAGTCTTCGCAATTACAGTGGGAGATTTGTACTTGAGATGTATCCTCTCAATTAAATTTAGGCTGTATAATGATGTAAGATGACTTTTAAGTTGTTTTTAATATGCTATGACTACAAGATTGTTCACCATCAATCTATTTGGAAATATTGTAGTTAACAATGAGAAATATAACTTAATGGGAGTGTGTGGAAAGCTTGACAATGATGCTGTTTTTTGCTGCCTTGGATCACTTCTTAGTAATTATTCCCAGGTGCCACAGAATCGCAAAATGGATTTTGGAAAATACTATTTCCTGGCATCTTGAATTGATTGCCATGGTTTTTAGGATACCTAGGTCAGTGGGTATAGAAATGTATGAACACCAAACTAAAAAATAACCCTGTTGGTATGGTTTAAACCCATAAAAAATCACTATCAGCAAAACATAAATTGGAAAAATTTGCACTCAACAGTTATAATGCTTGCAAGAGCTGTTAAGACGTTGGTTGGTGATGGAGTCTTATCTGAAAATCTTTATTTGGACATGCCTTAAGACTGTGGCAAATTTCATGCCTTTATCCTAAACCCACAAACTTTTTACAAATCTCCTCCCTCTATGAGCTGTTAACCTTCCTTCCAGCAGTTGAAGAGCCTGTCTTTATTTAATTTCTCTTCCTCACCACTTTTTAAATTAGTCATATGGGACAACATACTTATCCATTGGGTTGTTTTAATGAAATACCCATGTCAGTGTTGCTCTATTGATGCCTTACATCTGAGCCAGTAGCAAAGAAACTATATCAATGGTGGTACTTTTGGTGGGAGTGGATGAAGGTGCGTGCACAAAAGATGATTTAGTCTAACAATTTTAAAGAATCGAATCAGATATTAGTGTGAACAGTAGGCTTGAGTCCGGATCAGTTCAACCAAAAGTAAGTTGTAATATTTGGTAGTCTGTTTCATGTAATCCTCTAAAAACAGAATGGGGAGGAAGGAACCAAAAAGCTGGGCAAAACAGATCAAGACAGCTGGATTTATCTGCTACTGGAGAGGATGGAATTAAGTCTGCATTATACCGGAGGCAAGTGTCTGCTGCGGGGCTCCTGGAGAAGATGGGATTACCTGCAGCATCTTTTCTCCCTCCCTGGTAGCGGTGTCCATTTCTTTTGGAAAGGTTCCTGAGGCTCCCCCAGAGAGGCCCTGCAGGGAATTTGCTTTCCTAGCAGCACTTGCATAGGGCAGCCATTGAAAAATCTCTGTGTTCCTCTCGGAGCATGATAGGAGTTGAGGTCTCTCTCTCTCTCTCTCTCTCTCTCTCTCTCTCTCTCTCTCTCTCTCTGTTTCTTAACCAATAAAAGGCCTGGTTGTGTACATGCTCTGATTGGCTGAGAATGAACACAACCGGTGATTACAATTCCCAGAACCCTCTCTTGCGGTTTTTATTATTTTAAAAAATGTTATAGAGAAACGTAAAATAATTCTAAAAAAAAAAATAGATTGGTAAATTGTTCTGAAACTTGGCAGGCCTGCAATTGTAAATGGGGTCTAAAACTGAGTCAGGTTTCATGCAAATAGGCCTTAAAATGACTGAGGATAGAGCCATTAAGAGTTCCCATTGTAGCAAATGGGATGAATTTTTGCCGAATGAAACGGCATCACTCCTCCCATTTCTAGTAACTTCCCAGTAAATAAAATGAGGGGTTAGCAGAAAATGGACCCTGAAACAACATACCTTTTGGCTGAATTGCCCAAGCCTAGTGCATAGTATCCCCTAACAATACTACAGTAGAGTCTCATCCAACACTCGCTTATCCAACGTTCTGGATTATCCAACACATTTTTGTAGTCAATGTTTTCAATACATCGTGACATTTTGGTCCGAAATTCGTAAATACAGTAATTACTACATAACATTACTGTATATTAAACTACTTTTTCTGTCAAATTTGTTGTATAACATGATGTTTTGGTGCTTAATTTGTAAAATCATAACCTAATTTGATGTTTAATAGGCTTTTCCTTAATCTCTCCTTATTATCCAACATATTCACTTATCCAACGTTCTGCCGGCCCGTTTACGTTGGATAAGCGAGACTCTACTGTAACTATATTTTCTACCTAGCTCTGTCTGCTTCCTTAGGTATCCAACATGGATTTGCTTTGAACAACCTAATAGCTTTCTTTGTTAACCTAACTTGATTTTAGGTAGAAAGAATACATGTATCATGATATTTCTAATTTTCAGCACTCCTAACATTATGTATGTTTCCTCATATGTCATTGCTTTCAGTGGCACTTCCTTACATGATTTGGACCAGTCAATAAACATCCTAAGAAAACTTTTAAAGATGGAAGCTGAGGAGAATTTTTTCACTTATATTCTAAATCATCCCAAAAATGGGAGTTGAAGAGGCTTGTAAGATTAGAACAAATACAAATACAAAAATTTAACATACACAATTATTAAAATGCAGTTAAAATTAGAAATAGAAACTTTCATAAAATGGAAATATGATTGGTTGTAGGGATGTAAAGGAATATTGAATATATTTTAAAATGGTTGAAAACTATGTTTTCTGAGTATTAAGAAACCCCAAGAAGAAGAATTCCAGGTTGAATAAAATCTTCCCAATTCAGGACTTATATTGTGTAAAATTCATTTTTTGGTTGTCGTATGCAGAAAACAGCATTTTCTGCACAGGAAATAGCAATTACTCATTCCTGCACAGAAAATGTTCTTTTCTTTTCAGAAAAGGTTGTAATTGAAGTTTATTCTGTGTAAAATGTTCGCATTTGCATAGAAAACAACATGTTCATTGCAGAAATGTATTTTTGCATAGGAATTAATATTTCTGAATTAGAACATTATTTTCCATACAGAAAATGATGTTTTCCATGTAAATCAAGCATACTTAAATTTTATGTAGAACAAATGACCAATTATAGAGGGTTTTTTTCTGACCAGGACTTAATAGTTTGGCAGTGAAATATTATTTTCTGCACAGAAAATGCTGCTTTCTGGGCAAAACTACTACATGCAATTTTTCACATAATAAGTTAAAATTGTGATTAGCCTATAAAATAGTGCTTTCGAAGAACTCCTTGCAGCAGGAAAAAATTGCTGAAATTACCAATTGATACCATCAAGAAGAAATTTAGTCAAAATTACCTCCTCAGCTGATGAAAAAAGCTTCACTATTTGAGAACTAGCTAAGCAGTATTATTACTGATAATGATTTAGAAGATGTAGTGAAAGTAAAGAACTGAAAGTGTTCCTGCTAGCATTAAAAAAATTCCATTTCCAGATGTGGGGAAATAAACATGAACACACTCTTGAGAACTGGTGGAAGCCCTCCTTTTGTGTGTTGTGTTCAATTTTAGGTTTCACTGTTAAAGAACTATATTAGCAAATTTGGAAACTCACTTTGAGAATGCAATTGTTCATGAAGTCTTGAACATGTATGAGGGTTGTAGTAGTCACTCCAACAATCACTGAATTTCAGGGTTGTTGTATGTTTTCTGGGCTGTATGGCCATGTTTCAGAAGTATTCTCTCCTGACGTTTCACTCACATCTATGGCAGGCATCCTCAGAGGTTGTGAGGTATGGAGAAACTAAGCAAGGAAGGGGTATATAAATCTGTGGAAAGTCCAGGGTGAGAGAAGAACTCTTGTCAGTTGGAGGCCAGCGTGAATGTTGTAGTTAATCACTTTAATTAGCATTGAATAGCTTCATCTCCTGGCTTCTTCCTGCCTGGGGGCATCCTTTGTTCAGAGTGGTTAGCTGCCCCTGGTTGATACATGTCTGGAACTCCTCTGTTTTCAGAGTGTTGCTTCTTATTTATTCTTCTGATTTTTGAGTTTTTAATACTAGTAGCCAGATTTTGTTCATTTTCATGGTTTCCTCCTTTCTGTTGAAGTTGTCCACATGCTTGTGGATTTCAATGGCTTCTCTGTGTAGTCTGATATGATATTTGTTGGAGTGGTCGAGCATTTCTGTGTTCTCAAATAATATACTGTGTCCAGGTTGGTTCATCAAGTGCTCTGCTATGGCTGATTTCTCTGGTTGAGTTAGTCTGCAGTGCCTTTCATGTTCTTTGACTTGTGTTTGGGCACTGCGTTTGGTGGTCCCTATGTAGACTTGTCCACAGCTGCATGGTATGTGGTAGACTCCTGCAGAGGTGAGAGGATCCCTCTTGTCATTCGCTGACTGTAGCATTTCTTGGATTTTCTTTGTGGGTCTGTAGATAGTTTGTAGGCTGTGTTTTTTCATCAGTTTGCCTATGCGGTCATTGGTTCCCTTGATGTATGGTGAGAACACATTTCCTCTGGGTGGATCTTTGTCTTTGCTCTCATGGTTTGTTCTTGGCTTCACAGCTCTTCTGATATCCATGGTGGAGTATCCATTGGCCTGTAGATATCAGTTTAGATCCTTTATTTCACCTTGGAGGAGGTGAGGTTTGCAGATTCTTTGCGCACGATCTGTCAGGGCCTTGATTGTGCTTCTTTTTTGACTTGGGCGATGGTTGGAGTTTTTATGAAGGTATCTATCTGTGTGTGTAGGTTTTCTGTAAACTGTATGGCCCAATTGTTGACTGGGTTTGCGGATGACCAGAACATCTAGAAATGGCAGTTTTCCTTCCTTTACTTTTTCCATTGGATGTTTGGGTGGATGCTGTTGATCACTGTGTTTATTCTTGTGAACCACCTCAAGCTTGTGTAAAGATGTAATACAAGTTTGGAGGCTGAAATCTTACCTTTTTTTAATAGTACAACTTTTTCCAGTTTTGTACTCTTAAAAAGCAGATTTTCTGGACTCATTAACTCAGTACATGTGGTATGTAAACATGATATCAGGACAATAGCCTTGCTGCCAGTTCCATGTAACCTAAACTGCCCATTAATCAGATAGTTGGTCTCTTCTTCCCACACCTTCAACATTGGCTGCCTCCCTTCTCTATTGTATACATTAAAGACCACATAACTTGTAATAGTTGTGCTTGTCCACCCTTTTGCATGTGCAGGTAATATTGTGGTGATTTAGAGTACAGATTTTAAAACCTTTCCCACATTTTAGCTCATATCTCTGTATCTCTCTCTCTCTTCTGATTAGCATTGAGAGCATAAGAGGGACTATACTGGTTTCTGCTTAGCCTTCAGCTCCCACAAGGCATTCAGATGTCCATGAAAAGCTCCCAAACAGAACACAAAGGAATCAGCAAATAATTCTAGCATACTGATGCTACTACTTGATTATTGTGACTATGGAACTGAAGCTGGACGTGATAGTTATATATAATAAATTAATCCCAAGGAAGGCAGTGTGGCTTTGGGAATTGAATTGCCAACATGCTTGGAAAGGCATGGGTGAAATGGAACCATAAATGAACTTGAACAGAATTTTCTCCACCAGCAGAGGGTACTAGAACAGTGGAGTGTAACTCTGGGTATTCTTTCTCTCGGTAATGTTTCTGGCATCTAGCTTTCTATCCTGCCTCATTGATTTGCATTCAGGGATAGATCTAAAAGGGAAATAGTATTATTTTAATTAAATTAGGGTTCAAAGTGACTTGGAAAGTAATGCATTGTGACGAGGCACCTTTCTGCCGTGGGTGCTGTGAAGTATTAAATCGTGTCAGAAGGCCTGCTCTGAACAGCTTCAAACACTCCGAGCAACTCAAAGAGTTTCCTGATTTCCAAAACAAGGGCTAAGCCGTTTCCACCCTGGCATCTTTGCAAAATGCAAAGAATAGCATTTGAATATACAGTACACATTATTGAAAAGGAATTGCCTGATAAGGCTCATTGTGGTTTGTTTTGTTTTCTTTTTTTCAGTTGATGATAGCTTAGGTGTGGTTGATCTTTCTTTGCTAGCTAATACCGCTCTGTCAATATTTATCGTAAGACCCTACCTTATGATAATTTTATGATCTAGAATTTACAGGATAGTATAATTATTTCTATTGTGAATAGTACAAATCTCTTAGCCAAATGCATGACACATCCTTCCTTAATTGTAACCTTATGGTAATAATGTTACAGGTAATAGAAATACAGAAAACCTAAAATTTGAGCATTTTAAAAGTCAATATTATTTTATGTGTACAAGTGCCCATTAAAATTAATAATGTTTTCCTTTGTTTTGTGTTAGCATTTATTGACTGACTAATATGTAGTTACTTTATTTTCAGAGGAATAGATATGTTAGCCCATTGTAGAACAGCAGTGAAGAGCCTTGTGGTAATCTTAAAGGTCCTGTAAAAAAAAGAATTTATGTGGAACAAGTGTCTTTAAATTGCAGTTAGGTTTTGCTAAGGTGCCACAAGACTCTTAATTGTATTGTTCTTGTAATTTTGTGACTGTGCATTCCCTGCAGCTTTGCTATTTCTAGGAACATTCTCCACCACATTTTAAGTGATGAAAAGGTGAGAGTGCAAGCAGTTAACACTGAATGAAGATGGATTCTGGTGCACATTTATCACAGGAAAGTGGTTCTAATGAATCTATGATGAAGGTTTATATGGATTGCGTTCTTAAATTCTCCCAGCATGTGTTCACACAGAGACCTGGCAGGCTTCAGCATACATATAATAAAATTTCATTGGCCAGTCTTCTTAACCAGATGCTAATGAACTACTCACATGATTCTGAATGTTGATTTGCACCATGGGAGAACTACAAAATGTTTCCTTGTGCTGAGAAAGCTGGTCTTGTGAATATCTTGAACTGGGCTACCATTTGCCTCAAAGACTGATTAAGAATTAATTCAACAAGCAACAGATGGAATAAAATCTTGTCATAACTACAGTGGCTTCTACGTTGTCCTCAAAATAAAGATTAAGGGAAGCAGTTATGGTTCAAATGTCTAACTGGGTGCCTGTATAATTTGATTTCATGCTTATTATTTCCCTCTGAAGTGGTGTACACAGGCAGTCATTTGAGAAATAGGAACGAGCTGCTGAGGCCCTTTTGTGAAGTTGTCCAGGATGTAATTGGCAGCCCTACTTTGAGACCATGAGCAATAAAAGAGATTTCTTCAGAAAAAGAAGAGTAAGTGGAGATCTTTTGTGGTATAATGCATATGCTTTTTGGAAATATTGCACCTATATATGACCTTGATTTTTGTCCCTGATTAAGGTTTAACGTGTTTCTTATCAGCTTAGGCAAAGAAGCTTAGAGAGCCGTATTTCAGAACTTTTTGTCCGTGCAAGGATTAATTGTTATTAGTGATCAAAGTATGGCGGTGCCTTTGTAATTAGAGCTCTTCAAAAGTGTCTTCCAACAACTTTCAAGGTTGTATTCAGGGACAGTATAAGTGCTAAGAGAATACATACAGCTGACAAGAGGCCTCAGGATATGAAGATCTTACTGTTCCCTAATTGCTTCCTGTTCTGCTTATTCTGATTCCTGCCATTTCACAGATCCTCAGACTCTCTCTGGCACTTGTTTGACTTAGGATCATGGGGCATTTTTCACTCCCTTTTTCCATTTGTTGATGGGGCCTGCAAAGCATCATTAGATAATGCTGGCTGGGCCCTGCCCACATTCCTCCCAAAGTGGAAGGGAAGTGTTGCAAGACTCTTCCTCCTCCACGACAGAAAGGAAAGTGTTTTTTGGGTTGCTCCAATGGAGCCACCAGTACTTTCCTCTCAATTTCCCCCATATGATATGACCCTTTCTCCCATATCATTGGGACAGGAACAGTGTGCTTTGTCCCATCCCCACCATACGATGGGGGAAAGAGGGAGGGTGCACAGGGCACCCTGAGCCACCCCGAGTCGCCTGGCACACCTTCCCTGTAGCTGGTAATTGCCAGTGAAATGGCATAGCTCCAGGGACCATGTGAAGAGGTCCTTATTTACCATTTTATATTAGGGACACCATTATAATACATCACTGTATTTAATGAGACTTGAGCACTCATGGATTATGGTTTTGTGGATATTGAGAACCCACTTTAAGTGTGTTCAATTTTGTAGCCTAACTATATTTCATGTTCAAAGATATACATATATATATGTTTTCTTATTGAACCTTAAACTATACCTTTACTGCTTTTGCTTAGATTTTTGCTTCAGTAAATTGGGGAAATAGCTACAACAACATGTCAGCAGCTCATTTTGTTTTAAATTCAGCATGGACTGATCAATAAGGTCTTCTGTAGTACATGATTGTGAGTATGACAGGAGATGGGCAGATGAAGATCAAGGCTAGGAACATTTTTTAAAAAATGATATAAAGGTGTTCAGGATTTCCAAACTGTTGTATGACTCATTAGTTCTGACAACTAAATAAAATATCAATAGTGCAGGAACAGGATCTCTCTGACATCAGAGTATTTGTAGAAAAGAACTGGAGAAGACTTCTGGAGATCCCAAAGTATAATGTTTGGATATGGTTCTTGTCCAGTAAAATAATTCTTATTCCATGAATGGTCTCATTTCCAAGTGATGGGCAGGGGGAAGGAAAAGCCAAATGCACTATTATATAAAAATTATTCCTGGTTCATACAGTAACCAATAGATTTGTTCTTTCCTAATTCTTTTGTTATCTTATCATTTTTAGGAATACAGGACCAAATACTATTTTACAAACTATAGATGAATTATCATAGAATCATAGAATAGTAGAGTTGGAAGAGACCTCATGGGCCATCTAGTTCAAACCCCGCTAAGAAGCAGGAAATCGCATTCAAAGCACCCCCAACAGATGGCCATCCAGCCTCTGCTTAAAAGCCTCCAAAGAATGAGCCTCCACCACAGTCCGGGGGAGAGAGTTCCACTGTCGAACAGCTCTCACAGTGAGGAAGTTCTTCCTGATGTTCAGGTGGAATCTCCTTTCCTGTAGTTTGAAGCCATTGTTCTGTGTCCTAGTCTGCAGGGACTCGTGGACAACAAGTTAAACATGAGCCAACAATGTGATGCGGCTGCTAAAAAAGCCAATGGGATTCTGGCCTGCATCAATAGGGGAATAGCGTCTAGATCCAGGGAAGTTATGCTCCCCCTCTATTCTGCCTTGGTCAGACCACACCTGGAATACTGTGTCCAATTTTGGGCACCACAGTTGAAGGGAGATGTTGACAAGCTGGAAAGCGTCCAGAGGAGGGCGACTAAAATGATTAAGGGTCTGGAGAACAAGCCCTATGAGGAGCGGCTTAAAGAGCTGGGCATGTTTAGCCTGCAGAAGAGAAGGCTGAGAGGAGACATGATAGCCATGTACAAATACGTGAAGGGAAGTCATAGGGAAGAGGGAGCAAGCTTGTTTTCTGCTGCCCTGCAGACTAGGACACGGAACAATGGCTTCAAACTACAGGAAAGGAGATTCCACCTGAACATCAGGAAGAACTTCCTCACTGTGAGAGCTGTTCGACAGTGGAACTCTCTCCCCGGGGCCGTGGTGGAGGCTCCTTCCTTGGAGGCTTTTAAGCAGAGGCTGGATGGCCATCTGTCGGGGGTGCTTTGAATGCGATTTCCTGCTTCTTGGCAGGGGGTTGGACTGGATGGCCCATGTGGTCTCTTCCAACTCTACTATTCTATGATTCTATGATTCTATGAAAACAAGCTTGCCCCCTCTCCCTATGACTTCCTTTCACGTATTTGTACATGGCTATCATTAGAGATATACATATTTGCTTCATTCTCGTCTGCATAAATGAAGAATTTCACTTGCTTTCTCCTTTCGGGGTGAGATTCTGTGTAATCTTTCTGTATCAAAGTTGAGAGAATTATGCATCACAACAATGTGACTGTTGCTTAATTTCAGCACTGTATGGGAACATATTCCTTGATGTCTTTATAATGGATGCAAACCTAAGTGGATGCTCTTCGTTTGTTATTGTTGATACGTGCCTTTGACTCTAATTTGCAGTGACTCTGTCACTGAGTTTCATGACAAAATTTGTTCAGAGAAGTTACCAAATATATAAGGAGACTATTGTGTTGTTTGGTCAGTGGTAAATGGCATAACCCACTGCAAACAGGTAGCAAATGTCAGAAGAAGAAAACAATGTGTTTTTTCTGATTTTGGGCACAGTGATAGAATAAGGCAAGTAGACAGAAATAAAGTGTCTACTAAAAGACATACTATGTTTTCCTAGATAATGCATAAATATTTAGAGATGATTATAAACCTCCATCATAGTAAAGTCATTACTAATTTTATAATATAATATTTTTGAATTTAAGAATCCAAAAGATAATAGGAATTCGTGATTTTAAATGAATTAGATTTTTCCCCCTGAAACACTTACGTAGTTAATTCACTTAACAACCTAGACTGGTGTTAAAATCAGTCTGTCTCTCCTAGTACCATGTGCATGCTGGTCTCCTTTTGTTTTTACTGAAGGTCTTGCAGGATAACTGTAGGACCTGGACTTGACAAACTACTGCACTTTTACATTAAAAGAGGTTTGAGTTAAGTATGGCTGCCAGCTGTCACCTTAAAGTAATTATCATGTGCACTGTGAAAATGAACCGTATTGGATTTCTTCAGAGGAGTTTTGAGGATTTAGTATGGTAGATTAACTGTCACAAATGTAATGTTTATTTTTAAACTTTTGTTTGAAATAGGTTTAGCTGTACAGTGGCTCCTTGGTATCCACTTGGGTTTGGTTCCAGTGGTGCAGTAAAATGGTGTCTCTCTTATAAAATGGAAAAATAAAAGCATTCTTTTTGGAGATTTATTTTTCTTCCCTCCTCCTCCTTTTCAAGCCCTGGATGTTTGAATCTACAGATGTAGAATCAATGAATGCAGATGACCAACTCTATTTTCTTTTTAATTTGATGCAAGCCATTTTTGGTCCTGTATAAGAGAAAAGCATAATATAAATTAAATGAATAAATGCAATTAATCAAACTCTATACAAGTGAATAAGGATTATAGTCAAAATGAAGGCACTGGGGAAGAGTTGGAAGATACCAGTATGCTCAGGCCCCCCTCAAAATTGCAAAATCTTTCTTATATAAAAAGAACCCCCAATGTGTTAAAAATTAAGGGAATTAAGCATGCTCAGTATCCATGGAATGTGGGCAACACCTAGACAAAGTACATGGGAATCACAGTGGGAAGGGTGAAATGGTCGGCTTGGAAATTGGTGGTCCTTTTATGACAGTGCATTTTGTTGTAGGTCTCATGCATTCAGATGAAATTGACATGCTTTCTGTATATAAACATCTTTTAATCCAGTTCTAAACTCAGCCTGTTCCTGGTGCCCCATCACAAACCTTTTAAATAGGTATGTTTCTTCTATTCTGGAACAGCCAGAGTTAACCAAATGCATTGTTTTAGAAACATAGACCAATACCATTGCACATAGTTGATAAGTTGAGATAACGGCTTGCTTGGTAAACATATGAGTTAGTAGTAGAAGCAAAATCTGAATTAGGAACTTATAGTTTACAATTCAGCACTGTAAACTAAGTGAGCTCAGTTATGAAAATGAAGTACCACTATTACAGTTTAGTATGTCACATACTGATCTGACTCTTCATTATTACTACAGAAGACTTGTTAGGATACTTTGAAGTATAAAGAATTAAGAGTCTTTTGATGCACAGAGTTGGGGTGGGTTTTATGTGTTCTGTAAAATAAGGACATGTTGTCAAACACAAGAATGACTGTTGATCAAAATGTTGAATGTCAGTTGAACTGCTTAAGAAAGTGATAGATATTTTGTGTTTTGTGTGTTGGCTTTAAGTATACCCTTTGATGAAATATCACCCTCTTCTTATAAGAGATCAATCTCTGAAGCTAGAATACTTTACCATCAAATCATTTTTAATTTCCTCCCTCCCCCTCTATCTCTCTCCCTTCCATCCCTTTCTCTTTGTCCTTAGGTTCTACCCAGTCACTCTCAGCTATTCTCCCAGATGTGTCACTAAGTAATTTGTCCCTCATTGAGCTGACAGCCTCCAAATATTTGCCAACAGTTATCATGTCCCTTCTTAGCTGTCACTTGGGAAAGCTGCAAATATTTAGCTTAAAAGTTTTCCCTCATCAACTAGCTCCTCTTATCTCTGAGTTTCTCCTGAATTTCTCCTGCTGGCATTGTTATACCCAGTTCTGCACGCAAAAGCTGGCTCCGTTGGAACACAGACTTCTAGACTCCAGAGATTTTCAATCTAACGGTGTCTGCTCTTGTTTCAACCTTCCCTTTTTTCTTCTGGAGAGACAACAACAGTGGCTAGCCCACTATCCTGAAGACCATAGTCACAAATTCCAGATTTATAAGTTCCAGTTATAGTTATTGAAGGGAATGCCTCTTTTCTAGCATTGTGCCTTACCTTACAAATAGGTTCTAGGAATTTCTGGTTAAAGATTGTCTCAAATGCTTCCACAATTGGATTCCATGAACAAACTGAGTTTGTCATTCTAAAAAAAGGTCTGAGTATTCCCAGATGCAGAAGGGCAAAGCCAAGGCTTAGGCCTGCAGTATATTGTTGCCAAAAGAGGTCCGACCAGCACCCTTACACATGATATTTGTTTGTTTGTTCAAATATTGCACAATGCATGGCCTCTGTAGGAAAGTGTTGAAGCTTTGACACTGAGCAGCTGACGATGAACTTCTTGGCCTGGTCTCTGGCAGGCTTTCCATTGTGCAGTGATATGGCCTTCTGCCAGCCCCTTCCGTAGCCAAGTGCAGTGTCCCAACTGTGCTATGCTAGCAATGCAGGTGATACAAGCTCTTTGGGGCTGCTGGATTTTATGTAACATGTATTTTAAAGGGCAGCAGTGTACAGGCTTATTCTTGTGCTCAGTTTTCCTTCATTCTGTTGTAGTACTAAAGAGGTTAAATCACTTTCCATAGGTACTTTTTTGTTTAATGGGATGATAAACTTTTAATGAACTCAAGCACATTCAAATGAAATGTAAGCAGTGGGTTATTTAAACAATAATTCAGAATTTCCTTCAACCTGGATCAAGACACTAAACCATTGTAGATAAACAATAGTCAACACCTACCACATGTTATAAGCTAGAGGTAAGAACATTAGAGCGTAAGGGGTAGTGGGAGAAGGAAATGGCTTTTCCTCTTTGGCGTTTAGTCTAAAATAACTTGTCAATAAGAGATAGCTTGGGGTTGCAGCAAAATAACTCAGAGGAGAGGCATAAACATAGCTAAATATTGTATTTTACATTGTGCACTAACAGGAAAGCAAGGGAGAGGCTAGTTGGGTGTTTTACTGCAGTCGTGTCTGTTAATCTGCAATATGTTTGGTCTGCCAGGGGAATTATTATAGGGGTTTATTGAAGACATGCCAAAAATCATGTTAAATAAACTGTTTACATGCTGTAGCTCCAGGCAGGGAAGCAGAATTTGAAAGCTTCGAGCTCAGGCCCTTTCACAGGTCTCAACAAAAATAAACCTCTTGACACTTTCTGCTGGACACTGCTTCCCCAAGTGTAGACTGTTTGTTGAATTTAAAAGTGTAAAACAATTAGTGCCCTCTTTTCCTTCTGAAGAGCTAGAGATATGGTTGTAATAGTTTAAACTGTCTCCAGAACATATAAGATTGACTTGTTAACCCTATAAAAGCACTATATTGTTTATAAACCCTGACCTGGTGGCAAGAAAGAAAGTTCATTTAAAGGTGTCTTCCCTCAGCACTTCTTTTTAAATCAAGGTCAGTTTGTTCATTTTTATTAAAGATTAAACAGAGAGAAAAAAACATGGGGAATTTTTAAAAAATTGGATAGCATTTTATCCCTGTGTAGGCTTATATGGAAAACTTGTTTTATATAGAAGTTAATAATATCATATAACAGCATGGTGTAGTAGTTTGAGAGTTGGACTAGGACACCGAGAGACCAGGATTTGAATCCCCGCTCAGCCATGACTTTGTACAAGTTATGCAGCCTCAGAGAGAAGTAAGGGCAAGCCCACTCTGAACAAATTCTGCCAAACAACAAGGTTTGCTTTAGGGTGCCATAAGTTGGAAATGATTTGAAGGCACACAAAAATCATTGACCTGCAAAAACAGCAATAATTGGAAAGGTGTTTTTGACCTGCCATAGTTTTGTGTGAAAAATATATACTCCATATATAAAGGTTCATTTATGAGACTTTAAAAGCAGCAATCAACGTGATTTCCACTCCAGTGTTCAACCTGCATCCATCTATTACGGGGAACATAATACCCAAACTGGTTTATACAGGCATTTATATCATTAATCATAATATTATTTCCCACCTAATATTATAAGATCTCTGGGCAGCTTACTAGAAATATTAATAAAGAGCTAGTATGCAGTCCATTCTGCTTGAACTATGTACTCTTGGAGGGGCCATACCCAATAGCCGGGCTTGTGCTTTGTGTGCAAAATGCCTCAGGTTCAATCTCTGGTATCTCCAAGTAGACTTAACATGGACATTCACTGCTAATTGGCATTGACAGTACTGAACTAGGTAGATCAAGGCTACAAGCTCATATAATAGAGGTTCTTTAGTTCTGAAAAGTGCATAGCAGAAAAGCAGCTGTCTAAAAATGAATGAGCATGAACAATGCTAAAATCCCACAGAGGATGTGGAGGTTAAAAAAAGCTTGATCTCTTAACAAACACTGCAGGTTATGACATAGACCCACACTTTATGCATTTACCAATTTGCCTTTGGACATTTTTTAAAAGGAAAGCCGCTGTCTTATACTTACTGAACTCCCAGGCCAGATCCCCATGAATAAGGTAAATTCGACCAGCATTTCCAATGCATAAGTGTTTTGCTTCTTTTCCAGACACTCTCACAAATAGCCAAGCATGAGGCAGCCAGCAAGGATCAAAACGTTCATTGGAAACAAGAACTTCAAAGGAATCTTAACATTATTTTATCTGAACCAGATCAGTGTCTAACTATAGGGTAATTTAGATTGGAGCGAGGAAATGAGCGTTTGGAAACATTCTCAGAGGATGTCGGCTCCTCAGATGCAGACTCTGCTTCAGCGCCAAGCGTAAGCAAGGTAGTGCTGAGAGGTGATGTTCAGTGCCTGCAAAAGACACTGTGCAATTAGAGCACAGATGGCCGTGTTGTCTGATAGATTCCTTCTAGTGAAAATGGGAACAAAAGCTTCAACCTCGCCACAAGTTGACAAACAGGGATCTTTTAAGGAGGTGAGTAGTGGTGTGGGGCTATTTCCTACAATGTGGGTTCTTACTTCCTTTTTTCTAAATTAGCATTTTCACTTCTAGATTAAACTGAATTCCAGCTAATATTGTGCTAAAGGATAAGAATACATCTCTCCCTGCATGGAAGCTTCCCGGAGGCGCACATTTCTTTTCTCAGAACCATTATTTTTTCTGGCCCCATATACCACGGTTGTCAGGCTGAACTTCTTAGGGGGGAAAAGCCATCCAGTTCAAAATCTAGAGCAAATGGTGGTGGCATATTTCTGGTGCATGGAAATGCAATGAATCCTGGTTGCGAATACAGAGCACACTTCAAAGTTGGCAATAAGTAACTGCCCATTCCAACTATTCCACCAATGTAAACACTATGAGATCTTTTATTTTGTCATGTCATACAATCATATGAAACAGGTTAGAAATCTGTAGCTAGTCATTCCACTAATGAATCCACATTTTCCAAGTTATTGTGTATTAAGTGTGAACAGGATAAATTATACCAGAGACAGGGAGACTCTGGCCTCCAGATGTTTTGGCCATTACTAATAGCCATGTTGGGTAGGACTGTTGGGCATGATAGGTCAAAACATTTGAAGGAATAATATTAAATCATATAATATTAGAAAAGTAGCTGGAAAAATGTTTACCCTGATGAAAATATCCAGTGTTCTGAGGTAGTCTAAGTGTTCCAGATTTTGCCAGTTATTGTAATCAAACTGCAAGGATGATTTTGAAGCACCAAAAAAAACAAAAAAACAAAAACAAAAAACTGGAAGTGTGGTGGGGATGACTTTGGGGATGGACATCAGGAAAGCATTTGCTGAGGGCCATACCTAAATAAGGTACTTCTCCCAGTCCCTAGCCAGTGCCATGTCCGACCAACTGGTATTAAGAACCTTCTAATCCTGCTGTTCCTCCTTATAATTGCTTCGGGTCATTTGCTTTTTCAGAATGAACAAGCAAGCTGAGGGAGGAGCAAACAGCCTCATTCTCTTCTCTCTTGCTACTCCATATATAAGACAGTGCTCATTCAGCTCAGATAGAGAAGCAAATTAATGACAACTATCACCAGCAAGGATGGGGAGGTGGTGGGGAGGCAGTGGGAGCATCTCATGCAAGGGTGTCCAAACCTGGGATCAGCCAAGACCAGATTCCCTTGGTGCTGCTTCTCTTTCTGTTACCACTCTCTCTGAGTAGTCTTGCTGTTTGCGCAATGAAATCTGTTTCCAGACTCTAACACTTGCAAGTGGAGGAAGCAAACTCCGAGTTCTGTATTCTAGGTAGTGTTTGTTTTGGATCAAGAGCCCTAATCAGTAACACATCAGGAAAGCAAATGTGACATTGTACACGCGTCACAGCTTGCTTGCATTTCCTGAGACAGCTCTCTTCATCCTCTCAGGCGCAGCTGACCTTCCATGTGCTTGTAATTAAGAGGCAGATCTTAACTATCTACAGTATTTGCATTCAGTTCCAGGGGGAAAATAGAAAAGCAGATGTTGGGACAATTGTTGAATGAATTAAGTGTTGGCTATCCAAGCAGCTATTGTGGTTTCATAACTCGGAATCATACAGCTAAAAAGGATGAAAATACCAGCTATGGAAGAACATCTATATCCTGCATCCCTGTCTCTTGGTGGTAGTGCACAAAAGATTTTTTTTGTGGGAAGCAGCATCACCTCTCACAGTTAATCCACAGTGTAGGCGAATACAGAGATAAATTGTAAGTAAATTTGTGATGGATCAGAGTACAGGTCTGCTGAGCCCAGCATTGTATTGCATGTTCACAGGCAAATTCCAATAACACACCAACACACACCAGATAAATGGAAAGAGGTACGCCACAACTTTCTTGAATACAGCACTAACTAGGACTGACACACACATAGGTCTGGATCCAGGCATCAACCAACCAGTCAATGAGCCTGATATACTGGCCCAATGCTGGAACCCTTCAGGCTGACAGGGAACAAGCCCCTGATCACATGCCCCTCACATGATTCTCCTGCCATGGGACGATGCAGGAGAAGCATCTGCTCTCAAACAGGCCAGACCCCTTTCATCCACTACACATCAAATTCCAAGGAAGCCCCATACATTGTTTTCTTCTTTCCATTTTACACTTAAAAGAACATTGTGAAATTATTTAGACTGAGAAGTAAAGATTTTCCCAAGATCCCCAGCAAGATGACTGGTCAGGGATTTGAGTCCATCTCTTTCTCTCAGTACAGTACAACACCCATCATAAAGAAGAGGAAGCAGGCTTGCTTTTGCTGCCCTGCAGACTAGGACTTGGAGCAATGGGTTCAAATGACAGGAGATTCCACCTGAACATAAGGAAGAACTTCCTGACCACAAGAGCTATTCAACTGTGGAACTCTTTGCATCTGAGGGTGGTGGAGGCATCTTCTTTGGAGATTGGATAGCCATTGTGTTTTTCCTGCATGGCAGTGGGTTGGAATAGATAGCCCTTCCATCTCTATGGTTTTATGGTGCATGTTCACAGGCCTTGGGAAACAGGTAGACCCTGAATGTAAACAAAACCTATCCACTATAGTATCCCTATGGAAAGTGAATCTCCATATCACACCATCTAGTAAAGGCGTGGGCAAACTTGGGCCCTCCAGGTGTTTTGGACTTCAACCCCCACCGGCTGTTAGGAATTTTGGGAGTTAAAGTCCAAAACACCTGGAGGGCCCATGTTTGCCCATGCCTGATCTAGTACATATTGGCTTTTGTTTCACAGAAATGTCTTTTGTATGCAAAAAAATTCCTGGGTGATAAAGGCAAGCTGGTTCTGTATTATGATTGGATTCGGTTGTGAAGAAGAGAGCTCTCTTTGGAAGAATGTACACAAACACTTGCTCATGCAATTTCTCTGGTAAGAGTCTCAGATTAGCTATACATGGCACAATGGATGTAAATCACATAGCTCAAAGGTTCTGGTTACATAGCATTCCTTAGTCTTTTTGCTACCAAAAGATCATCCACATATTGAAGGATTGAAGAACTAGAAAGATGGGGCAGTCTTCACCTGTTTGCCCCCATTCCTCTACCTCTTTTTTCTGCCTTCTCTTCCTCAACAAACGAGGGCCCTTCTGCTACCAGAAGTTAACACCAGGTTTACATCATGATGAATTTATTTTATTTATATTGAGCATTTCCTGCAGTGCAGGTTGAAGATAGCTTAGAATATGTTACCACAAAATCCAGAAAAAATTGGGAAGTTATAACATTAATAAAAATAGATAATTATAATAAAATTCAACAGGTGAATTAAAATAATTTAAATTTATTTTTAAAACACAACAAAAAAGGGGAAGAATAAAACTTTCCACAGAAATGAATGGAATTGTTGCTGAATTTCTAAGAAGCATTTTACTACTTGAGTTTTCAAAACCTAAAAAATTAAATATATATATATATATATATATAGAGAGAGAGAGAGAGAGAGAGAGAGAGAGAGGAGGAGGAAATTGATTTTTCATAAACTGATTTCCTATATATACTGTATATTGTATTGTAAATTAAAAACAAAATAATAAGGGCATTATTATATACTGAAGTCCCATTGTGACTTTTGGCTCACACCGTGTGTGTGTGTGTGTGTGTGTGTGCACTTTAAAATTGGAAACCCCATGAATTTTGTAGGTTTGCCTAGACAAGGAATATTCAGAGACAGTTTTGCTAGTTACCTATATAGTGTGATTTGGTTCAGAGCTTTAGTAATTCTATTAACAGCAGCTATTTCTTTCATTCCATTCACTTCTTTGCAACAGAGGTTCCCAGCTGCCTTTGTGAAGCTGCTAGCTGAACCACTGAACAATGTCACTTCCTTTTCATACTAGGCACTTAGAATCATAGAATCATAGAATTGTAGAGTTGGAGGAGACCTCATGGGCCATCCAGTCCAACCCCCTGCCAAGAAGCAGGAAATCGCATTCAAAGCACCCCCGACAGATGTTTCATACCATCACTGTATAACTGGGATCATAGTGTTACCTTTTGCACTTTAGTCACTTCTAGCAATTGTCCCCACTTTAACTTTCCTGTACCTGGACCAATGTTGGATGGCCACCTATTACATTCCTATTCCTTGTCTTTATGTCTGAGTGCCTCACTTCTACCATTGCTGCCACTTCATGCTGCTTTTTCACCACTGCCGTTCCACATTTTGTTTCTCTGCCACTGCCATTTGGCCAGTTCCTTCACTTCACTGCTGCTACTTGTTGGGAATCGAGGAGCCGTTAAGCTCAAATCACCCTCTTTTATGAGGTAAATTCCCATGGTGTGGGAACTCACGTGGTGTGAGTTTAGGAAAGCCTCTGTTTCTTCAGGATGGCGAAGGACCGCAAAGCCAGCTTTAAAGTTTAAAAGCATTTATTGAGGTAAAAAGAAATCCATTGATGGATAGAAAGGTTTGGAACTAACTAGCTAATCTAATCTGATCTAATACAGATAGACGGATCAAAATAACAAAGATCTAGATAGCTACATCTTGACTACAAGAGGGGACAAAAATGCGTCCTCTCTCTGGAACAAAGCAGGAAGACCGAATGGCGACCAACCTTGTGGTGGGTCTCTTTCTTCTCTAGGGCCATAAACATTCCAAAGGCCAAATTGGGGAAGTTACGTCAACCCCTAGGAGAGATCACATTTCTAAAGCATCAAAGGGTGGGGTTGACCTAAACAGGACAGGAAAGAGGAAACAATAGTGAAGCCTAATCAAAGCATGCATAGGACTGTGGGAAGGTGTCCCTAACTATTTTCTAGGCTTCCTATCTAACCATAGAGACTTAGGCAGTGCAGGATGACATTTTTCCAACACTGCTTCCTTCATCAATCACCTTCACTTTCCAGATCTCTGTTTGCTAAAGCACTTCAAGCAGAATGACAGGAGGAGCAGATAGCAGCCAAATCTATATATCTAAAAGAGTGATGGAATCGCGGCACCGAGCAAAACAACTAAACTACGGGCCCCCCAACCTTGAAATTGGACAACACAGCCCATCATCCACGCCTCTAGGTTGATACAATAAAAAATCCCATCCAAAACCTCCATGGAACCTTAAACCCACAGCCGTCAGCCTGGCTGGAAGGCCCCATGGTGGTCAGAGGAGGAGGGGTTCCACGCGGTTGGGCCACGGAGGAAACATTCTCAGGCCACGGCGGGGCCCCAGCAGGCGTGGAACAACCCCCCCACCCCCCCAAGTGCCCCCTCCTCCATGCGCCACAGGCCGGAGGGAGCCCCCCCCCCGACCCACCTCAGCCTCCCGAGGCCGCAAGGCCCCAAGGTTTCTTTTCTTTCTTTTTCTTTTCTTTTTTTGGGATGTGGAGGCCTGCAGAGCCGAAGGCGGGGGGGTGGCTTCCAGAAAGGCCCCCCTCCCCATGAAGACCATTGCAGGCTCCTCCATGCCCCGCAGGCCTCAGGGCGGCCCCAGCCACGAGAGAGCCGGAGCCCGAACCTCCCCCCCCCAAGATGCACCTCCGCCTCCCACCAGGCCGGAGGGAGGCCGCAAGGACCAAGGTTTCCTTTCTTTGAACTCTTTTCTTTGGGAGATAAACGCCTCAAGGCCGGGAAGCGCCCTGGCCCCAAGGAGGGAGGCCCCCAGGCCCCAATGTTTGGGTTTAGGGTTTTTTTAGATGGAGGCCTCTCAATTCCAGAAAGGAAACAACTGGGCCAGCTAACATCTCCCAACAAAGGATTCCCCCAGGCAGGAAGCAACAATATAATCTCTAAAATCAGGACATTACATAAAGAACAACACTCTGAAAATGGGCATTCCAGAAAGGAAACAACTGGGCCAGCTAACATCTCCCAACAAAGGATTCCCCCAGGCAGGAAACAACAATATAATCTCTAAAATCAGGACATTACATAAAGAAAACACTCTGAAAGTGGGAATTCCAGAAAGGAAACCAACAGGGCCAGCTAGCACCTCCCAACAAAGGATTCCCCCAGGCAGGAAGCAACAATATAATCTCTAAAATCAGGACATTACATAAAGAAAACACTCGGAAAATGGGAATTCCAGAAAGGAAACCAACAGGGCCAGCTAACACCTCCCAACAAAGGATTCCCCCAGGCAGGAAGCAACAATATAATCTCTAAAATCAGGACATTACATAAAGAAAACACTCTGAAAATGGGAATTCCAGAAAGGAAACCAACAGGACCAGCTAACACCTCCCAACAAAGGATTCCCCCAGGCAGGAAACAACCAGGCTTCCAAACAGCAAGGCTATTCAGTGCTGTTCAGCCTAACCAAGCAAGATTTCCCCTTCATAGTACACCCTCAGGGTTTCAAGCCATAAGGCTACTTCGTCTCATTCAGTCGCCCAAGAAAGGAGGCCCCTATGTAGAAAGCAGTCAGTCTTTGAAACAGCGAGGCTATTCAGTGCCATTCAAATTGGCTAAAAAACCATTTCCCTACAACGCAAGTACCCAGCCTTCCAAGCAGCAAACCTATTCCATTGTATTCCAGCTCACCAAACAAGGATTCACGTAAGGAGAAAACACCCAGGCTTTAAGACTGCAAGGCTATTCACTGCTATTCCAACTGGTCAACAAATGATTCCCATCAGCCACAGCAACGCGTGGCCGGGCACAGCTAGTACTGTATATATGTTTTGAGTGGACCTGACTAAAGCCTGTGGCTTAAATGTCAGAACACAGGGAAGCACCTGAAGGTGCTGGTTCAAATCCACGAAATGGGGCGAGCTCCTTCTATCAGCTCTAACTTGCAGGGACATAAGCCTCCGAGCTAACACATCATGGCACCCTCTGGTAACGTTTCTGTAGACACCCAATTCTCTTACACCAGAAGCGACTTGCAGTATGTCCTCAAGTTACTTCTGACATAATTTTTAAAAGCTCCAGTGTCATTTGCCTAATTATGCTAATTGTTGACTCTGATGTTGTAATAAGGTTATTTACTGGCGGATTCATCATTCCAAGTTGCATCCATGGTCTGGAACCATGTACAGTTGCAAGAGGAAATTCTCTACAGCAACCTTTTCAAAGTGAAGTTTTTTTTTTTTAACTGAGAGGTGCCTGCCTGGAGCTTCAGCCAACATTCATATCTGAAAGTCATCTAGCTGAAAAAAGGCAGAATAGATAATCAATTGTGAAGGAAAGGGATTGTACAAGGACTCATCACATTATCAGCTGTGGCTATTGGGCCTTGGCAGTGATTTCAAAACAAAGCCTAGTAATTCTGGCTCAAATTAAGATCCAGCTGGTGGTGACTTTTTAGCATATGTGATAGCCGACCACCATTGTTCTAAACAGTTCATGAATGTTCACAGTAAAGTTTTAAAAACTCTCAGAAAATATTTAATGGGGTGGGAGAAACCCCATTTGGATAGTAAAAGTACTAATAAAGCAAAACAAGACAATAATTAGTATATTAAGTTCTTTTAATAGGACAGGAATATCATCACTGGCAACAGACTTAAAGATTTATAGTGCCAATTGCTATTATTTGCAGAAGAACTATAGCTGCTTTGACCATTTTATGTGAAATAATGCTGAGCAAATCCCAACTTTAAGATAGAAAGATAATGTTCTCCCTATACAACATCAATGTTGCAGTGGTCTGTTAGATAATACAGGGCTTTTTCAGTATGACAACTCTTAGAAGGACACAGAATGAAGATCCAAAGGTATAAATACCCAGAGCAATGTAAGATATAGCGTTGATACCATTTCACTCTAGTTTGGGATTCACTGTCAACATATCTCTGATAGCTTAAGGAAGAATTCTACATTAATGATAAAAATCAAGTACAGTAGAGTCTCACTTATCCAACACTCACTTATCCAATGTTCTGGATTATCCAACACATTTTTGTAGCCAATGTTTTCAATATACCGTGATATTTTGGTGCTAAATTTGTAAATACAGTAATTATTACATAGCATTACTGCGTATTGGACTACTTTTTCTGTCAAATTTGTTGTATAACATGATGTTTTGATGCTTAATTTGTAAAATCATAACCTAATTTGATGTTTAATAAACTTTTCCTTAATGTCTCCTTATTATCCAACATATTCGCTTATCCAAGATTCTGCCGGCCCATTTATGTTGGATAAGTGAGACTCTACTGTACTCATGTACTCCAATCACAAAACTCATAGCATCTATCCCAATTCCTAATATAAGTTCCCACTCTGAGATTCTGCCTAAGAGGCAGGCATCACACTTGCGCATCAAGGTCCAATAGTGTACTGATCTGGAATGACTCTTAAAAATCCTTCCAAATATCCTAGGTTTACAGGAAGCAGACTGCAGCCAGGAAATCTGAAGACGTTTAATTCCTGGGAGGAGAGCAATGACCAATCTCGATAAAAAGGGAAGAGTAGAGACATCACACTGGTAACAAAGGTCTGCATAGTTAAACCAATGGTATTCCCCACAGTAACCTGTGGATGCAAGAGATGGACCATAAGGAAGCGAAAGAAGACGGACACTTTTGAACTGTGGTTTTGGAGGAAAATCCTGAGAGTGCCTTGGACCGCAAGAAGATCCAACCAGTCCATCCTCCAGGAAATAATGACCGGCTGCTCACTGGAGGGAAGGATATTAGAGGCAAAGATGAAGTACTTTGGCCACATAATGAGATAACAGAAAAGCTTGGAGAAGGCAATGATGCTGGGGGAAATCGAAAGAAAAAGAAAGAGAGGCTGACCAAGGGCAAGATGGATGGATGGTATCCTTGAGGTGACTGGCTTGACCTTGAAGAAGGTGGTGACGGCCGACAGGGAGCTCTGGCGTTGGCTGGTCCATGAGGTCATGAAGAATTGGAAGCGAATGAATGAATAAACAACAACAATGAATTCAGATTACCATATTGCTTTCAATCCGATATACTGGCATAACAGTTTTTACAATAATTCAGTTGATGTAATGATGATGTGGTTTTCCTGGGTTACACTACCATTCTGTTCAGGGTTAGCTCAGTTTTGTTATCAGCTGCCCCAAAGACACCCTGGAAACAGATAAATTAAGCAGCAGGCACTTCCTGCCTTCTCCATGTAAGCATTGCCCAAGTTTTCATTCTGTTTTTAAGCCAAAGCTGCCTTGCTATGTTTGGCTGCTGCCTTAGTAAATCAGCTCTACTAGCTCTAGCTATGTTCAACCACCATTTTTCTCTCTTCTCCAGCTTTCTGCATTTCTCCTTCTTCTCCACAGTGTAACATTTACCTTGCTTCTAGCCAGCATTCCAACCTATGGCAATGACTGGAACCCTCTTGTCAGCTCTTTCCTTTCATTTGCTTGCATCTGCTATGTATGTACTTAACAGCTTTATGTGGGGAAGGTTGCTCAGAAGTGCAATTCATAAAGGAGGAGCTTTGTTCAGAAAGCTCTTCCCCATTTTACCCGTCTCCTCTTCACACTAAATCTGTATTTTTTTTAACAAAAAAAAACTGGTGTCGGGGCTCAGTGCCATATGTTAGCTTGCACAATGTATTTATTCTTTCAGCACTTCAATTTATCTTTCTCCAAGATATGGTAATAATAGCAATGTGAAATTAATTGCCGAGAGTAGATAGGTCAATTGTAGGGTGCCTTAAGTGCAGTATATAGCAATTCACCCCTGTTAGTGACCATTTTCAGGGCTTCACAACATTTAATTTATTAACCTCTAGACCATTTCTCATTGTTTGGTTTGAAATAGAACTGAATAGAATTAAATCTAAGTCAGTCTAGAGTCAAAATAAACATCAGCTTGATTTCTCAAAGATGACTTACTATATGTTTTTTAAACTGGAGCTATATTAGCCATCCCTGTTCTTGTCCATATCAAAATAATTCTCAAAGTGTTTCCCTGCCCCTCTGCCATATTTGAAAACGCACACATAAAAATAGTAACCTTGGCCTTAGAAATGTATTTTGTAATGTGTAGGGGATATTACCATTTTTGTTCCTGTTGTGTACAAGCAAAGATTGCCTTGAAATGATCTGTGAATGGGCAGCTGATGGCTTGCAAACTGGCACCAGTCCAGGGACCCCTGCTTTGAGTAGCTCAGCCCTGACTTTTAAAACATGTTGTATGATATTTCTATTGCTTCCAATTCAACACAGTTATTCCTTTCCCTAGCCACTTATCTATTTTTACACCAGATTTCTGTATATTCCTCAGTTTGTTGTCCACTTTTCCTTTTGTCTTTCAGCCACCTGCCCTGTGAGCTTCTTCATGTTTATCTTTTCAGTAATATTGTTAGAACCTTGCTATCCCGTTCAGAATGACCCTTTATAAATTTGATTAATATGGAGGAGATCTATGGGATGTACTCCATATCAATTGAACTGTCTTCAGTGCAGATCAACATATCCTGTTGATGTCAGTTAGCACACAAAAAGATTTGACCCAATAGGATTCGCTGCCAAAAATCCCTCCCGTCAATTCTTCAATGGCTTTCTGGAATGAGCAGTGCAAGAACTCCCAGGACCTGCTGCACATCACATTGAGGTCTGAATATTTCTGTAGCTTGCTTTCATGAACTACCAGATTTTCCTAACTTCCTTGGCATATCTAGATGCTGCTGCAGATGCTTGTGCAAGTATTTGATAGACCACAAACCAAGGTTTATGTGACTCCTAGATCTATTTGCTTTCCAAAAGCCCAAACAGAGTAATGGAAGACCAGAGCTAACATTGACGCAGGGGAAGAGGGATAGATCCAAGAAACTGACTATTTTTTCCTTTTCCATTCCACCCACCCATCTTGAACTCACACCCTCCCTCATTTTCAACCCTTAGTTGTTACTTCCTCTGCCTTCATCTCCTACTGTGATCTAAGATGGGGCAGATGGTGAAGGAGACAGATTCCACAAACCAACCTCTTATTTCAGTAAGTTGTTTGTGTGACTTGGTGTTTAACACTTCCTCAAGTGAAGATGTAAATGAATAGAAATCCTTGCCATATATATAAGGGGTATTCCACATGATTATTTGCTGGACCACATTATACCATTGTATTGAGCAGTTGTAAGTTGAAAACATGCAAGTACCTCCCACATCAATGCATATTAGAGGATCCTTCTATAAGCACAGTGGTTTTCAGTCACTTTCAAGTTCAAGATGTGGGAGTGAGACACTTAACATTTCCGTAAATAAGCTTTCCAGTTCTTGAGTCACTTCATATCTTTTGTGATTATTATCATTTTTAGGATTCTTTTAATGCTGTGGCAGGATGGAGTTGGGGGGAGGGGAACTGAAGATAGAGGGTGTTACAAAAGTAAACTACATGGGAGAATAAACTTTCCTTTCAGCTTACTGTCTCTTCTTCTAAACTGGACACATGGGCAGTGGTTGGGAAGAGGAGTTAAAAACAGTTGATCAATAAGGAATTTCTTTATCTAATCCAACTACTATTAGGGAAGAACTTAATTTAAGCGCCTCCCATTTTGAGATCCACAAATCTTATAAGGGACTTAGATCTTTTCCTAAGAATAAACATTCAGGAGACTCTGGGTTTTTAAACAGTCCTCAGGAGCCCCTGTCATCTTGCCCTGCTATTCTCTGACTAATCTCCTTTGTAAGTGTTGGGTCAGAATCAACAATGGTTTTCCACTAAGGTCATTTACTTTCTCTGTTTACACTGCTAATTTTATCACTGCTTGGAGTGGCTAATGGCATTATTTATGTGCTCAGTCGGGGTGATGAATGTTAGTGCTAAATAAAGGCCTCCTGGCAGGGCAGGTGTGGGGGCCGATCATGGCAGATCCAGGGCGCTGCAGTGCAGAGGAAATAAGGCTGCCTTTGGAAGGGGCTTGTGTTTACTACTGAATAAGTTACTCGAGAGTTGCAAAGCTGCTCTGGCAACAGCAATTTATGGATATTAGGAAGAAGTTAATTACTGCCTGATTGCCCATAAAGTGGTTATTTGAAAGTCGTCATGACCAGGGTCAGATTAAAAAAAAATAGAATACTGTGGTGAGAGTGGAGGGCAAATGTACAGTTCGGTTTCACATATATATGCTATATATGTGTTCATGTCTTATAACACATTTGGAAAATTCTTGTTACTTTTTGTTGTTTCTAGAGATTTCTTGGAGGAGATTTGCTTGTCTGTACATGGAGGGAATTAGGTATATGGAGACCGAAAGAGAATATAGACAGTGTCCATTAAAGAGATATGTACCAAGTCTTTTTGACCAGAGAGTGGGCTACAGAAGCTCTTAGGCTTGTAAAAATAGGTCTTAGGGAACATGTGGTCCATATACCATAATGCTTCCCAACTCTGTTTTACATGCTGCTGGAAAAACATTCTCCTATTGGTGAAAGGAAATGGGAAAAAACACCAAGTTCTTGTGCAGAAATATGTATATGCTAATGCTGTGGTAATATAGTACTCTTCTTGCCATTCTAACCAACAGTTTTCTCAATTTTCCTAAAAGTAGAGTTTCAATACCTGCTACAAGTATACATACCTGTTACTATCTCTACTACTCTGTTTTTAAATTTCCACTTCCCTGTATTTTTCTTTAAATATGTTATCAGAAAGTTGACACACAATTCTAGTTAAAGATAAAAGGCTTTTTCAATAATTATGTATGTTGATTACTTTATCACATATGCCTATTCTTTTTAAGCAGTCAATCAAAAACCAGACACCCTGCCATTCTGAGCCATTGCTGGTGTGATAAGGTGGACTCCTGTGCACTTTAATTAAATCTTCAGTGGACTTCAAATGTTCTGCCTCTTTCAGTCTTGCTTATTCCTTTCCGCTGCCCTCATGTTCACATTATTTTACCATTTGAATGTACTTAACCTGTGTTTGTTACTTCCTCTTTGATTGGGACTGCTGTTCTAAGAAGGTCAGATCCAGTGTGACAAAAAAGCCCAGGCTGGGTCTGGATATAAGAATGTAAGTTCAGACCCCTAGATCTACTATGAAGCTCCTGGATATCACAAGAAAACATATATCTCAAGATTATTGAGTATCTAGAACACTGTTCTGAGCTCAATTGAGACACACTTAGGATACAGAGCAAATTGTAAGGTCAAATTGTTAAGACTAATATAAATTAATAAATTAACTTTCATCTCAGTTATTTCTCTACAGTCTACTTTTAGGACTGAGGTAGTTAGTGGCCTGGAGGATCCTTGGCTGCTGGTCTTATGGCTGGAATTTCTTTAACTATCTGGAAAAGATAGTTAAGGAAGTGGTTTGCAAACACTTAGAAAGGAATGCAGTCATCACTAATAGTCAACCTGATTTATCAAAAAGAAGTCATGCCAAACTAATTTGATCTCTTTTTTTCAATAGTGGTGGGCTCGGTTCTGTTTAACATCTTTATTAATAACTTAGAAGAAGGGTTAGAAGACATGTTTGCAGATGACACCAAATTGGGAGGGATAGCTAATACTCCAGAAGACAAGAACAGAATTCAAAACAATCTTAACCGATTAGAGAGATGGGCCGAAACTAACAAAATGAAGTTCATTAGGGACAAATGCAAGATACTCCACTTAGGCAGAAAAAATGAAATGCAAAGATACAGAATGTGGGACGCCTGGCTTGACAGCAGTACGTGTGAAAAGGATCTTGGAGTCTTCATGGACAAGAAGTTAAACATGAGCCAACAATGTGATGTGGCGGATAAAAAAGCCAATGGGATTTGGGCCTACACCAATAGGGGTATAGCGTCTAGATCCAGGGAAGTCATGCTGCCCCTCTATTCTGCCTTGGTCAGACCACACCTGGAATACTGTGTCCAATTCTGGTTACCGCAGTTGAAAGGAGATGTTGACAAGTTGGAAGGTGTCCAGAGGAGGGTGACTAAAATGATTAAGGGTCTGGAGAACAAGCCCTATGAGGAGTGGCTTAAAGAGCTGGGTATGTCTAGCCTGCAGAAGAGAAGGCTGAGAGGGGACATGATAGCCATGTATAAATATGTGAGGGGAAGTCATAGGGAGGAGGGAGCAAGCTTGCTTTCTGCTGCCCTGGAGACTAGGACGCGGAACAATGGCTTTAAACTACAGGAAAGGAGATTCCACCTGAACATCAGGAAGAACTTCCTCACTGCGAGAGCTGTGGAACTCTCTGCCCCGGAGTGTTGTGAAGGCTCCTTCTTTGGAGGCTTTTAAGCAGAAGCTGGATGGCCATCTCTCGGGGGTGCTTTGAATGTGATTTTCCTCCTTCTTGGTAAGGGGTTGGACTGGATGGCCCATGAGATCTCTTTCAACTTTATGATTCTATGATTGCTATAATCCAGCTGATGCTAATAATAGCCTGAAAGAAGGAAGGAAGACCCCAGTGATGGACTGGAAAACCCCAAATTCATGTGTCTAATTGAGCTATCTGGAAAGTGCCACGAAGCATGATGTTTTTGTTAAATAAATACATACTTGATTAAATTACATAGTGTGGAATGCATATTTGTAAGGGTAATAAGTTCAGTACATAAAGACCAATAGATCACGTTCTTATGTAACAGAAATATTGTGGCATGCTCCATGGGCATTACTGGCACACACAACTCTACCCTATATGGCACCTTTCCTAGCAAAATGGGTTATGTTGTACCAAATATGGAGCTGTATACCACATAGATACTTATCTGATTATGTAGAACTGTAGGTGGGGCCTTAGACTTTGAGTTGGTGCTTATTGTTTTTTTAAACTGGTTTGGCATCTGAGAGAAAGAAGAAAAGGGGAGAAGACACCAGAGTGCAGTGTTGGGGGATCGCATTGTATTCTTTGGGAGTCACTAACCTAACATGTTCCTGAAGTCTGACTATCTCTGAAATAACAGAAGCCAGGGACTGGGTGAGATCTGTTTGGGTTTGTACATCCTGGAATATTGATAAGCTTATTTTAGCTTGTTTTCACCTGCTGTAAATGTATAAAATAGAATGTAAAGGGAACTAGTCATTTGGCTTGTTGTATACGATCAGAAGTGTTTGATTGCTTTACTTCAAGCTTGTTTAAATTTCTGATGCCTTTAAACTTCATTCTTACCAGAGAATCAAGCGATGCAACTATGCTGTAGAATTAGTGCAGTTTTAACTGCCATGCTTTCGTGCTATGGAATTCTGGGATTTGTAGTTTAGTTTGGCATCAACACTCTTTGGCAGACGTTGAAAAACAACAACTTCCATAATTCCACAGAATTGAACTATAGCTGATGAAGTGGTGTCAAGCTGCATTAGTTCTACAGTGTAGATGCACCCTAGAGCCAGCAGCACAACAAATGCCCCTTAGCCCCACTTTTGCAGTCCTCGAAGCCCACCCTCCCCAAGTATCTGTAATATTTTGCAGGTGGTTTACCCTCTAAAAAACCTCAAACAGATCCAAATTGGCCATAAATGTGGCGTTTTCCATCCTTCTCTGATCCTGCGGAAACCACTGCCAACCTCATAGATCTGTACAAACCAGCTTAATTGAAGAATGGGAATAATGTTGCATCGCTTCTAGTGGTCTGCTGATACATTGGTGCTGCCTACAGAGAGTTGTAGGAGAAATGGGTCCCTCACTACACAGTGCTGTGTTAGCTGATTACCAAAAGAAATCCTGAAAATCTTTCTCAATGTTACAATTATCTTGTCTTACATTTGTGAAATATTCTAGTCTGAAGTGAAATTACCAAACTTTTTCTCTGAATGTTAACATTTACAACTCCATGGGATATTTGTGGGAAGGAGTCTGATTACTGTTCTGGTTCTTTAGATCCTATATCAAATGCACTTGTTCATGATAACCTATTATAGTGACTGGAGTGTAGAGTTCACAACTTGGTGGGGAATTCTGGTTAAATCTTTGCTGCATTTGCCAGGTTCTAGGATTGCCTCTGTGTCTGAGCCAGAGGCGGTCCAACCATAAGGCGAACTAGGCACTTGTCTGTGGCGCCATCGTCCCAGGGGCGCCATCGTCCTGGGAGGAGGGCACCACTCTCCACCTCCTTCTCTTTTGGGCCTTCCGGCGGCCACGCTGGGCCTCCCGGTGCCTGTGCTGGGCTTTCCGGCCAGCACAGACCCACCTTCGCACCACGGGAGCCCACCTTTGGGGCCTTCAGAGATTGTGAGGTCTGTGGGAACTTGGAAGCTAGGTATGTGGGGTTTATATATCTGTAGAAGGTCCAGGGTGGGAGAAAGAACTTTTCTTTGAAGCAGGTGTGAATGTTGTAATTAATCACCTTGATTAGCGTTTAATGGCCCTGTGGCTTCAAGGCCTGGCTTCTTCTTGCCTGGGAGAATCTTTTTTTGGGAGGAGTTAGCTGTCCCTGATTGTTTACTGTCTGGATTTCTTCTGTTTTCAGAGTGTTGTTCTTTATTTATTGTCCTGATTTTAGAGTTTTTTTTTTAATACTGAGGGCTATCTGGGTTATCTAAATCCACACTGCCCTATATCCCTGTTCAAGGTTTAGTGCTAAATTCGCAAATATAGTAATTCCTACATAACATTACCATGTATTGAACTGCTTTTTCTATTGATTTGTTGTAAAACATGATGTTTTGGTGCTTAATTTGTAAAATCATAATGTAATTTGATGTTTAATAGGCTTTTCCTTTATCTTTCCTTATTATCCAACATTTTCGCTTATCCAACGCTTTTATTTTTCAGTGATTGGTTTGGGGGGGGGGGGGCGCCAAAATTCTGTTCGCCTACACTTGAAAAATACCTAGGGCCGGCTCTGGTCTGAGCCTATAGATTATTAAATTCTGCATCCACCATTACTGAGCTAGACATTGCTACTTGAGATCTACAGGTAGTTCATGGCTCCTGGAAGATCAGGGAGTAAATCCATTTTTAATAAATGGGAAAGGGACTTATTTTTGTTTCATAGAATCACAGAATCATAGAGTTGGAAGAGTCCTCATGGGCCATCGAGTTCAACCCCCTTCCAAGGAGCAGGACAATCACATTCAAAGCACCCATGTTCATCTCATGTTTGTAATTTATTCCATTATTATAATTAATTGTTTCATAAAGTAGGTGCCAACCATTTAGCCACACATGGGAGATTGCTATTTAAAATCTGCCAGTATTTGTTACCTCCCTGAGTGCCTTCATGGCTGTCTGCAAAAAGGTGAAGGATTAGAGTTACAGCAGGTGTTGAAAAGCCCCTCCATAAAAAAAAAATCCCTGGGACCCCCAAAGTGTACTGCAGAGTCTTTGCTGCTTGTCTCCCTGTGCTCACCATCTGTATCATGTCAGATGTAGCTTTTTCAGTGCAAGTGGCTCATCAGGGAGGATTGAGGTGTATTTAACAAAGAGCTTCGTAGCCTGGGGCACACTAACCCGTGACGGAACATGCCAAGCTATGGAGATTCAGGACACTATTTTTAAATGTCCAGAACATTTGCTCTTTCAAAACAAATATCTCCCACTCCTGGAAAAAAACCCACCAGGTTTTGTTGAGGAATCTTTGGAGTTTCTGTTGGCAGATTTTAGACAAGGTTGTTTGGGACAATCCCTGTTCCCCAGAAAGAACAAGAAGGGAGGGGGTATAGTCTCTAGGCAGAGAAAAGGCCAGGCTCTTGATCGTAGTCATCTCTTTGGTATGTGCCCTGAGCATTATACATTAAGGCCATCATCATCCATATCCAGTTCCCAAAGCTATCTTTTTTTTATCTCTAATCATCTGAAGGAAGGGGGGTTAGAATTCTTGTAATCCCTTGGATGAGGTGTTGGATTCAAATATCTGATGAAAATGGTTGCTACATTTTAATTCATAGACCAAGCTACCTTCTTTAGACTGTCAGTTGATTGATCCATCTAGCCCCCTATTGTCTCCTATATCTGGCAGAAGCTTTCCAGGTGTTGAAGGAAGAGTGCTTCTTAACTTTATGTGAAGATGGCAAAGACTGAAGTGGGAACCTTCTGCATAAAAAATCTCTATGTCTTGGATGACACCATGTCTGCTTTCTGTATATATTTTCTTTCCATGAAAGTGGCTAGGGGTTTCCCCCAAGCTTGTTCCACACTCCTCACACAGTGGAAATTGGGAGAAATGGAAAAATCTGGAAAGAACGCATGAAAACCCAACAATTGGTTAAGGTTCCCATTTTCAGCTTGACCGTGAATAGCTGTGTGCCTATGTGACAATGAAAGATTCATTTAGCACCAGAACATTGAAGACATTCTGGTGGTACTGTACTTGAAGGAACTATATATGAAAAGGGTTGTTTTGGTTCCTTTCTTAAGTTATTCCACTCATATTCTCACCTCCCAACATAATATTTCTCTTTTACAGTTTTTTTTAGTGAGCAGTCTGTACTTATACTGTTCGGGCACTATAAAGATGTCTTCAAATTGGACAGCTGGAGATTTTTTTAAACTGTGATTATTTAAATACCATATATATTAACTCTGTTTTAATGTATGTATATTTTTAGATTTTGAATTGTATTAAAATGCTTTTAATGGAAGCTGCTTTGAGTCTCCTTGTGTAGAGAAACAGCAGGGTATACATTATTATTATTATTATTATTAGTAGTAGTAGTAGTAGTAGTAGTAGTAGTAGTATTTCAAGAAAGCTGTTAAATCCTGAGCGTTTGTTGTACTTTGCAAGGACACCTGTGGTTATCAGAATTCTAGAGAGTCACAAAAGGATGGGCATGAGGTCAGGAGGGGATGATTGGTTAGTCTTTTTTTTAAAAAAATGTATGTGTTTTGGTATCTGCTTAAAACAATGCAAAATTTTAAAACTGATGAAAAGGGAAAATATAACAAGCTCAAACAATGCAAACATAATAACAAAAATGACAATGTTTGGAACAGAAAGTTCAAATGATAGATTTAAAAATGATATGAAGTAGGTCAGATGAAATAGAAAATATCTTATATAAAATATTAGAAAAAGAAAGGGAGAGTGTTCAGTGAAGCTTCATCAAGATTGGATGGAACAAAGATCAAAATCTTTAAAGTCATTTTCAAAGGCCGAGCATACTCATATTTAGGTATGCCCTAGACACTTTCTCAGATTGAGTTTTATTACTTCTTCTTTTGACTACACATCTATCTAGACCAGTGGTTCTCAACCCATGGGTCCCCAGATGTTTTGGCTTTTAACTCCCAGAAATCCTAACAGCTGGTAAACTGGCTGGGATTTCTGGGAGTTGTAGGGCAAAACACCTGGGGACCCACAGGTTGAGAACCACTGCTCTAGACCATTATTTTATTTTTTCAGATGAGGATTCCTGGATCAGATGCGGCTGGTCCTAAGTATTCTCAAAGCACCAGATTCCATCTGATCTTGGAAACCTAAGTAGTGTCAGCTTTGGTTAGTAATTGTATAGTACAGCAACAATGAATACCTAGTGCAGTAGGCTATACCTCAGAGAAATGAACAAGCAAAACAACTTCTAAATATCCCTAACTTAAGAAAACTCTAGAAACTCATGGAGTCACCATAACTCCACAAGTGACACATCTATCTATCTATCATCTATCTATCTATCTATCTATCTATCTATCTATCTATCTATCTATCTATCTATCTATCTATCTACATATGGCTGTAATAAGGTCAAAGAATAATTCCTAGTGAATTATTGTGAGATGGGGAACAGCTTCCTCCTTTCTATGTTCACAAACCCATCTGTCTTTGAACCTATAGCAGATAATCACAGATTCCAGAGACTGAACATGTTCTGAGCAAGTAGTGCATATATTTTATCACAGAGATAAGGACATGCTTTAGCCACTCCTCCTGATTCTGTTCTCTAGTTAGAAAAAGGTGCTCCAGTGTTCTAGAAGTATTTTGTTCATAATATAGTCGTATTGAGAAGCGTATGGGCCCAGCATTATAGGGGTCTTTTTTCAATCCCTTCCTTGGAAATGGTCGAAGCATTAAACAGGGGGAATACAATGCTGAAACAAATAACAAAGATTATAAAAATAATCTTCTACATATATCTGAGGGTTGGTTTTACATAGTTAGGCAAGCTTATGTGAAGACCACCCTCACCTCTGTATCTACTCCTTCCATATGCTATACACGCTTGCCATGGCATATTACAAATCAGTCAGCTGGGAATGCAGACAAGCAACAGTACTACTAAGCACCCATTGGGCATTCTGTCCTTCATTTGCCCTGCCCATGCCCCAAGGTTCAGGCCATAATGTTTCTCTGATAAGCAATCAAACCCCATTTTGTGACATTTTTGTATCTCACTGTGACTGGTGCCCTCTCTTCTTCTCTGTTAACTGTCCCACATTTAACCTATATTCTGACATTGTAGGTTAGGATGCCTACTCAGCAGCCTTTCTCTTTGTTCAGCTTCTCTACAACTGAGGTTGATTTTGCCAGCACACTGTTTATCTTCAGGACATCAATGTTGTTGCTTTATCGTAATTGCATTTATTCTAGACAACCCACTGTCCCTTGTTGTCATAGAGACGGGTAAATATGAATATGTATTCCACATTTTATCAGTAAGTGCTCCGTGCTTTTATCATGATTGCTGATAAAAATGCTGGCTCTAAAAAATTTCTAGGGGACGTGGCTGCACCCAGGCAGTTTTTGTTGAGCGATGTCCATTTACTGATGACTCCATTTTTTCACTTTTCCCAGCATGCCCTAGAAGCATGACTGTGTGCTTCTTTCCTGGAACTCCAGGAGGCCTCATGCTTCCTCAGTGATATAATTGCCATTTTGGTGTGGATGCCATTGGGTCTCTGTTAGCTATTAGTGATGTGTAATTCAAGTGAGTCATCACCCTTTGGCATAGTGGAAAGAAAACACAAGATCCAAATGACAACACAAACGCCATACTAGAGCAAGAAGTCATTTGGATTTGATTAACTCTAAAGAAACGTAACAGGAACGTAATAAGTCATGATGAAGGGGTGAGATAGGGACTGGCACTTGGATGGCTTGAAGAAGAACAGGGAATAATTATCCAGCATTTCATTCAATAAAATGTAGATTTCCACTTTGATTCTAACTTCCCCATATGGAGTGGCGCCCAGCTGAACATGGTGGATGTTTTAAGTTTGCTCTTGTTTTGCCCACAGTACACTGCACTTTTGGCCGAAGGGTAGTAATGAGCAAGCATCCACTTCATTGCCCTTGGTTCAGGCTTGGCAGGCAAAGAGTGATCTGTGCTATAAAATTTGAAAAGTTTCAGCGTTCTTCAAAGATTTAGACCAGTGATTTTCAACCTGTGGGTTCTCAGGTGTTTTGGCCTACAAATCCCAGAAATCCCAGCCAGTTTACCAGCTTTTAGGATTTCTGGGAGTTGAAGGTCAAACCATCTGGGGACCCACAGATTGAGAACCACTGATTTAGAAAGAGGGTTCATTCTTTTAGTTTACATGTGAAGTTGTTTGTTCTTCTTGTGTTTCCAGCTTATTCTATACTGGTCCATTTTCTAAAAATCAGTGAGTTACAAGTTTTACCAGTCACATTTCTTCCTGATATACTGGTGTAATAGCCTACTGTTGTAACTATTTTGATTTTGTGCAGCATTCAATGAATTTCATCACACTACAGCTTGGATCCACTTTAAATACACTTTAGGGAGGAGCCTTTAAACAGCTCAGCCAGACAGGTCCTGGGCCTCACCAAACTACAAACCCTAGAATTCTGCAGGAGGCAGAAACCGGATTTAAAGTGGATCCATGTTCTAGTGTGATGAGGCAGTTAGTATACATAGCAGCTTGTGACAGAACAAAAGCTAAATAATAAGTTTCTGTCTTAGCCTGCAATCTAAAATTAAACAATTAAGGTAAGACAGAGGCTAAAGTGGAGAAGAAAAAGGAGAAGACTGAAGCACACAGTGGCAAATGTGCGGCCACCCAGATATTATTGAACTGCAACATCCACAGTGTCATGGTTTGCAAAAGGCACTGTGCTGTCTGTGTTAACTGGAAAATGAAGTGCATGAAGCCAATTGGCTGAGCCTGCAAAGACCTGGGGATTGATTTGATACTGTTTCTGTTGGTACTGTTTCTGTTCTGCTGTTGCAGAACCAGTTTTGACAAGTTTTCAGTGCTGACTGAGTACTGCTGGTGTAACAATGTACTCAGAGAGGCCTTGCTATTTTGAGGCCTGTTTGCTGCTGAGAAAATAGGGAGAAGAATCAAGACTGTATTCTTATCTGAAGCAAATTTGTGGACTGAGAAAGGACTATTTATGACTGTAGACTTCTGTAAATGAGCAAAGGGATCATTGTAAATACTGTTTTTGATCTCTTGGAATCAGTAAAGTTCCTGTATTTTTGTTCTGCAAACCAGAGTGGCATGCTTATTGTTCTGCAGGTGACTCTGGATTGCAGGCACACGTAAGAGCTTCCATTTATCATCATCAATCTGTAAAACACCTGACTTAGCATTGCAATTGCTGAGCGATGAAGAAGGTTACAGACAGTTTAGCAGTATCTCCTTCTTGTTTCCTATTTCTGGGTTAAGGCAGACTGTGATGGCTGTGGACTATTTTGTTGATGTTGTTAACTGCCATCAAATTGACTTTGAATTACCATACTTTAAATGTGTGTCATTCTGTAGGATGATTGTTTTGACCAAGACATCTCAGGGGAAGGTGGTATTCTTGCTATCTCTATAGCAATAGGCTTTGTGATGTTAACACAGTTCTGTACAGTAACAGGAAGAAAATAAGGAAGATTCCTGCACAACATGTATGTAGCCACTGTATTGACTATGCCCAAAGCTAGCATCTCCTAAGTCATATGGCAGTTTCCACCCACTCCCAGTAGTAATTCCACTGATGTGCCCTTTTCTCAGACAATTAAACCAAGAGAAGTAGCTGTATCACCACATTATTGCCACAGTGAAAGCTGTTCCTAAAGCACATTTCCCTTTCAATGGTCTCTGTTGGCCTCTGCTTTCTTGTGGGGTGAGCACAGGGCAGTGGAGCCAAGGGTTTCTGCACGAGAGGTTACAGAGTCACCTTCAATTGGGATCTGCACTTTGTTAAATGATTTGAAAGGAGAGCATTTCTGCTGTTTCCTCCTGCAAAGGGCAGAAGAAAAATGACTCTATTATGGCTGTGTCTAGCATAGGCTTTGGCTGCGTGCCAATGGGATTTACAACAGCAGGGTGAAAAGTCTAAAGGGAAAACAGTTCATCCTGCTTGCAGACAGATAGGATGGAGTCGTTGAGGAGCAGAGTGGAGGCTTGTCTGGGCCCTGACAGTGAAAAGCTGTCAGAGAAGTTTCCTCTTCCTGCTTTGAAACACGATGTCAGCTGGACCCACCTCATCTCATCAGTGGAAATGAAATAGAGAGAGAAGTTGGAAAAAAGATTTTTTAAAAAGAGCCAGTGTATTTTATATAAAAGAGTGGCTGACTTGGAAAACTTGTTTACAAATGTGTGTCTTCTGCTTTGGATAAATTGTATTTAAAAATAGATTTGTAAATTATTGTGAAGTTTTTTAGCAAGATTTCGTCAATATGTTTGTGCATCTTCTCACTGGAGACAATTACTGCCCATACAGAAGCAGATCATCAAGTCATATGTCACCTGTTTTTTTTAATCGTGTCAGAAGCGAATTGAGAACATACTGCAAAACGATTCTGGTGTGAGAGAATTATCTGTCTACAAAGACATTGCCCAGGGGATGTCTGGGTGTGTTACCATCTTGTGGGGAGGCTTCTCTCATGTCCCCACAAGCTAGGGCTGACAGACAGGAGCTCACGCTGTCGTGCGAATTCGAATTGCTGACCTTAAGATCAGCAGTTCAGCCAGCACAAGGGTTTGACCCATTGTGCCACGGCGGCCCCTACGTCATCTGGTGATGCAAACAGAAAACTTCCCATTGGAAGATATGTAATGAGACCATGGGATAGCCCAGTGTTTCTCAAACTGTGCTGGGATTCCTGGGAACCAAAGTCCAAAGTATCTGGAGGAGCACAGTTTGAGAAACACTGGGCTAGAATTAGGAAACTCTTTCCAAGTTTCTGAGTGTGATGGAAAGGAATAGAACAGCATGGTTGAGAAAGACTCATTTGTCTTTCCACCATCCTGTACAAGAAGCTCCTTCAGATAAAGGTTCTAAGAATATAATCCACAATTCATGACCTTCTCATTCAAAATATTTAGGAGGAAAGCATCTTGCCTTTTATAATTGTAAGTGCTTGATTGTGGAAGTGGGTTTAAACATCAATACTAAACACAATGTATGCGTCGCAGTGTCATACCTCATACCCCAGACTTTTGGGGAAAGCTATTGCTATAAAAGTATGTTTCATTCAGTAGTATTGTATTTGATCTTCGACATTCAAGCAGAAGCCCACCTTTGCAATCATCTGCTTATATGATCAAATCAGCCCATAGTTTTTCTTTGTAAATTGGTAACAATTACCTCCACTACCATCCAGTACCTACCCATATTGTTGCAAGGTACAATTGAAAAGGTAATTAAATTTCTGGAAGACAAAGGTGTGATCTATTCATGGTAGATATCTGCTATACAACTCCTGCTTGTGAGAGAAATCAGAAAGAGGCCCTTATACTCATTTCATGCTTCTGGTTGAGCATTATGGGAGACCAGATAGTGGAGATGATAGAGGCTTTGACTTACCTTTTACACCCACATACACACCGGGCGAGTGTTGAGGTCAAGCAGGGAGACCCTTATCTCCACTCAGGTCCTTTTTAAGATGCGCTTAAGCAGGATCAGGGAAGGCTCCTTCTCAGGACAGGCACTAGCACTTTGGAACTCCCTTCTGGAAGAACTAAGAGCTGCCCTGTTCCTACCAAATTTCTGGAAAGGAGTAAAGACCTTTCTATTTCTATTTTTAACTAAAGATGGAATGTGTCAGGGCTAGGTTGAGTTTTAACTAGTTTAAATGGGTCAGTCATCTGCACATCATTATGGAGACCAGAAAAGGGAGGTGATAAGGGGTCTATTTAATTGTGATTTTAACTATGCTTTTAACCTTTACACTTTATGGTTTAATCTGTTGTAAGCCCCCTTGAGTCCACTTAGTGGAGTATCTTAAATAAATAAATATAAGTCTGCAAGCTTGGACTCTTCTCTTATTTTGAGTTTACTTGCCATTACATAGCATGATGGCTTTGGTGTGACTCCAGACTATCTGAAATACCAAATACTATTGTTAATCCTGACTAACATAAAACTATTGACTCAATGGGATTTACCTCTGTGTTGACTCACCAATCAGGTCTAATCTACTAAATAGCTACCAATAGGTTATAAGCCACTATCTCCCTATCGGACTGCCACCATTGTTAAAAGACAAATTTGGTGAACACATGTAAGAGTTCATCCAAGGCTATGAAAGTTCATCCCATGATAGCCTAGGCTGTCTCCTCACTGCGCTCCTCTTACCAGCAACCAAAAACACTTTTATTTATCAGGTCTTTGACTCATGATTGGTTACCATGGAAGGGTCTTTTAGGGTTGTATGTGTGCTGTACTTTTCCTCTGTTTAAAATGTTTTTGAGCTGTTTAAAATTAGTGCTATTTTGATAGGATAATTTACTTGTTTTAACATTTTTGAACTGTTTAATTGGGTATGCTCTGTCTTTGGTCCCATATTGGGAGAAAGGCAGGAACATAAATATATGTGTGTATATGTGCCTTCAAGTCACCTATCAATATAGGACAACTCTATGAATTTCATAGGAATTTCTTAGGTAGGGGATACTCGGAGGTAGTTTTGCCTGTTCTTTCCTCTAAAACATAGCCTATACCCTCCTGGATTTCCTTAACAGCCATCCATCCAAGTACTAACCAGAGCTGACCTTGCTTAGCTTCCAAGATTAAGCAGGTTCTGATACCTTTAGGGTATTTATTTAAGTAAAAGCACATTCTTTATCAAAATACCCTGAGTTTAATTATTATTTGCAGATGCATCTATTTATGCATGTTTCTACTTTTCCTCCTTGCCCATTTCACAAATGGGCAAGTAAGGAAGGACTTCTTATTCTTCTCTATAGAGGAATAAGGTCTTATGGAAGTCGAATAAAATTATTCGGGCTGTGGCGCAGCTGTTGAGCAGCTGCCTTAAATCACTCTGACCATGAGGTCATGAGTTCGAGGCCAGCCCGTGGCGGGGTGAGCACCCGTCAATTAAAAATAAAAAATAGCCCCTGCTCGTTGCTGACCTAGCAACCCGAAAGATAGTTGCATCTATCAAGTAGGAGATAAGGTACCACTTATAAAGTGGGGAGGCAAGATTAACTAATTTACGACCTGGAATGAGGAAGTGCCGTCAGTGTGGATGATGAAGCAGCTGCTCCCCCCTGTGGCCAGAATCGAACATCCCCTCAGAAGAAGGTTAACTTGCCTCTGCGTGTGTCTCTCAGTCTCTGTTTGATGTGTTTATGGGCATTGAATGTTTGCCCTATGTGTGTTATAATGTGATCCGCCCTGAGTCCCCTTCGGGGTGAGAAGGGCGGAATATAAATACTGTAAATAAATAAATTTGGAAAACTGCTGCTTTTTAGCACTGGCAAATAACAATACTGTATAAGTAATTATAAATCACTCAACCTTTCTGTGTATTTCCTATAGTATTGAAACATCTTTAAGTCAAACTATTACCTCTAAATATATGAAGTAAGTGGAGTTATATTTGTAGTATTAATATGTGTGTGCATATTTTGTGGATTTTGCCTTGAAGGGCTGCAAAAACAGAGAAGTTGATTTTTGTTTCTGTGAGAGAGGAATTGTGATTGTGAGTGAGCAGGTTGTTTAGGTCTGAAAGTAACCTCCACAGGTGTGCTCCTTCAAGAGAGGAAGTTTGTACCAGAGCCAAACATGAATATGGCGGCAGACAGTTGGTTTCCTGTGATAAGAATAGCTTGGCTGGATACGATGAGCCTGAACAGGGCCCAAATTTTATGTAGATCCTGTGGAAGCTTTATAAAAATGGAGGGGAAATGGAAGACCCTTTTTTTAAAAAAAATCCAAATCTAAAACTTAGTTTTATTGGCTAATTTTTTATTGTGAGATAGAAACATTTCTGCTATACATCAGTTTTGGAACATGAATAATAAACCACTAAAATCTTGCAACCCAGAATGCTGGATGAAGGCTTACTGTATTCTGCTTAGGAAATTATAGACTTCATTTGAAATTGTGTGTCTCATTCAATAGATGTACATGTCTAGACAAGTCTTTAAACATCCAGGGTAGGGAGAGAGTAATGTGTGGATTTCTAAATGCTGGTAGACTAGAACTCCCCTCAGATTTGCTCAGTATGGCCAACAGTAAGGAATGATAGAAATTGCAGTCCATCGACTTCTAGCATGTGACAGGCACAGATTGGAGAATCAATGATCATTCACAGGGAATTTTGTCATTCTAGAGACCTCATCAAGCGAAAGTCCTCCTCTGTTTCCACACACTTCTAATACGTTTCAGGGACAAAGTGCCACTGAGTTCTTCACACAACGTAAAACTACTTCTGGTTGTCACCAGTTGCACTTTTTTCAATATAAACTAAGATTTTTTTATATAAACTAGCAAATTTAGCAATTTGCTATGCTGTTTTACTAAGGAGTAATAGAATCATAGCTTGGAGAGATATGTCTTTAAAGAAACAATAAGTGGTATTGTGCCAATACTATTTTGTTGTTTTTGCTGCTGCTATAAATTATTATGTTGCTCTTTATAGTACTTGTTACATTTCTTTCTTTATTATTTTAAGATTCTTTTTGGGGAATAAAACCCTTACTCCTATAATAAATGGGCTAATGTGGGGGGGGGGGGGGAAGCAAGCAATGTTGTCTAAATGTTGTCATTTTCTAAATAATGCAGTGAATAACAATATGCTCTCACTATTGTCAAAAGTACAGTACAGTCTCACTAATCCAAGCCTCGCTTATCCAAGCCTCTGGATAATCCAAGCCATTTTTGTAGTCAATGTTTTCAATATATCGTGATATTTTGGTGCTAAATTCGTAAATACAGTAATTACAATATAACATTACTGCGCATTGAACTACTTTTTCTGTCAAATTTGTTGTATAACATGAAGTTTTGGTGCTTAATTTGTAAAATCATAACCTAATTTGATGTTTAATAGGCTTTTCCTTAATCCCTCCTTATTATCCAAGTTTTTCGCTTATCCAAGCTTTTGCCGGCCCGTTTAGCTTGGATAAGTGAGACTCTACTGTATCATATTATACATGTAATATATTTGTTACTGCAAAGAAGTAATTGTCCATTATTTTCCCATGGTGTCAAAACTTGGATTGTTTCAGAGAATCCTATAAATTGCATACAATTTCTAAGCGCAATGGATTAAATCCTTGTGCTGGCAGGACTGCTGACTTGAAAGTTGGGTTGCTGATCTGAAGGTTGCTGGTTCGAATCCAGGGAGAGTGCGGATGAGTTCCCTCTGTCAGCTCCATCACCCCATGAGAGAAGCCTCCCACTAGGATGATAAAACTTCCGGGCTTCCCCTGGGCAACGTCCTTGCAGGCATCCAATTCTCCCACATGAGAAGCAACTTGCAGTTTCTCAAGTGACTCCTGGCATGAAAAAAAAAGCATGGAAGAAGAGGACTGTAGTCAAATTGAAGTGATAGTGAAACACATGTTCACCTTTTTGGCAGGAATCCTCAGTATGCGTGCCTAGTAACTAAATTGCAGTCTTTATGCAAAGTGCAGGAGTCCCTGCAGAGAAAATACTTCATTAGTTGAAAGCATGAGTAATAACCAAGCTGGTATTTTAACTGTTCAATAAGAGATAAGCAGCTAAGGCTGAGTTCTTAGAGGGCTCCTCTTTATCTTTTTTATGGATGTCACAACTGAAGAATGGAGAATATAAAAATAATTTATTAGGGCTTTGTTCCTGCAGTACTTTAAACACGTACTAAAGTCAGTGACCTCAGGATACCATAGCACTGTATCCACAGCAGATTAAGTATTTTGAGAGTGGGGGTGATTTGTGTGGAAAAATGGATTGCAAGCAACTAAGAAGCTGATTGTAGTGTGAAGAATCCCCATATCACCCTCACTGAATAATCAAAGTCTGTATCTCATATTGATATTTAGGAATCCCAGAATTTTCAGGGTTAGTAGAATAATATCATCCTAGACTTCTCTTCCTGGAAATTAAGCACAAGGAACATGGGGATCCTGTAACCATTTTCTGGGGCTCCATTCATCTGTCCCATTTGCTACAATCTGCAATATTTTACAAGCTGCCACATAAAGTATTCCTCTGTTGGCAAACATCTTATGACTTCTTTGCCAACACTCTCAGAGAGATTATTCATTTTGAGCAAAGGCAAAGGAAATCAGCAAGTTTTTGGGCTAAATAGTGAAAGTGATGACCATAGCATGGTGAGCCAGGGTGGTGTAATGATTTGAACGTTGGACTGAGACTACTGACACCACTTTAAGTGTCATAGCTCATGAACCTTCTTTGCTGGTGCCTCACAAACTACAATTTCCAGGATTCCATAGCATTGAGCTATGACAGTTAAAATTATGTCAAACTGCATGAATTCTACAGTGTTAGATCAGGTATGGGCAACCTTGGGACCTCCAGGTGTTTCGGACTTCAACTCTCACAATTCCTAACAGCCTACTGGCTGTTAGGAATTGTGGGAGTAGAAGTCCAAAACCCCTGGAGAGGTAAAGTTTGTCCATGCCTGGTGTAGATGCACCCCAAGTCATGCTTCCTAATTCTGCCTTCAAAAACAAATCTACTGTACTTTTTTTTCTTTGTGTGTTGGAGAATGATAATATAAATTAATCTGGAAAGGTCCCAATACTGTTGAATCCCAATCCTGATTTAAAATAGCAAATGTAACAGCAAACCTTCCTTGAAAGCTTTGAGTTTGAGCTCCTGAAGAAGAGTAACATCAATGGTATGGAAGCTGACATCAGCATCAGAGCTGAGTTTCTCTGATAGCTTTATTCATACCAACATTGTCATGGATTGTGCATTTGTAAAAACAAGTTGGGTTATAAGGAGCTCATTAGCTTGAGACATCTGAGTCAGAGCGCTTCTGCCTCTGAGCCATTACCTCACTTCTACAAGCACATCCAGGCGTGCTGCCAAGCTGGATTTGTCTAAACACAAACGGGTAGCAAATCATCTCTACTTGCTTCAGTAGGCCTCTGGATGCCGAGCAAACGGCCTTTGATAATGAATGCATAGGAAGAGCAAATGCTTGCTCATGGAGGGAAGAGGAGAGGTCAAGTATATACCTGAATATTTCTTTGGGTTTCTTCTTTTAGAATTTGGACAGAGGACCTAACTTAATTCCAAAGCCATATGAGGCTGGTCTGGTAGAGTCTCTTACCCCTGTTACAATTGGTGGGTTTATTAAGCTTGTGCCTACTCTTCTAGATTATTCTTCTGTTAGAATATATAATATAATTATGGGTGTACTGTATAAGATATAAAATGAAGAACTCCAGAGCTTGGACACCTCTGTGGCAATTTGTTTCATCCTGATCAATGTATTGCCAAATTGTGAATTTCCGTTTCTTCTTCTTCAATTATTACAGAAAATTAATTATCTTATAAAGCAGCTTTTTCATATGCCAATTTAAAAATATTTGAAAGTTCATTGTACTTAAATTCTGATGCCATTCATTTTCTTGTGTGGAGTGTGAGTGGTCAAATGGAGACAGAAACTGGAAGGAGAAGAGACAAGCAAGCAACTGAGGACTTCCCGATTGGCTGGTTTAAAACAGCTTGGTTTAAACCAAATGTCTTTTAAAAGCACATCTAGTTTTTTTATTAATTGGTCCTTTTTATAACTGTTTTTCTGCCCTCCTAATGGAAAACAATTACTGTTTAAATTTCACAGTTTATTGGCAGCTGTGCATTGCTAGACCAGTATCTGATATCAAGGGCTTCTAAAGTAGAATTTTTTTTTCAAAGTGTTTAATGCCAGTCCTAAAGTTTAACTCCTTTTTATGTTTATCTGAAAAGTGCTTTTCCATTTTTGAATCACAATTTGTCCAGATTTAATTATAAGTAATAAGCAGCATTAATGCTTAACATTAACTTATCATAAATTGTTTTCAGAAATCTAATCAGGCTTCTGTCAGTGTCAAAAACGGTGTTGTAAGTATATACTTTTAATGTGAAAGATTTTGTGCAGTAAGTCTTCTGATAGATTTCTCTCACTATTTTGACCATCAACAAAGTTCTGGAAGTTCATTGTGATTTTTCATGTAGACACTTTATTGAATTCTAACTCATCATAATAAACCAATCCAAGTCTTGTAGATTAAGTCTGTTCTATTTATTGGAGTGTGGTTGTGCCGACAAAGTTAAAAGACACCATCTGCCTAATAAAATAATTAATTTTTAGTAACATGGACAAAACAAATGCCGATAGTTTATAAAGTTGCTTTTTGTCTTCTGTTTGTCTTCTCACTGTGACTGGATCTACACTGCCATATGATCCAGTTCCATAATGCAGATTAACTACATTCAACTGGATTATATGACAGTGTAGATCCAGCCTTAGTGGATGGGCTCATCAATCCCAGGACCCCAGACACAGCCCTGGCTGGGGGGGGGGTAGTGGGGGCCATGAAAGATTTAAATCGTTTATTATAAGTGGGGTACAAGATACTATTAATTAGATAAATGTCAATAAAATACTTAAAATTAAACTTTTTCTAATGGACACTACAATGGTAATATAAAGTGCAGAAAGTGCTACTGGGTAGAATGTATGGTATTTCCTTTAATATTTATTGATATCCTAGCATGGGATTCAATTTGAAATATAAGCAACAGTGCTAGAAAAAACAAAATCCTCACATTATGCTCTTAGACAAATAGAAGGTTTTATGAACCAATCATATATATGGGCATGAATGGCATAAAAAAGTTTTCTTTATGATGATGCTGATATGACCATGTGCACTGTGCTTTCATAGCGAGATGCTGCAGAACTGTCTTGCATTGTAAACTTCCTTCATCCCAGTTCTCACAAACAGTTGTGATAGTGCCACGACCTGACTTTGGACTGAAAACGACTCTCTAGCTCTGTTCAAAATCCACATCTTATGCCAACTCTTTCCCTTGTTTCATTTAGTGCATGGACCAAGGTGACCGTAACAGAAAGGCCTTTTTTATAATTCTGCAATAACAGTTTTGGCAGAGGAACACAGTATGTTTCTGAAGGTGACAAAAGGCATATTTCTGATGTGATACAACCTCCAGAGCTTGAAATGAAACATCTTTATTTTCTCAGGAGCTTATTAGGTACATAAATTCATATCCCCAGAGGTACATAAATGTATAGTTCTGGGAGGGGAAGAGAAAAGGAGCAGGGAAAGGTGAGTCTACTATCATATTTGTGTCCTGACCTTGATTGAGCTCATCTTATTCAACAGAGCGCCTCTCTAGACTAAACTATACTACTCATAAAGATAGAGCAATGCAGGGCTGAAATGTGTCGCCAGTATTTTTTAGTCAGGTTTGCAATACTAAGTTGTCTGACAGGATATGAGAGTTTGGTTGTATTTATACTGTGAACATTTCTTATATAATTAAACTCTTGAGGAGCAAAGAGAAAGGAATAGTGAACGAGAATGCAGCAGGCAGTGAAGTCGTTTTTGTAAACTTTGGCACTTATCAACTCCTTTTCATTTAAATATCAAGTCATTATTTAGAAGCAGAGAAATGCAGCACAATCCCATGTCCATTTACTCAAAAACGAACAGAGCTGGCCCTAGGTATTTTTCAAGTGTAGGCGAACAGAATTTTGGCGCCCCCCCCCAAACCAATCACTGAAAAATAAAAGCGTTGGATAAGCGAAAATGTTGGATCATAAGGAAGTATAAAGGAAAAGCCTATAAAACATCAAATTACATTATGATTTTAAAAATTAAGCACCAAAACATCATGTTTTACAACAAATCAATAGAAAAAGCAGTTCAATACATGGTAATGTTATGTAGGAATTACTATATTTGCAAATTTAGCACTAAACATTGAACAGGGATATAGGACAGTGTGGACTTAGATAACCCAGATAGCCCTCAGTATTAAAAAAAACCCCCTCTAAAATCAGGACAATAAATAAAGAACAACACGCTGAAAACAGAAGAAATCCAGACAGTAAACAATCAGGGACAGCTAACTCCTCCCAAAAAAAGATTCTCCCAGGCAAGAAGAAGCCAGGCCTTGAAGCCACAGGGCCATTAAATGCTAATCAAGGTGATTAATTACAACATTCACACCTGCTTCAAAGAAAAGTTCTTTCTCCCACCCTGGACCTTCTACAGATATATAAACCCCACATACCTAGCTTCCAAGTTCCTACAGACCTCACAATCTCTGAAGGCCCCAAAGGTGGGCTTGCGTGGTGCGAAGGTGGGTCTGCGCTGGCCGGAAGGCCCAGCGCGGCTGCTGGAAGGCCCGAAAGAGAAGGAGGTGGAGAGTGGTGCCCTCCTCCCAGGACGATGGTGCCCCCGGGACGATGGCGCCACAGGCAAATGCCTATTTCGCCTTATGGTTGGACCGCCTCTGAAAACGAATCATTCTAGGTTCACTGGAACTTACTCCCTGGAAAGTGTGTGTAGGATTGAAGCTTTCACCCAGCCTTACTTTACCCCGTGGTGATGAAATTAGTCCCGTCTTTTGAAGTTTTCCTTGTAAACAAATTTGGCCAGTAAGAAAGGAAAGTACTTCCACTATGAAGCTTAAATGACCAAAACTATTTTCTCTTCTTTTGTGCATGGATTAGTTTAGAAAACAAATCAACCATCTTTAGCAACAGTGGTTTACTGAATAAATAACTAATCTAAATAAATAAACCTTCCTCTTCTTTTTTCATTAACTATGAGTCTGAATCAAATAATGCACCATACTTTGAAGTTTCATAGATTTTAGTGAGGCAGTCAAACACAAGATCACTTCTTTCATTGAAATCAATTAGACTTAAGAAATTTTCTTATACCATAACCATTTGTATGTTACTCAGAAATAAAGGTTTTGAGTTAAAGAAAAATTATATGTAAGTATGTCTCTCTGAGAGTCAGCATTGTGTAGTGCTTGTGTGTTGGACTATGGGCACATCTATACTAAATCATTATCCCGAAAGGGGGTAAATCAGCTCTATTTGGCTAAATGATACATGGAGTTGATTTGGGTAAATGCGGGCCAAAGCTGCTTAACATGCCCTTGAGCTGCATTAACTGAAGTCACAAGTTGCTCTGAATTCTCCCCGGGAACCCAGAGCAAACTTTGACTTTAATCCAATGTAAACAGTTCCAAGATGGTTGCAAGATTAAACCATTCACATCTATTTACCTGGTCACTATGTATTCCTTGAGCTCAGGCAATCTTGGATTATAGGATGGTACACCCCACCCACATAATTCACATAATTGCAGCAGCCAGCAGGTACAACATGGTTAGTTGTCATCACTTGTCACCTGGACTGACATCAGTCAGGATGCAATTGTGAAGAAGGCAAGGGGAAAGGAGGGGCAATTCCTCCTCATGGCAAGCGGCTGGCACTAGCCAGGTTGAGCCCACTGACTGCCATGACAATGAGAATGGGGTGGTGGTGGTGCCGCCAAACTGGGTGAAGCACTGCTGAATAGTCAGGATTCCCTCTTGCCTCTGCAGCAGCTGGCGACTGGCAGTCAAAACCATTCCTGGGGCAATCTATAATTTAACACTCCAGTTTAACACTCCAGTTTGGTCCCAGAATAAATAATTAGCATAGAGCTGTTCTTGAGAAGTTCTTGAGTTTGAACCCCAGCTCAGCCATGGAAACCCATTGGATGATCTTGGGTAAGTCAAAGTCTCACAGTCTCAGAGGAGGACAATGACAAAACCAATCTGAACAAACCTTGCCAAGAAAAAAACCATTATAAGTTCACTTTAGGTTTGTCACAAGTCAGGAATGGCTTGAAGAAGACGTCTCTATGGAATTGTCCATGTCTACTCAGAGGTAAGTCCCACTTATGTAATGGGGCTTACTATGTAGTTAGAATCTACTGGATTGAAGTAGATTGTTTTCATAAGAATATATTTATATTGCTGGAACAATAAATGCTAATTCATATATAGATAATAGACAGTGTGGTATATGAAGTAATATGCAATTTTTTATTATTTCTACAATTGTTTTAATCATATTCATCATTTTAGCAACATTTCATTTACACCTGAAAGAAGTATAGGAAGAAATTGAATAATAGCTAATATTAATATTAATAAAACCTACATCATTCATTCACTCTCAGCCTGATCATTGTTAAAACTGTCTACGTTGTCACCCTGGCATTGACCCATACTTGAAAATATGCTCTGGAGAGTTTTCACATCTGTTAGAGCTGAAAATGTGTTTTAGGGGGATTCCTCACTTAGTGGCTCAGAATTTTATCATATGATCCAACCCAGACAGGTGCTACTTAAATAAAATACAACCCACCGTATTTAACTGCACTACAATTAAGTACCGGTAGTACAGTTAAGTACAAATTCTTAATTGTGAAAAATTTGTTGACATCATTATGTAATCTGTGCCGGATATCTTGATGCAGATGAGTTGCCCTCCTTATCTGCCAATTCCAGTGAGACGGTTTCAAACATTGTAACTTATATTACATGGTCCTTGGAAGTTTGGATTTCTTGAATGGGCCCAGCATATACAAGGATGACTATGAACCCAAAGCATATTGATCATTGGGTTCCACAGTATTCTGTAATTATTTAAAAGCTGATGTGCAAAATTGGTTATGTGGAATATTTAGCATGAAGATGTGGTATGATATGGTATGATTCTCTTATGTTACAGAACTGACTAATCAGAATTTATGACAGAAGTATTTCAGAAATTTAATGCACAGATAGGCAGTACACAAGTAATTGTACAATGGCTAGAATGGCGTGCCTTCATGTGAAAAATGAAAGTGATTAATTTCCCTGATAAAGTTGTTCTAAGTGTTTGTGAAAAGATGGGCTACAAATGTAACAAGTGAATTTCAGGGAGGCGGGGGGGGGGGGGGGGCGGCTGTTACGATGTCACCCTGCACCCACCGTCCCTATGATGCCACTGCCCACTACAAATCTCTTGTCTATATGTTTGTATGTGTATGTATCATTAAGAGTCCATACTAGTTCATATTCCGGCTAATTTCCTACAAATGACCTATTGGCTGAAATAAAAACCCTGCCCATGGGCTTGCACTCATTTTTTCACTTGCTCCTCTTTCAATTGCTCCTCCTCTTGGCATTATGTGGGCAAAAGAAAAGGATACAGGAAAGCTGAACACTACCACAGTATCTAGAGAGACAGTACAGATTGCCAGGAACCATGAACGAGAAGATAGTGTTGCATTCACGTCCTGCTTTTCATAGGCATCTGGTCGGTCACTGTCAAAACAGAATGCTGGACAGAATGCTGGCCTGATCTGGAAGGTCTCTTCTTTGTGTTTTTATGTTCAAAGTGAGAGAACAACAAGAGAGAGCTTATGAACTTGGAAGTAATTCTGTTCTCCACACTCATTATTTGGGAAATTCTTTGTGGCATCTCCAGATAGTCCATTCTAACGGCAAGTTGGGTGGGATGTGGAGGTGTCCACTGCAACCATTCCATGAAAGGATGCAATTCCCCAGAAGCTGTTATGAAGCTGTTATTGTGAACATATTTCCGCCACAGGTCTTGCTCCTTATTGAGAAAAGCCAATACCCTTCAGTCTGTCAAATGGCACTTAACTTCTGCCGTTATTCTGGATGAACGAACATTTGTGTTATATTTTCCAATAGCAAAAACTGGGGTCACCAGGGTGTCTGCTGTTTCTAGCCAAATCCAGATGGGGTTTTCCTATAAACAAGTGCACACAGAATATTTATACAGGCAGTGGCACCTGACGCCTTAGCACTCAGGACATTCTATTGAGTAGCCACTCATACTATAAGTCACGGCCGTGCATTAAGTAAATATTTTAATATAGCCATGTCACTGTTTATTATGGAATGGCGTGGGCCCAAATGCTTGCCTAATGCTTGGTTAAAAAGTCAGTTTACACCATCCTTTACAGTGAATCAAAGAATGCATAAACGGCACTCTTTTGTTACTCAGAGCTATGTTTACTTTACTTTTCTGTAAACCTTTCGAAACACTTGCTTATAAGAGCTGATAGAACCCAGATTTTCCCCTGTTCCAAAGGTGTCCTTGATGTCAGAAAGGTACCACACAGAGTAATCAATGGAGTTTCCACTGAATAAGCACCAGCCTTTTCCTTTGGCCCTCCACAGCTTTGTTTAGAAAACAGAGCAAAGGGAAAGAATGAAGAAGAGCTGAAGCCCAAGAGTTTAGAAAGAGTGTGAGCTATGAATGGGCCTTGCTACTGAAGAATCCTGGGCAGAGCGCTGAGAATGAAGGTAGTGGTATCCAGAGTGCCAGAATGTCTCATGGCTTCTTTCCTGGAAGAGACCTCTGCCTGGCCATGGCTTATACTCAATGACTCTGTGTCACAGATACAAAGGGGGCTTTGTATGGTTTGCATCATGCCACAAAAACTGAAATGGCATTGATTATACACGTCTTCTTTCTTGCAAGACATTTGGTATTAAGGTCTGAACAATGTAAATTATTTTAGCTTGGGGTGCATGTACTCTGTTGAATTAATGCAGTTTAACACCACTTTAACTCCATAGCTCAATGCTGTGGAATTATGGGGAAATAGTTTTATAAGGTCATTAGCACTATCTGCCCAAGAATGTTGGTGTTTTGCCAAACTAAAACTCTCATGATACCCTAGCATTGAACCATGGCAGTTAAAGTGGTGTCAGCCCATATTAATTTGACAGTGTAGATGTACCCTTGATTCCCCAGCTCCTTAGCAATTTCTGGGTGCTTACATCTTCTCTAACTTTGACATCATGCATAAACATACTATAGGGAAGCCAAAGTGGCTGGTATGAAGCAATGCACAGATTGCACTCCCAGGATTCTTTGCAGAGTAGTGTTATGTGCCGGTGTCATAGCAGAGGAATTAGGTGACTGACCAATATGTAGTTTGGCTGGAAGGACTTCAACTATCTGAATACCATTTTTTCAAAAATAAACTGTTTATTGGACATGATTATGAAAAAATACAGGTTTTCAATCATTTTTGCATTTAGGGATTTTGGGGCAAAAATATTAAGTGCCTCGCAAGATATGTTTTTAATTAAATACAAGGTTTTTGAGCACAAAATTGCGTATATTTGTGTAAAATCCTTTTTCAATGCAAAAAATAAAACATACAATTTCTAGCACATCTGTGATGTAGCTTTCAGAGGGGCAAGACCCAAACAATAACAGGGATATAAAGAATATTTACAGATTTGTTTTGTCTTCAGTGAGAAAGACAAACATATAAAGATCAGCATTTCTAATGATCAACAACAGAAGCAAAACATAACAGAGGTACAATTGTGTGTAAAAACAGTTTATTGATGTGTAAAGTGCTTCTTAGGAATAATAACATTTGTAATTGCAGCACATCTCCCTTGTCTACAGAGTTGGTATCCATTGCTTCATCTATGCATGCTCCAAAAATATTCCACCCCAATGTGTATGTAGGCCCCTCTAGGTCCTCTGGTATGATGTTATAGTATGCGTCCATCCTAAGTATAATCAAAATATAGGGTTCATGAGTTTAAGGTATCCACATGCCTTCTTGAATTATATCCCCACCACCTTGGATATGTGAGGTTGTACTGTACTCCTTTCTTACATAAATTTTCATGCTTTTGAAAGCTGCCTCTCAGATATACTATAAGTGTAGTTTTTCTTATCATTGCATCTCTGTGCATGGCAGAGCTGCAACTAATAAAATTTCTCTTTACTCATAGTGGGAGAAATGGTCATCTTGGTGTTTCAGAAAGACACCAGCTGGAAGTGTATTTCCAAACTTAATTTCAGCCCAGGAGAGTAGCTTCCTCAACCTGTTTTGATTGGTAGTATTGAGCATCTGGACTTGTCAAAAAAAGGAAGAAATGTTCTTACACAGGTGGAGTACATCTTCCCCTTGCCCAGTTGTTGTGCTGCTCTTATTGTTTGCCTTCAAGTCATTTCTGAGTTACGATAAACCTGAGTCTTCTGGTTCTGTGAGTGTGTGCTCAGGGTCACCCAGTGGTTTTTTGTGGCTGAGCAGTGATTCAAACCCTGGTCTCCGAAGTGGTAGTCCAACATTCATACCACTACACTACTCTCAACCTTTGCATTTAGAATTTGTAGGAAGGGGTTTTAAGGTAGCAATCATATTTGTATATGCCTGTTAGGACTTCATCACAAGGGAAAATTTACCCATCGTAGGATGCATGCAGCATAGTTCAGGGATGGAGCCCCTCGGATCCCATCATAGAATCATAGAATCATAGAATAGTAGAGTTGGAAGAGACTTCATGGGCCATCCAGTCCAACCCCCTGCCAAGAAGCAGGAAATCGCATTCAAAGCACCCCCAACAGATGGCCATCCAGCCTCTGCTTAAAAGCGTCCAAAGAAGGAGCCTCCACCACAGTCTGGGGGAGAGAGTTCCACTGCCGAACAGCTCTCACAGTGAGGAAGTTCTTCCTGATGTTCAGGTGGAATCTCCTTTCCTGTAGTTTGAAGCCATTGTTCCACGTCCTAGTCTGCAGGGCAGCAGAAAACAAGCTTGCTCCCTCCTCCCTAGGACTTCCCCTCACATATTTGTACATGGCTATCATGTCTCCTCTTAGCCTTCTCTTCTGCAGGCTAAACATGCCCAGTTCTTTAAGCCTCTCCTCATAGGGCTTGTTCTCCAGACCTTTGATCATTTTAGTTGCCCTCCTCTGGACACATTCCAGCTTGTCAACATCTCCTTTCAACTGCGGTGCCCAGAATTGGACACAGTATTCCAGGTGTGGTCTGACCAAGGCAGAATAGAGGGGCAGCATGACTTCCCTGGATCTAGACGCTATTCCCCTATTGATGCAGGCCAAAATCCCATTGGCTTTCTTAGCAGCCACATCACATTGCTGGCTCATGTTTAACTTGTTGTCCACAAGGACTTCAAGATCTTTTTCACATGTACTGCTGTCTAGCCAGGCGTCCCCCATTCTGTATTTTTGCATTCCATTTTTTCTGCCGAAATGAAGTATCTTGCATTTATCCCTGTTGAACTTCATTTTGTTAGTTTCAGTCCATCCCTCTTGTCTGTCAAGATCGTTTTGAATTCTGCTCCTGTCTTCTGGGGAGCAGAAATCAAATGATGTAGAGCTACTTCTGGCAAGGCTCCATCCCCAAACTGTGGTGATAGTGTCATAGGACAGAACAACGAGGTGAGCACAGGAGCAAGCTGGGCAGTGGCGCTTTCCCACATGAGATGGGGGAGGCAGCACTGCAGGCGATGCAGGATGTAGGGTGACAGATTCCTCTGTTGCGGCCAAATTTGCCATGCTGCCTGGCTTATCCCCCCCATTGTTGCCCACATTTGGCAACTTCATTTGATGAGGTCCCTAGTCCCATTGATATAGTGGGACCGACATCTGAATAAATGTGAATAGAATTGTGCTACTCATCAGTTATAACACGCTTTTCTTGATATAGGCCTTTGCCCTGGCATTTCTCATACTGGAAACATTGTCCAAAAATCTTGCATTTCAGAGCATCTGTCATTTCCCAGCATATACAGCCCTTGGAGGAAAGTGTGGGTTAAGTTCAAAGCTTCTTTGAATAACTGTTGAGACATAGAATTATGAAGCGGGGAAGGGACATGGAAGCTGTTTGAGTGAAGGCATGTTGACTGGAAAGCAAAATCAAGCAACAGGTTTGACAGCTTGAAAAAGAAAGCAGCACAGCTGTTTGTGTGGTTAATGAGAGTCTGGTGCATGTAGCAGTGGCAGTAAGATACACATTTGGAGCTTGGATGGTAGTTTCGGTAGCAAAGAAATGTTCCAATTAAGTTAGCTATCCTTTTATGTTGGGATGTGCGTACCCACAAGGGTAGGCTTTGCCCTAGCTTCTTCCTTCAAACATCTGCTTCTGCTTATGCAGCTGAAGCTGCAGGTCTGTGTGCAATTTTAAAACATCAGTTCTGCAGCTGATATGAATCAGAAAAAATTACTCCTCTGTGGGTTTTTAAGGTAACTGGCATTTCTCTCCTTATTGTACTCTGATATTAACAATAACAGTAATAATAGTTAGCAATGTATCTAGAAATCTTGTATTAGAAACAGTTTATGGAATTAAAGAGAGGACCCTGGAGATCATCTTATCCATTGTCTTTTAGGAGAACAAGGTGAATTGTTCTTAAATTAACTGTGACAGATGCCTTGGACTATTTGTAGAACTCGGACATCTCCATTGCCCTGGGCAGACTCTTGGGAATTTTTAAAAGTGCCTTCTACTTAAAAAAAAAAAAACCTTATAAGTTAACCCAATATTTTCTTCTTTCAAGTTTATCTTTTTTAAAGTTACATTTTGATTGGAAGCACAAAGGGATTTTTTTTAATTCTGATACATTCAAATGAAGATTATACTTTATTCTTCTCTCTTTGAAATTCTCCTCCCCCACATGCTACACTTTGTATGTGTGTGCATGTGCCTTTAAGTGCTGGTGATTGCTGTTATGTTTTGAACAGCAGAAGTCCTAGAGGATGTATTTATCATTTCACACATTGCTTAATGGTCTTTTGTACTTATGCATGCACTGTTGCTGTGGCACTGTCTTCAGTAAGGTGTGTTCCTATAAACCAGTAGTTCTCAACCTATGGGTCCCCAGATGTTTTGGCCTTCAACTTCCAGAAATCCTAACAGCTGGTAAACTGGCTTGGATTTCTGGGAATTGTAGGACAAAACACTGGGGACCCATAGGTTGAGAACCACGGCTATAAACACTACTGTAGACCATGCTGACCTCTAATAACTTGAAAAACACAGACATGTGCATCTCTAGGCATATAGAAAGCTTTATATGGAAGGGTTTGCAGAGAGCGAAAGAGTGTCTTAGAAAGCATGTGCTTTGAATGAGAAAACAACTAGGTTGAGTTCAAAGGAACAAAAAAATTCAAAGGAATGAAAAAGACATCTGCCTAGACCCTTCCTAAGAATTGAAGAGCTGACAGTATTGGGTTTGGAGAATGAAATTCTCTGACTAGAAATAGAGCTGCTTCTTGTCTCACTTTGCTGCTACTGTGAGCAGGCATAGTTTCTTTATATTTTTATTTATAGATCACCTAGTCCCTTGTTTGAACACAAGAGGACTTACACAATTATAAACAATTATAGATTAAAATTCAAAGAATTCAAAAGTTAAAACATAATTGAACTATCAACTGATCAAAACATCCTCAAATGACAACCCTCCAGCTGTTTGGGCCTCCAACTCCCAAATGTCCTAACCAGCTTGTTCAATGGTCAGAAATTCTGGGAGTTGGAGATGTAAAGAGCTGGAGGGCTGCAGTTTGCGGATGCCTGGATTAAAAGGACACTCCAGCACCACCTTCTTCATTCTCCCTTAAAGGAAGGAATGGAGCCATTGTAAAACAGTGACTGTGAGCCCCATCCTAATAAGGTAGTCCCAAAGAATGCCATGGTTCATAGTTTCAAAAGCTAAAAAGAGGTATAGTGGAACCTACAGGGTTCCTCCATCCTCATTCAGTGATGACATGGTTAATCTATCAAGGCAACCTAGGTTGTCTGTGTCCCATAACCTGACCTGAAGCCAGATTGAAATGGATCTAGATAATCCATCTCAATCCCTTGCCAAAAATGGAATGTTTTGAGACTGGCCTCTAATTAACTAGGGATTTTTTAAACCTCCTTGAAGCATGGTGGAGCTCTGCCTTTTTCATCAAGTCACTGAGCACTGTCTCCATCCACACTGCCAATCCCCCTCTCATTTTTTTAAAGAGCCTGGAAGGACAAGGATCTAACATTCTGATTGTATCCACTACCCTGGCCATTTCCACATTCAAGGAGTCAACCAAGGACCTCTTCATGGCTGCCGGTGAAAGGGAAGGTGTGCAGGGTGCCTTGTGGTGCCCCGCGTGCCGTCCTTCCACCCCCCCATCACATGGTGGGGACATGGTGGGGACAAGACAGGAGGCATTGGCACCCTGTCCCTGTCATCAGATGAGAGAATAGACAGCCACCCTTTTCTCCATCATATGAGGAAAAGAGGAGGAAAGTGTGGGTAACTCCATCAGAGCTACCCGAAAAACACTTTCCTCCTCATGGTGGATGGCACTCGGCAGGTCCCATCTAAGCATCAGCTAAAAGCGGCAAAAAGCGGCTATTTTTCCCCATGTGAAGAGGTCCCAAGACAAAATTGCCTGCAACAGGAAACTTCCCAGGCTCCACCAGGAATCTATCCATATTCATAGGTTTTCTGGAGCAGACCATGTTAATTGGTTCACTACCTCTGCAGAGGCCCTGAGTCTTGGAAAGCCTAATTTTTTTTTGTCTTTTGTCATGGATTGGTTCTTCCAGTCCCCAATCACCCTACCCAACACAGAAAATGATGTCCTGGTGTACTCAACAGGATAGGTATGACCAATTACCACAGAGCTGAACTACTCCCACAAGATTGTCTCAGTATGGATATTAATATATCCCAGTACTACAAGCTGAGGGTACTAAACTGGAGACTAATCTTGGCTAGCCCAGGAAGAAAGACCCTAGAGCAGCAAGGTGGGCAGCATATCAATAGAATCCATATTATGCCCTAGCCACCTAGTTTCAGGTACACACACTCAAGGCTAGAAAAATGTGGGAGAGAACACAGGAATTGAATCCTTGTGATTCTCTGAAACCCCACCTCTCTGTATCCCAGGAATTGTTTGCTGATGCACAGAGAACCTGGTGGACAATGCTGAAAGAGAGAGATTAATCCAATAACCACCTACCCACTTTGCGCAACTAACCAATACAAACCAGGTTGGCATGCTTATCCAGAAACAAGTCCTGAATGGACTTGTTTTGCCATTCACTGGCCTTGCATTTACCAGTAACAATTCCAATCCAGAGGATGATACCAAGGTTATCCAAGTTACTGGATGAGAATTTGGGGGTTGGGCAAAGAATCTAAGTTGTAGTAGTAATAGTAGGGGTTAGAATTTATATACTTCCCCATAAAAGTCCTTGTTTAAGGAGGGTTTGATTTAATAATATGGCTTAGATCAAGACTATCTGAAAAACCATGTCTCCTTATATGATCCTACCATGATTTCATTAGAAGTTAATGGACAATGCCAGTAAAGACAAGGAGGATATTCATCTGGGTCAAGGCTGTTCTACTGGTAATAAATAATGGTGTTTGCTAGTCCTTTGCTTCTGTAACTAGTAAATAAGAAACTATAGCTATAGAAGTGGAAAGTTCTCAGTTGAGGACAGGGTTGCACAAAATATTTTGTCACCTGAGACAGAGTGTCTACTGCCTAGGTCATTTTCATTGTTTGCATTACCTTAAACCAATTATTTCAATTATGTCAATAGACATCTCACCACCCGCCAGCCAAAGGTACAACAGTAATTTAACTAATGAGTACAACATCTCACTCTGCCTAATTTAGGGATGGGACTTGTGCAGTAATTCAGAGATTGCTGAAAACAGTTCCCTGCATTCGTCACAACGGGATATACTGCCTAAGACTGATGGAATTTGCAATCCAACAAGATTGGGAGGGCCATCCAATTTCCACATTCATTAGGCCAAATGATAAGTGGTTCTGATTGCAAACAGCTTCTAAAGAACAAAATGTGCTGGATATTTAAATACATTAAGAGTCAGATTAAACATTATGACTGGATTGGGAACGCCTTTATTCTTCTGCCTCTCTCTCCCTCCCTCCCTCCCTCTCTCCAGCATGTATGTGTTAAGAGGAGGGGGGCATTATTTTAGAGCAGCTTCTCTTCCAAGAAGCCTCGTGCCTTTGTTATCCCCTTTGCATCTCTTTATCTGGACATCTTTTAGCCACCCAGCTCAGCCTCCTGAGGGACACACCATCTGCATGTTGAGGATGTAATTAGGCTTTTGCGGTGTTCTTCATTCCATGTTTGCTGTACGTGGATTAGTGTAAGATTAGTGGAGTGTAAATCCTTAATCCCCTGGGTATCTGGCCTCTGAAATATATTGTTCTCTATTTCCCCCAGGGCAGCAGTGTTCCATCTTGTAATTGTAAAGTATTTATCTGGGTCACATTAAAAAGCATTTGATATAATTTTAAATTTGGCATCTCTGGGCTGCTTTTGTTTTAGACCAGTGTATAATTCGGTTAATTTTAATGGTCATTTAAAAAGCTATGCCACAAAAAGGAAGATTATTTTTTATTTTAGTATTTGTAAGTAGTTTTTTGGAATGCCAGTAGGCAGCAGGAGGGAAAGGCAATTAACTAAAGGGTGCTTTAAAGTTCTTTGCACATTAGCAAAGAACTGCGGATGTATTTTGTGGAATGATTTCTATCTTTCTTCCCTTCTTCACGGACATGGACCTGCAACCCATTCCCAAGCTTTTTATGTACAGTAACATTTTTTAGAATGCATATTTCAGTCTAAGGATGCATCTACGCTGTAGAATGAATGCAGTTTAACAACACTTTAACTGGTGGTTCTCAACCTGTGGATCCCCAGATGTTTTGGCCTTCAACTCCCAGAAAGCCTAACAGCTGGTAAACTGGCTGGGATTTCTGGAAGTTGTGGCCATGACACCTGGGGACCCACAGGTTGAGAACCAATGCTTTAACTGCTATGGCTCAATGCTATGAAAAATATGGAAATGGTGGTTTTCCCATTTTTGCCTTCTCTGCCAAAGAATGCTGGTATCTCACCAAACTACAACTTCCATGAGCTTCTAACATGTACCCAACCCTCATGCAATAATTTCCAATAATCTTTTCTCACACCCATCAGGGTGAGATGGAATGGAAGGAATCAAGTACCTTGACTATCAAAGAGAAAACCTCACTCAATAAAGCCCACTGAACCCAAACGTACACTATTTGTTGGATCTTGTTTGGGATTAGGAACATTTGAACTGCTAGGTGCTTTGAACTGAAGCTCTTAAAAACTCTCAACATTTGCTCGGTTGGAAATTTGATGGGGATCAGGGAAGGGGTGGGGGAGGTTCCCCACTCTAGTCTGTTATCTCAGATATTTATTTTTTGAAAAGAAATAATAACATGTCATACAAACATAAAGTTGGAACTGACTACTAGGCCCATCCAGTTCTGTTCCTGCCATGCTGGAATGCACATTCAGAACATTCCTGACAAAAACTAGGAGAATGAAATCAAAAAAGAAAAAATATATAATAAGTTAGTAAGTTTGTTGCTTGTCAGATATTCACAGAGACCCTCACCTTAGAGTTGTATGTTGCAATGGTGTTCCAAGACTGGAATCTCAGTTTTGCTTTCTGAGACAAAGAACAATATAGTGTCTTCTCCTCCCATGCACAGAATCCTCTTTTAACCAATGGTGATAGAACAGTGTCCTCCTCCAATATCTTTCTGATGTCTCCTAGCTTTGTTTACTTAAGGTGACCATAATACCACAAGTAGATGTCTTCTTTTAGGAGTCTGTATTGGCTTTCTCTAATAGTGCCAAGTGGCCAAAACATTTTCCTAGGAGGAGGATAAAATGTTAACTTCTGTTATGCCTACATGTAAAAATGTAACTTAGAAGGAGCCAACATGGTGACAATAATGAAGAAAAACACATTGTCTGAATACATATGAAGACCAAAAAAAACTTCCTAGGAACTGATCTGTGGAGTATCCCAATTTATCCACAGCCCAGTAACACACTGTTTTCATTGAACATTAAAATGTTGAAATGATTTACAAAGTCGCTGAGGCAAAGAAGCAAACATGTCCATGCGCTCGTGTACCTTGGAGGCTGAATCATTATTGGTTGTCATTAGATGTCTGTTTTTATTTATAAACTTACCACTAATGGTGTGCTGAGCACTAAGACTTTAGAGATGCTCATTGCCCTGACTATGAAGCAAAGAAGACAGGAACACAACTATTCTATAACTTGCTACAGTGATGGGGGGAATTACTGAAATCCTGATTGAGTTGTTTGAATGTTCCGGAGCAATACTAGTATGTAGAAACATTTCTAATCCATAGAATGCTGACATTAGGTACCTTCTTAGATTGATATTAAATGGTAATGCAGCCTACTTTGCAGATACTCGGTACTTGTTCTTTTTAGATTAAAACTACAAGAATCCCCAGCCAATCTTGTTTGGAGGATTCTTAGAGTTGAAATCAAAAATGACTTCTTAAGTATAGCACCCATATATCCTCTAATTAGCTAGTAGCATTTGTACTTAATCTTCTGTGATGGCCAACGTGTTGCCCCTCATCCCACACCAATGGTTAAGGCTGCTGATTTGTTTTTGAGCATGATTTTAAGTTTTGGCTTTAGCCATTGAAATTCTTTACCTTTTGTCTACATGGGCCAATATTATTAATATTTTATTATGACACAGCAAACAAGATAGATATGCTGGATTTCATATCACAAAACCACAAGTCGAACACTTCCCAAGTGTATAGGACTGTGTGATGTATTTTTGGATGATGCGCGCAGATCCCAGTAGGGTGGCCTTTTGCAGTTGGCAGATCGTAATTTTGTCAATGTCTATTGTTTCCAAATGCCGGCTGAGATCTTTTGGCACAGCACCCAGTGTGCCCATCACCACCGGGACCACCTGCACTGGTTTCTGCCAGAGTCTTTGAAGTCCAATCTTGAGGTCCTGATAGCGGCTGAGTTTTTCCTGTTGTTTTTCATCAATGCAATTTTCAACTGGGATGGCGACATCAAAGATCCAAACCTTTTTTCCACAACTGTGATGTCTGGTGTGTTGTGTTCCAGAACTTTGTCAGTCTGGATTTGGAAGTCCCACAGTATCTTTGCGTGCTCATTTTCCAATAGTTTTGCAGGTTTGTGATCCCACCAGTTCTTTGCTGCTGGGAGGTGGTACTTGAGGCATAAGTTCCAATGAATCATTTGGGCCACATAGTTGTGCCTCTGTTTGTAGTCTGTCTGTCTGCGATTTTCTTACAGCAGCTGAGGAGATGATCAATGGTTTTGTCGGTTTCCTTGCAATTATTATTATTATTATTATTATTTTATTTTTCTATCCCACCTCCATCTCCCCGTAGGGACTCGGGGTGGCTAACACAGCGCGAAGCCTGAAAACAATAAACCAAGTAAAACAGATAAAAACAACATATTCAAAAAGGTAAAACACAATAAAATCAAACATGAGTATAGGTGCAATACAGTAACAGTAAAAACCAATCGAGATGCAGAATAAATAAGATAAAATGAATTGGAGAAAAAGGGTAACATGGAGGGGCAATTGAAACTAAAGTGCAATAATGTATTATATGTTGGACAAAGTGCAAGCATTTCTCAACAATTGAAGGAAGGACTTCCAGTTAAATCTAGGGGAAGGTAGAGTGCGAGAAATAGTGCATTGATTTTTGGAATTTACATCCTGGGGACTAGATTATTCGAAAGTGCACTGGAAGAACCAATTTTTTAATTCTTTTTAAAATGATGCTAGGGTGGGTAATCTCATCACTTCCAACTAGCATGGCCAACAGTAAAGACTGATGGAAGTTTCAGTTCAGTTTCTATCATTCTGAAGAAGTTTGCCCTAACTTGTTTGGGTGCAGCTTGTCTGAAGAACTGCTACCTTTTGTAAACCCTTGTTTGTGCATTCAGGGCAGTATCCTACTCCATGGACTCTTCCTAAAAATGCTAAAATTATGGTTACTAGGGCCAGGTGTTTTTAGTGATGTTCTGCCCCCCCACCACCAATAAAACCAAATCTCATGGAAATCACTGTGACTTCTCGTTAATCATTTTTTTCATTCCTCTTTAGGAACTTCTATTTCAACCTTCCATCATATGAATGGCTGTGGTATGGATTAATATTTACACATTGTTCTTAAGGATGTATGTGTATAGTGGCCTTGCTCTATACATAGGAGTACAAATATGAAAAAATGTAAACAATCACATTTCATATTATTAAATGGTGAAAATGTAAATACATATACTTCACTATGTCTATATTCATGTGTTGGTGTTTACTTATATGGGGCACTATGTTTCACAGGTGCTGAAAATCACTAATCTAAATCCTGTAGATCTGGAGAGTCTATTGCATCAGAATGAAGGTTTTTTTATATATAAAAAACTTTGAAACTCAAGGAAACTCAAGTTGGTAAAATACTGAGATTGAATTTATCTGGGCAACAGTGGGTTACAGCTTTTCTATCTTTTACTATACTTTTTGCTGTTAATATAATTGACATGCCCTGGTTAAGCTAAGAATGGTCGTTTTGCCCCATGTGCTATAGAACTAAGAACACAAAGACAGTTAGCTAGAAGTGTATTTAACCTATTGTATACATATGTAAAAGACATAAGCAATATTCTTAGAAAAGGACTAAGTCCCATAGGGAAAGCTATCTGTTTAACAGAAAGATTGGTCACTCTATTTCCAGACTTTCTGGTGCTTTCTGAATCTTTTCCATTATTTTATTAATCAGGTTTGTCATTGTGGCTTTTGTTTCTTCCTTTCTTGCTGGCCTGGTGTAGGCTTGATTTGCATTAATTTTCCGTTTCAAGTCCCTGCCATGTTTTTCTTCTTTTCTTTTCCTTTCCTTTCTTTTAAAAAATACTTTTGTTGTAGTAAAACAAAAAAAACCTAATAAAACAAATGAGCAACTAAGCAGAGAAGCAACCACAAAAGAACTGTTAAGCTCCAAGGATGCCTCTTTGGGTCCCAAAGGTGAGAAGCACTAGACTGATGAACTGTAATTTTTTTATTCCAATGAGTGAAGGTACATAGATGGACTCTAGAGTCAGAATGTGACTCACAGTTGGTGCACACACACACTGGTTTATATAAGTTGTGAGCAGAGTACAGTTTTCTGGGTTACAGTCACCAAGATGGCTAACTTGTGATCTGAGTTATTGTTGGACTGCTATTTACAATAACTCTAACTGCTGTTATGTGATTTCAGCTCCACTAATACTGCAGGTTCAGGACCCGTAGTGTCAAGCTTCCAGAAGGCCAGATGAGACACAGACGGGCTGAAAGTAAAAGCAAATATTTTATTATCAATGGCCAGAGAGGATGTCAGTAGAGACAGTACTCCAAAGAACAGACATATCACAATAGCAAATTCATAGGCATAGTTATTGCATTTTGACAGCTATTCAAGACTATTGTGCTAGCTACTGATTGGTTCAGAAAGTGTCCGGCTAAGATCTGTGCCTTGGTGGGAAACTTTAGTAAACTGTCATTGGATTATTTTGAAGTTTGTGTCTGTTTATCGATTCACTCCTGAGAGCAGCATGATCAGAAAGGAAGTGGTGAGGCAAGTTATAATGTTTTGAAATGGGTCTTGATATATCAGCTCTGGTTAATACAATGGGTGCCAGACCAGAAAGACAAAAGCATGCTTAGGAAGTTGGCCATTTCAGTGGAAGCTCCATGGAGAAGTCCAGTTTGGACAGTGATGAGGAAGTATTCCTAGGAATAACTCAGATCATATCAGGACGAGACAGGACAAACCTATTGTGTGCCCTGAGACTTTCCGGTGCTTTGTGAGGGGATTATGATAATTATGAGATTACATCCTGAAGTCCGAGGTGCCATGGGGCAACTTTCCAGGAAAATTCATGAAAGGTTATTGCAGGACAAGTGGAAAGGTCAATACGGGCTCACAGTATGTCCCAATGAAGTCGTGTCTCATAATTCATAATTTTGGGTTCTAATTTTTGATAACACTGTCATAACTGGTGGTACAAATGTTGGAAGCTACAGCTGAACAACACATGGAGGGCTCATTAGGAAAAATACAATGCTTGGTAAGGTGGAAAGCAAAGTAGGAAAAGAGAAAGGACACATTACAGGGGTATTAATGAATCAAGGAAACCATTATCTTGAATTGCAAGACCAGAGCTGGGCATTTGATAGCAGGGTTTCTTGGAGGTCTCTTTTACATAAAATTACAATGAGGCAAAGTTTGCTTGATGACATTTTACAACAATTGTAGTTCAAACTTGTAACTCAGACATCCCTTTCAAAAAAAGTGGAAGATTGATTGTGTCATTTAGATGTTCTTAGTTCCTTTTACATTTAACTTCCTGGCATTTCTGGTTGCAACTGGTAATATGGTATGTATATGTATACATGAGTTTGTTTTTTAAAAAGTCATTAGTCCCTGGGAACTAATGTCAGGTCATCTGTGCATTCTGCAGGACAAAGGCCTACCTCATTACAGAAACATATTCTGGGAATAGTAATTTCCCAATGTCTTCGCTCACTCTCACTGAGATCTATTATTATAGTGCCTGATTTTCCTTTTCGCTGCCTGACAATTACCACCATGTTGGTTTCTCTCATATATAAGAACATGAGGGCATGGAGTTGGATCTTATGCTGTCACCAGTTTAGGGATGTAATTCTTTGCTAATCTCATTTTTAAAGAGAGCACTGAATTATTTTAGCGATGTTCTTGCCACATTGCACTTTTCAAAGAGTATGTGCAGTTCAAATCTTATTCTGCACAAAATGTACACGGAAGTCCTTTTTTCCTGCTGTAATTGGGGGATTGCTTTGTGAAATTTGCACATTTTAAAAATGTGGAAAACAGTATTATCTGCACAGGAAAAAACACATTTTTTTACAAAGAAAATAATATTCTTGTGAGGGAAATGCTAATTTCTGTCCAAAAATTGCTACATAGAATACAGCTCAAACCATGAAGTCTGACATCATTCTACATTTCTTGTCATCATGGTTTCCAGACACTGAGAAACTCTTTTATTGAACATTTTAATGTTCTTTGTACTTCTATGCCATTTTTGTAGTAAGACACAAAATAAGGTTTTTCCTGTAAGCTTATAATTTAATGAATGGATCATGAAGGAAAATGGGGAAAGGAACATGGAAGTGGAGACCTAAATAAAATACAGTAGAGGCTCACTTATCCAACATAAACGGGCCGGCAGAATGTTGGATAAGCAAAAATGTTGGATAATAAGGAGGGATTAAGGAAAAGCCTATTAAATGTCAAATTATGTTATGATTTTACAAATTAAGCACCAAAACATCATGTTTTACAACAAATAGACAGAAAAAGCAGTTCAATACACAGTAACATTATGTAGTAATCACTGTATTAATGAATTTAGCACCAAAACATTGCAATGTATTGAAAACATTGACTACAGAAACATTGACTACTAAAAGGCAATCTGCATTGGATAATATAGAATGTTGGATAATTGAAACTCTGCTGTACAGGCATTACTCAGTCAACAAAGTCTCTGATGAAGAAGCTTCTTGTTACAAAATCTTTTTATTTCAGCTTAAACCAGTGGTTCTCAACCTGGGTTCCCCAGATGTTTTTGACCTACAACTCCCATAAATCCCAGCCAGTTTACCAGCTGTTAGGATTTCTGGAAATTGAAGGTCAAGAACATCTGGGGACCCCAGGTTGAGAACCACTGGCTTAAACTCTCTTTTCCTCCTCCTCCTCCTCCTCCTCCTCCTCCTCCTCCTCCTCCTTGCTGGAAGATTATTATTAATGTTATAGTTTAAACAGAGAAAGAATGCAATTCTAATCCAATTGATCATAATATAGGTGAAGTGTCTGCCTACAACAAGTAAAGGAAACAGCTGCTGCCCGCACAATCCCCTACTGAGTACATTTAAAGAACAAAACAGAAATTGAGAAATTGGGAAACCAGTTTGCCTTGCCAGCTGCCCTCTGTAGGTTTTCAAAAAACAGATATCTAGCCTCCAGGATCAAAATTATAAAAAAATTGTGGTTTATAAGAAAAAATATTCCTCGTCTATAGAATATTCAAAAATATATATTTTTTAGCTGGTTGTTTCAGTTCTCTTGTGAATGGAGTTAGTTTTGGATAAAATATTTATTGAAAACTGAGCTGCACATTTTGTTAGTTTTGTTTTGTTTTTGGTGGTATAGTAGTAATAATAATAATCATCATCATCATCATCATCATCATCTTTTTCTTCTTCTTTATTTGTAGACCACCCTATCTCTCCAAAGGGATTCAGGGCAGTTTCCAATATGTAAGGCAAACATTCAATTGCCAGAAAGAAACCGTACAGGCTATAAATGAAATACACACTTTCAACAATATAACACAACATAATTACCTTGTTAAAACACACTAAAAGTAAAAATAAAATATTTTTTAAAAACCCATCTAATTGTAGCTCCATCAGTAAAAGGTTCAACAAACCAGTGGTCAGGATTACAAGGTGAACGTGGCCAACTATCAAAGGGATGGTCTAGGGATAGTGCAACAACATATCATAGGGTCAAGGAAGTGGATAAAGTGCAGGACAGAGTGCTATCTGGATTAACTAGGGACTGGGCCTAGGGAATAATCATTCTCAAAAATTTGCTGGAACATTCAGTTTTAAAGTCCCTATGAAAGGACGACAGTGTGGGAGGAACCTACCCCTATTCCTTCCATGCTATTTCTGGCTTTGGTACCAAATTTTCTGACAAAGAAGTAATGACCAGGAACACATCTACTTGGTTTAATGAGGAATACGTGTAATATATTCAAAATTAACAGGTTAATAAGCAACTTTTCAGAAATTGATTTTAAAAATTAAAAGAATTTAAATAATTATTTAAAGTAAAGGGGATTTAGTAGACCAAATGTGAAATAATATAGTCCAGACACAAGGAATCCAAGACCATATAATATTGGAAAAACCCAAAGATAGTACATAAAATAAAAGATAAACAAATCTTCTAGTAGTCAGAGGAGTCTTTGTACTCTTTTCACTTTGGTCTCCTTTATATCTAGCCAACACAACATAAAGGATGATATTTAATGCATTGTCATAATTGTTTGTTTATTTTCTTCCAAATAAAAAAGAGAGCAAGTTAATTCCAATATCAGGTTGTCATTTTAGATGCAGAGTTTTATGCAGCTCTGGGTGCGTTTAGACAGCCCAGCATCTTATGGTTGCTTGATGGGTAAATGGTTTGGGATACAGCCAACCCTACTGTAGCTTTTATATCCTCCATGGTGTCAAGAGGATGGTAAAAGTCAGTGTTGACTCTGGCCAACTGTGTTTGGAAGTGAACGCTGCTGCTCTTTGTGTTTATAAAAAACTGACATGAAACAGTATGAAGAATTGATTTTTCTGTGTGAGTAATCCAGGACTAGCATATTTCTAGAGTCTTGAAATAACCTAGTTTTGACTTCTTCACAGAGAGCAATTTAGTCTGGAAAATGTTGAATCAAGAACATTGTGTGTGTGTGTGTGTGTGTGTGTGTGTGTGTGTGTTGTATTCTTTGGAATGAAAATAGCTTTGGACCTTTGGAAGTTGAAGCTTACAAGAATTGCATTTTCTGGTTGTAACATCATTGTGTCTTGTCATGACATTTTCGCAAGAAGTATTTGATGGCTGTTTTAGTAATGGAGCAGGTATGGCAGTTTGAACAAAAAGTGAACAAGCACTGAATGCCACTGAAGCTGTGTAGATAGCAGAAAGGGCCACAACTGGTCCAGCTCTAATCAGTTAGACACATCATTAGCTGTCTTTTTCCTCACACTGCTGGAGAAATCATCACAAGCCGCTTGTTCTTTGGCAGCACTTGGAGAGGTGGGTAGGCCATCTCTCTGGGGCACAGAAAGAATCTGCAGCTCTATGGGAAAATGGGCTATAACCTTCACATGAAAGAGTCCTGTGGAGCAGAGTGGTCTGCTGCAAGGAGGAGGTGCTAGGGAGCTTAATGGACACAAACTTCCAAACCAGATTATGAAGTACCGAGGATAAACAGATAACCCACACATTCCATGACCGCTCTAGAAAGATTTGCCACAAGGAATACCATAATTTTTAAAAGAAACTGAACTCTAGATATTGATTTGTTTTCTTCCTTATCATGTCCAGCTGATCATCTTTTGGAGCCTTGTTGTCTGTGGGGAAACTACATCTGGGCTTGCCTGTGTTTCAAGAGACTCTGGAAGCGTCCTTACTGACTGCTACATTGTAAACAGCAGCGCACACACCCAAAAAGTATAAATACCCAAGTGTTTTATCAGCAACATTCTTGCAAGCAGAATCTCAGGAATACAAACACGCCGCAATAAACATGCAAGGAATGTGATAAGTCACATCGATGTGGTGTGCTCTCTTTTTCTCTCTCTTTCCCTCCTGGTTTTTCTCTTCCAGATTTTAAAGTTTTATAGCAGACCATGATTGCTTAACAGCGACTCACCAGGCAATAGCAGGAGACTTATTTACTTCCACATCTTGAAAGCCTGCTAAGACAAATAGGAAAAAATGGAGACAAGCGGATGAAGCAGCCTTCTCGATTTACCATGTAGTTGTTTCCACCAGGCAAAAAGAGAAAGATAAGAGATAGATAGATACAAGAAAGCATATGCACAGTCCAGCCAAAATAAATCACCAAAGTCCCACTAATTTTAGAGAGTAATGTTTAACTACATGCGTTACACTTCCTGTAAAATTAGTTGTTGGACTTAACTTTGGCTGTGCCTCATGAATGTAAATGGTTTCTGTTAAAAAGCCAAGCATTGATTTGGCTCCTCTGGGGCTGTTCTGACAGCAGCAAACTAGTCTCACTCTGGGCATGTTGTGTTCATAACAAGTAACATAATCTTTTGGTTGACCAAATCTTGCAGCACAGTCCTGTGCGTGTCTGCTTAGTTCAAAGGAGCCTACTTCAAGGTAAGTGTATAGTCAACTTCCATAACCATGGATTCTAACATTTATGGCAGGGATGTCAAACGCATTTTCATTGAGGTCCACATCAGCCTTAGGGTTTCCTTCAAAGGGCTGTTGAACCCATGGACAGAGAATCCATGGATACAGAAGGTCAACTATATATATTTTTACATAGTGGTTGGTGCTTTTTAGTTTTCAACTAATTTGGGTTCCCAAATGTTATTGAACAACTCCCATCACTTTTGATTATCTGCTATGCAGCTTGGGGATAATGGGAATTGCAACCCAACAGTACTTGTGTCTCTGAGGTTGGGGAATGGTTAAAGGACATTTCAAAGTCAGACATCATATCCACAAGTCTTGTATCTAAATTCAAACCCTACTCTCCTGACTAAACCGAACAAACTGCAGACTTCCAGATGTTTCTGTATCACAAGTCCCATCAGGTCTAGGCATGATGTTTAATGATGAGGAAGACAGGAGTTGTTTTCCAGCATTTGGTGGGCCACGTAAAATCGTTCTGCCCATTTGGCACATGTGATCTATGATTTGAAACTTTTTTTAAAAAAATCACCCAAAACAAACCTTGATTTGGTCACTTTATATGCAAGATACTATTTTACTATGCCATTGCATGTAATGGAACTGGAGTATCCATAGTAGTTCCTGAAACCAAACCCCAGTGGATAGCAAGAGTGTTAACTCAAGTGGGTTTCAAAAGCTAGCATCACTAACTTTGTGCCTTTGGTTGGCCTAACAGAAGTTTCAAATTTTCTCTTAAAGCAGATTTGGATTGGACTATACTATAAACAGAAGATTCAAATAAAAAACAGTCCCCTTTAAAGGAGAACACAAGATGATTCTAAATGAACTCATGAGAAATAATATTCTCTCAATTTCTCTGCACCTGACTTCTCAGTCCGTCAACCTGGTACAGGTGACAGAGAAAGAGAAAAAAGGACAAGTCAGACATCATGCATCTTCTCTCTGTGTTTCTCTTCCTCCTCCACCACAACCTCTTTTCCCTTTTCCTTCTTTCTCTTTCACATGTACTCATGTTCACAGCAGTAGCACTATTCTAGGAGTAAATGTCATAAGACCAAATGAATTATTTTAAAAACTTTTTAAAAGAGCCCTAATTGAGAAACCCTACCAGTCCCAATTCAAGGTGCAGGTTATCACCTACAAAGCTCTAAATGGTTCTGGATCTACCTATCTTTGCAACCGCATCTTCCCCTATGAACCCACATAGGTTCTAAGACCGGGACGAGGGAGAGGGCCTTCTCGGTGGTGGCCCCACGGCTCTGGAACTGTTTTTCCAGGGAGATTAGACAGGCACCCATCCTGTCCATTTTCATAAATACCTAAAAATGTGGGTGTTCTGCTGTGCCTTTGATTAATCAGTTCACCAGATAATTGCCCCCCCAAACTATAACTTACTATCAGCTTCTGCACTTATCATTGTCCCCTGCCCTATAGATTTAGTGTTCTAATATCATTGCCCTTCTAGCCCTAATTTATTATTGGCTCCTGCAGTTTTTCACCAGCCCTGTCTTGAAACTCTATTGCACAAGCTCCTACCCTCCGAGTTACAGTATTTATTATTATTCAGGCTATTGATTGTTTGATTATTTTTTTTTATGTTGTTATGATGTTGTTTTAAATTTTATTGAGTTGTGTTTTTAATCTATGTCTGACCGGGCTTGTCCCCATGTAAGCCGCCCCAAGTCCCATCAGAGAGATGGAGGCGGCATACAATATTATATTATTATTATTATTATTATTATTATTATTATTATTATTATTATTGACACAACGACGTTGTATGACACAGCAAACAAGATAGATATGCTGGATTTTTATTTATAAAAATTATAAATTATTTATAAATTTTATTTATTTATTTATTTATTTATTTATTATTATATTATTATTATTATACCTGCACCCCAGATTCCACGTTCCAAGCCTCCCAGAAGAAGTTGTCCTGGACATGTGCACTACATTTCCAACAACTCTTGAAATAGTCAAAGAATAGGGTGTCTAACTTTTCCCCTCTGAAATTTGAAATATTCCTGATTATGTTACAAACATCTGGACAATTTTGTAAGATGTACCACTTGTAAATATTCCTGGTTTGTTTCTGGAGGAAGTGAGTATTTAGACTTTAAATCTACAAACAGAAGTGTATTGTCTTCCTCTACCCTTAAGTCTTTTCAACCAAATGCCATATCTGGACTCTTATTTCCAAGGACCATATTTTCCAAATGAGCCTGCAATGCATACTTCATGATTGGAGCTACATTTTGTTTTGTTTTTTAATACATGCATTTATCAATATTGTTGCCTCACCATTTCCAAATTGCTCGGGAAGTTTCCACTGCAAGAACTGACAAACAGAGAAAGTTTCAGTACAGAGAAGCAAAAGCAGGAATTCCAGGAATTGACATTAATAAAGTCTGCCTCGATCTGATCCATCCCAGAGACTGGTCAGTTATTACCTCCCTCCGTCTACATGCCTGGATTAGCCAAAAAAAGTAAGAAGGAAAAAAAGAAAGGAAAGAAAAGTTGTGTCATAAAAAATGCACTACTATGAATTGTATCTTGGAAGTAGGCACCACTAGGTTCAGTTACATTTGCTTATATCTAAAGAATCAATGTGAATATTTGTTTGAATTCTATACAGGCAAATTGCATATTGTATCCATTTTAGGCAATACATTCATAATTTTATCTTTTTTAATTGAAAAAAATCAATTGTACAAGGCACTTGTCTCTGATACACAACATGCTTTGTTCCTGTTCACTTCAACATTGCTTGAGTACTAACAACAGAACATGAGACAACAACCAGGGCATAGGACAAGGCAGCCTTTGAATCATGTGATATTCCTCTTTCACTATTTGGTGATACAATGTAAGTCTCATTAAAATCTAGTTATTGTAAAAAGGAATTAATCACAAGAACCTTTGGAACTTGTAAATTCCAAACTCTGGCCAACCTAAGTTAGACCAAACACAAAGTTATTTATTTTGAAAACTTACAATTGCCCATTCTGTCCTCCCTCCTTCTCGTGGCTTAGAAATAGATAAACCTGACCAGTGGTAGTAGAGCTAATAAGTTTCTCATCTGTTGTGAGAAAAGCCTCCCAAATAATCTATTTATTTCTAAAATCATTTATATCCCCCCCATCTTTATGTATACAATTAATATCTGAGTGCATAGAACATAGAGGGCAAAAACAGGAGTCAACATTTTAAAAAACCCACACACAATGGGTAGAAATAGAGAATTTAACTCATCACATACAGTGAAACCTCTACTTAAGAGTGTCCCAACTTAAGAGTGCTTTCATTTCAGAGCTGTTGCTTGGCTCAAGTTTTGCTTTAAGATAAGGGCAGCATTTTGAGTTAAGAGCTAGCACCAGAGGGAGCACTAGTGCGAGAGTACAGGGCTTTAGGGCTTCAAGGGAGCTGCCTCCATGCCTCGTTCTCTTGTCTGCTTTGGGAAATTGCTATCCACTTTACTCTTGTCCTCTTTGAGGAACTTGAGTTAGTTGATTTTGTACGGGTTTTATTTCAGGTATATTTGGCTTCATGAGGAGAGAAACAAAGAGAAAGGGAGGGAGGGAGGGAGGCTGGAATGAGTCCAGTATGAAGAAAATGATATTTCTGCCTCTTCACTTTGTGCTTCCTTGCCATAACTTTGTGCTACTAACATTTTAAAGTTGATATTTTTATTGATCCATGCGAATGTGCATTTATATATTATTTCCTATCTATAAAGTACTTTAAAAAATTAGAAACAAGTAACAAAAATGGGAGGGGGCAAAACAGATTAATAGCATTTCAATGGAAAATTTGCTTTGAGATAAGAGCACTCTGAGTTAAGAACTCAGTCACAGAACAAATGAAACACTTAAGTCAAGGTACCACTGTATCTGCATGTGTACACACACACACACACACACTTTTTAAAAAAATGTCATAAAACTATACACATGGACCTAACATTTACACAACAGTTATATTAGACTTCATCCTTCCCTCCTCCCACCTCTCTCGTTACAGTGATTTCTCGTCCTTTGGGTTGGAGACTTCATATACAGTCCTGTTCTTCTCTCGTATTCTTTTCTACTCTAACATTTGCCTATTTTTATTGCATAGTTTTTCTTTGTATTTTCTTTTGCATGTACAGTACATCTTACCATCTTGTTAGACCCCCCTCTCTCTTAATGAGACCTTTAGTTTGAGATAGCCTGAGCTTGAAATGTTACTTTTTAAAAGTAATTTGTAACAGTTGTATTTCAAAAACACAAGAAGTGTGTTGTTACTCTGATAGTTAACCAAATCATTGTGTTTTACTTTTTAAAAATTCCAGCTAAATGCAACATCCCACCTGTCTTCATCCCTACTTTCACAAAAGAATACAAAGCACAGCTTTAGCCAACACTTGAACCTTGTGATATTCCTCCTTTGTTACTTTATGAGCCTACAAAGCCCGTTACTATGAAAGTAGCCAAAATGTGTGTCGCCAAAAGAGTAAAATTATATCTCCAATTTTGGAGGAAAAAGGAATTAATTACTAATAGTAATTAGTTGCTTTCAAATGTCTAGACAACAACTCTTGCTTTTTATTTTGAAGGTCTGCACATGGCTACGGTTGTATGTGTCTCTTTAGATTACTTCCTTCCTTGGACCATGTCAGTTTGCCTTTGCTCTGACGGGGTTCCTCTTACCTTTGCACTCTTAATTGGGGCTGTGGTAGAGGAACACATTTTCTTTTCTTTTCAATGTTTTAAATATTTATTGCTCCTCTGTACGTCTTGGTATTAAGCAGAATCAGAAACCCCGCCACAGAGTTGTCTGAAACTTTTACTTAACAGATTTCATCTTGCTTGGAAGAGTCCATGTAAAGCTACCATTGTAATGAGACTTTATGGGTCTTGATATTTATAGGCAGAGAAGAGACAGGACACGTCCTGTTCTGTGTATAGTCTTGCAATTTATATGTTGGCAGCAGCATATGATGGGAGATGGGTTCTGAGGCTCACAAGTATGCTTAAGCTTTGTAAATATGTTAAGTTCAAGTTGAAGTGAGGGAACAGTGTGGAATGCTTAGAGGCCAAATCTGACATGGGGGAGAAGGGGGGCAGGAAGGGAGGGAGGGAGGGGGCCCCAAAAGGCCAGGGCTACTTGAGTGTATTGTGAAAGCAGGCAGCTTCTTAGGGCATAATGTGACCCATAGGGCTTTCCATGAAGGATGCTGCTGCTGTTAGTGAAAATTAAAATGTTGCACATGCTCCAATGTTCAGAATGAGCATTCAGAAAGACTTCAGGAGCAAAACCAATGCTGGTGGTCTCTGAGCTCCGACACTGCCTTGCTGGCTCTCGTTCGCTATTTCTCACAAACATAAATAATCATAATCCATATAAAACTGTCATATCGGTACAGCACAGACGTCACCAAAGCCCTTAGCCTAATTCATCAAAGATTTAATGTCCAGATGCACAAAGTTACTTTTTAATAATTCTTTTTTGGTAAGCAGATGCAGTTTCCTGGATTGTCCTGTCATCACTGACAACTTTCCATTGGAAAGATGCATCACATCAAGAGCTCCAAAATGCTAAGAAAAATGAATATTTGAAAACCAAGAATAAACAGTTATTGCTAGTTCTTTGTTGCTTATTAATTACAAAAACACAGAGAGGATTTTGGATGTTATGGATACAGCTGTGGAAGAAATGCCATTCTCCATGTAAAAATTATAGCTGGAGAATCTTAACCATGTTGAGGACGGGTTTTGACCAGCAGTGCCAGAGGGAAATTAAAAGTTTTGCTGCACAAAACCAGTTAGCTGTGCCACATATGACTAGTGAAAATGAGTCTGTGTTCCTCTTTTTAACATCCCCAGTGTTATCCCTTTTAACATACACCAACATGTACTACCTTTGCCCCAAGTTTGTAACATTGAGTGGTCCTAACAATTTGTCCTTAAAGGCCACACAGTTGCTTTAAAATATATATATATAAATCTTGAGTTGCTTTCCTCCCAGTGCCATACCAAGTAACATGTGACTTTTCTTCTTGCAGCTTTTTCTCAATCCTTGGGAAACATTGAACTTTCAAAGCAGAGGAAAAGGAGCTTGACAGAGTCCCTTCCAGCCTGGTGATGTATGGCGTGATTCAACAGGAGCTTTTGGACCAGAAAAATGCATCCCATGGGAATTGCAGAAGTGTTGCACGAAGGCAGTGTTTCCAATGAAGTGAGGAATGTCACTATCCAGGCATTTGTCCAGGCCCCTGCATTTGCTGAGAAAAAAAATGGTGAGTCCTGTTCTTAACAGATTAGAGTGAAGGAGGAAGAGGGAGAGAATGTATATAGTTGTCAGCTGTGTAAATACAAAAATATGATGTTACTTTTGGGTATACTAAGGTGGCTCAGATATTACTTCACCCTTTAGATCAGCAATTCTCAACCTGTGGGTCCCCAGGTGTTTTGGCCTACAACTCCCAGAAATCCCAGCCAGTTTACCAGTTGTTAGGATTTCTGGGAGTTGAAGGCCAAAACTTCTGGGGACCCACAAGGTTGAGGACCACTGCTTTAGATGATGCCATTCTGTGAGGATGGAATTAATGAAGATGGCAGCTTGATACATTCTGTGCTGGTGATTCAGAGAACAGGAAAATTCAGCCAGAATGCAGTCATAACTGTGATATTTCCTGAACATATAAAGAGCAATGAAATAAGAAGAGAGTCAAAAGAATGAAGGAATTTGACAAAACCATACTCTATCAACTTCTGGCTAACTTCTATTTGCAGGAGGATACCCATATGGAGGATACTCATGTGGACAGAAACCATAGACATAGGTCTATATCCAGTTGTTACTACCAAATACCCATTAAATAAATGAAGCTTTTATCCATGTTGATTCCTTTACTTTAATAGGTTTGCACTATTTGACAAGAACATTTTTGGCCATAGATGAAAATATCCATTGATATAAAACTCTCTTGACTGACTATTGTCTGGAGAGAAAGACAGATCTGAAATTGTGAGTAAGGATCTTATAACATTTGCCTTTTTGCCCATCTTGGATTTGGAAAAAGGATTAGGTATATCAGATGGATCCAGGATTTGGCAGTTGCTTTTGGACATCAGCTGGTGTTGTATGTATCCTGTGGTTAAGGAAATGGTTGTTTCTGCACTCCTTAAAAAGCCCAACCTAGATCCTGAACTGTTAATAACGACATCTAGTAGTATAATTAGATGAAACTGGGCCAGATTCAATGTGATGTCATTTACATATACTGTACAGCTTTGAGAACCAGTGTGGTGAAGTAGTTTGAGCATTGAACTTTTATTCTGGGACCAGGGTTCAAAGTTCTTTGTATTTCTTGCTGCCTTTTCTGTCAATTTTAAAGATCTACAGTTTTTAATTAGTATTTTTATTGTGAATCTCTATTTTAAAAATATAATCTTCCTATTTTGCTTGTTTGTTTTAATTTGATTCTGAAATGCTTTATTTACTTGCAAACAAAGATGGTTCTATATTCATAAAATCTTAAGCACCAAGTATGTGTTCAGTATATATAAATGTATGGCAGTTTAAGTGTGCCCCAGAACTTAGTGCTTCCCTATACCACACTTGAGGAAGTAGATGTGTCCCTGGACATTATTTCTTTAACAGAAAAATTGCTACCAGAGACACAGATTGCAATAAGTTCTTGCAGCACATAGAAGAAGAATTGTTCAGTGTGTTTCAACAAACCTTTTGTTCAAAACTAATGATACGCCCAGGTAAAACGAAACCATACGGTCAGGTAAGCCTCACATAAGTAAACAAACATACCATGAACCTTCTAGAGACCAGTTAAAGGGTTCTTTCAAAATATATCCAGGGGTGATTTTCTTTTGTCAGTCTCCATTTTTCTTGTGATTTCTATTTTATTTGCAAACGCATAGATGCATGCCTCTTTTTTAACATGCTGATATAGTAGCAGACTTATTTACCTTCATTTTTTCTCTGTTTTGATGTTCATTCTCAATAAGCTTTCTGGAGATAGCTGTTGTTGACTTTGCATAGGTGAATTCCTCGGAATTGTCATAAATCAAAATAAAATTGGATCTATTCTGATTTTTGAATGGGGCTCCGACGCGCATTAGCGGGCTGTGGCGCAGGCTGGTGAGCAGCCAGCTGCAACAAATTACTCTGACCAAGAGGTCATGAATTCGAGGCCAGCTTGGAGCCTGTGTTGTCTCTGTCATTGTTCCATGTTAAGGCATTGAAAGTTTGCCTTATATGTGTAATGTGATCCACCCTGAGTCCCCTTCGGGGTGAGAAGGGCAGAATATAAATACTGTAAATAAATAATTAAATAAATTAACCCTCAATTTCAAAGTGTTGAAGCCCATTTATTTAATGGGCTCATAATCGAGATTGGATATATGAGAAAGCGTTTTTGAAGCAACCAAACTTGTTTGCAGGGAGGATCAGCCTAGCCTGGGCTTGCCTCCCTGCCCAATCAGTGTGGACGTTCATGTAAGGGGAGAGGTTTGGACGTCCTCCTTTAAAAGTGTCTGCTGCATGCCATGAGGCTCATTCTGGCTTGGAAGTTGGGTGACTGGTCTTTTGCTGCCTGTGCCTGCCTGCCTGGTCTGTTGCTGTTGGAGGGGGACCTAGAGGCACAGAGGCAGCCAATGAAATAAAGGGGTTGACTCTTTACCAAGAAGAGAAGGCGTTTTTTGGGGTGGGGTGGGAAAGGGGTTGTTGTTTTTTGTTTTAAAAATCTAAAGGAGAAAAAGAAGGTGCACTTTTTTTTAGACAAAAGTGGGGGGGGGGGGGTGGAAGTTTGGTGAGGGAAAGGGGGTTTTGTTTAAAAAAATTGACGCCTTTGTCCTGCTCAAAGCACTGCATGTCCCATCATTCTCAAAAACCCTTTCTGCTGTATTCCTTTTAGTCTGGGGAGCCCAGCAACGTTACATAGCTGAATCCTTCTCTGGGTTTAAGCCCTCTCTACCTTTTGGGTTTGTTTGTTTGTTTGTTTGGCCTAAGTCTCCTCAAAGCACTGTGTTTCCCATCATTTCCAAAAACCCTCTCTACTCGTGGTGTACTGTCCTCCTTGCATCTGGGAGAGGCAGAAAACATTACATAGCTGAATCGTCCGGGTTCAAGGCCCCTCTCATTGTTTGTTTGTTTTGTTTGTTTGGCCTGAGCATCCTCAAAGCACTGCGTGTCCCATCATTTCCAAAAACCTTTTCTGCTGTACTCCCTTAGTCTGCCAAAACTTTGTCTTTGCACAAGGGATATCATGCTATAATAGTACATTATGGTTTGCTGAGTGTCCACCAATTTAACAGAGTTTCAGCTACAAAAACAAAATTTCTGAAGTAGAACAATGTCTTTCAAAATAAAGACACCCAATGAAACAGGAAATAACACTTTCAAAGCAGGAACGGATTTCTGTAATTATTAAAAAATTGTTTTTTATATAAACTATGAAAATTCACCAAAAATCAGAGGATAAGGGAAACATTCTGCAATTTGGTGAGCTAACAGTGGTAAGTGTGTTCTACCACTGTAGCAAGTTTCATCAGGTAGTTCTCCCCCTCAGTGCTATTTTTTGCTATTGCGCATGCGTGTCCGCCATTAACAAATTGATTACAAATGTTCAAAAGTTTTGGAAAGTTTCAAATTTTTTGCTTTGAAATTTGGAAATGACTTTAGAAATGAAGTGCCAGCACCCCCTACTTTCGAACAGAGTTTAGAACCATTTTTTTCTAGATCGTACGTGCCTAGTGAGTAGGCATGAAGAGCTACAGTAGATGCCCATTCTCTCCCCAGTGCAAGCTTTATTACATTATTTATTACATAGAGTAAGGATAAAATTATATTGTAATAAGGTGTTTCTTTGTCAGAGTCTTTAGGAAGTGAGATATACTTGTTCTCTCCTTGAAATGAGCTGGAGCAGAACCCTTTAGTTTCTGGTGCTTTAAATGCAATTTTCCTGCATCGTGGCAGGGAGTTGGACTGGATGGCCCGTGAGGTCTCTTCCAATTCTATGATTCTATAGTGTTTTAGGGTTATCTGTGCCCTTGGTAAAAAGGCACCCTTTAAAATGAAAGGATTAAGGTATATAAGTGAGTTTTGTACATCTGCAACAATGAGAATGTTGTTGTTTTTTTTACTCCTGCTTCTTTACCAGGACATATGAATTGGGTAATTTCAGTTTCATGTCATTTCCCATTCTTAATTAGTTCTGTTTCATTTCAATTTGCAACTGTTTTTGAAACAGTCAGCAAGAAAATCCACAAACGATTTTGTGCAAATTTCTTCTGTTAATGTTCATTTTGTACACATTTGCCCAATGTACACCTGTTAAAGGCAGCTTTCCCCATCCCTTTTTTATACGTTTAAAAGCTTTTTGTCCACATAGTTTGTTTGAAGAATTTTACTGGAAAAAATTGGGATGCATAATTTCTTCTGGTTTATACATCAATTCAGAAAGTGAATTGAATAAGTATTTCTGTCATGTGAACTGAACGACATTGTTATCCATCCCTTATGTATGGGAGGTCATGAGGAATAAAAGAGTTTATTGGTGACATAAACATATCAAGGTTCACATCCAGACTTCACTGTGGGTCTTTTCAGTGACAATTCTAACACACCTTTTGAGAGAGTATTCACTTCATCACATAAATTAAATTCCACTGAGTTCTACACTTAAAATCTGGTATTCTGTGGGTCCACTACATTCGTTTCGGTTAAAGTGCAGTTTTTGAGTCTTTTAAACATTGAGAGCAGCATTTTTTCCCCAACATATCAGGAGGAGGTGAGGAAATGGATTTTTTTTTCAAAACTCCGGATGCTTTGCCAAATTTCTAATGAAGTAGTACTCATTGCTCTCAGGTTAGGATCACCCAATTTGTGGGAGGAGAAATTGGGAGAGGAGTCAAAATAAACTTTTTTGGGCAATTTCCTTTTGCTCCCCAAGCAGGAAAGTTTAGTTGTAAGCTACCTCATAACGCTTCTACTTTGCAAAAAATTAAAATAACCCTTTAGGGTATCTTTTTCCTTCTTTCTATGATTTGTCTGTGTCCTGTGTTGGGAGGGCCAGTGCTGTTGCCTTTCCAAATGGGATTCCCTCCCACCCCTTCTTTCTCCCTCTCGGCTGTTGGGAATTGTGGGAGTTAAAGTATCAAAAAGCACAGAGAGGGATGGTGGGTTGGGCCAAATGTCTACAGTGTGGAAACCTCTTAATTGAAAAATAGGCAAGACAACTGAGTGCACTAAACAGTGTGATTGTAAGGTAGGGGAAAGCTCCTTTTTATTACGGAGTGGAGTTAGACTGAACTCTCTTCTTCTGAACACTTCCCAGTGTAATCTGATGAAGTCCTAAGTCTCATTGATCCATATAGGATTTATTTCTGAACATATAGTTTTAAAAGTGGATTTTTCTTATGGTTTAACAGTAGCAAAATTGCTACTTCTTTCAAGGTCATCTCTCACCTGTCTAGAAATATTTTGACTTCAAGTAAACATTAAGAACTTCCTGAGAATCAAACAGTCTCCAAAGCTGGTCCATTCAGGAAGTTCTTAATATTTACTCTTTGTTGAAAATTTTTAGGCACAGTTTGGATGTCCACTTCTCAGGGATGCATTGGTTGTGGTTCCTTTCGCTTGTAGGTACTTGCGAGGAAACACCTTGGGTGACCCACCTGCTCATTGATTCTCTGAATGCAGGATATGGTGTGAGTGAATAAAGGCAGATAATATGGCTATTATTCATCGTGACTGAATGTTGCTGGTGTCACTAGTTCTTTCCATGCGATCTCCCTTTTGAAATGTTAATACTGTATGTATCAACCATGGTTCACACTCCTTTAATTAAGTGGTGAATGGGCCCTGTGGTGACCACCATCTGATCATGAGCAAGCTGCAGATTAGTATGAGATTAAATTGCCTATTGAACAACTTGGGTGAAGAGAAGGATACAAATGTGGTGAAATACATCCCTCCAATGACAGATTTTTTAACGCACTTGAGTGAGAGACAGGGAATTGTAAGTGTCCATCTGGTTTGAGTTTAATGTGCAGAAAAGGTTGCATGTTTTCAAGGACCTTGTGCCTAAGTAGTAGATTGTACCACATTTTATTACACAAATGGAGCTTTTTATTGCTCAGCTTTGTTGAGCTGCCAGTTGGGATAAAGAACACAACGTACTGCATGGTCCCTATCAGCAAATATTAGAAAGCATTCAGTTCTGCTTAAACTATGAAGCATCAGGGAAACTGGTAATTAAATCCAGAGAATTGGATTTGTGCTGGGCTTGCTGGTATCTTTGCATTAATAAATGCTTTAGAAAAGTCTTATAACTTGTTTGATTGGAAAATGGCAAAGGTGTGTGAGCCCAGAAGAACAACTAGCCATTCCCAGTGGGTGCAGAGGATTTTGACCATGATGGCCTCAGCGAGCGCTTATTTTCTAGGTAAGCAGCCACAGTTGCATGCATGTGTTTCAATTTAGATCTATATTGCAGTGCTTATTAAATGATTATCTTGTCCTGAGATCATTTTAGCCTTTGTTCCACATAATCAGATAGTAGGAGTACATAAAGGGAGATTTTTCCATGTTCACTCTGGAGTTCAGAGCAAATTAATATTGTGAACAATGTATTGAACTCAGGTGACAACTAATCCCCTGATGAGATACTGTCCTGTAGCCTTGAACTTTGCAGCCGGGACTTTAATGCCACTTAAATCAGAATGTAAGAACAAAAAGAATTCCAGGAATGTGGTGATATAAACTGTATTTTTAGAGCTGTGAATGACTTGCGAGAGCGAGAAACAGCATGGTGACTAAAGATAGCCAAAGTCAGTTTTTCCATGATTTATCACTAGAACTTTCACCCTAAGGAAAAGTCATTTAATGTTGCGATAGCAGCACACGCAGGCTGGCACGATTTCAAGTCAAGTCATTCATTGCATATTTTGTCACGGGAGAAATTTCCATAACACATGCTACAAATTCAAACTGCATTTCATTTGCATACAAGTGCCATGCCAGAGCAGAATCTAGAAACATCTATTAAGCAAAAACAGAAACGGTTTGTAAATCTTCAGTGGCCATTTAGTCTCCATAAAACCTATGGAGCAGTCCAAATCTAATCACAAATATAACCCCATCATGCCAATAAATGATAAACTTGAGTCCTGTCATTGGGTGTTCTGATACTGAGGTATCTTCAGAAGGCAAACCATCAGATCAAGTTTATTATTATAAAACTTTGATTATTTTAATTTATGTTCTTTGTTAGTCTTTATTATATGTATTGCGGGTCTATAATGTTATAATATGTTAATTTGTATATATGTTGTGGTTTTGATTATGTTTTTATAGTATGCAATTGTTCTTTTTTAGTATGTTTTTGCGCCACTTTGGGTCCTGATCTGGAAGAAAAGAGGGATAAAAATAAACACCAACAACAACAACAATAGAAAAGAGTGCCTCTGATGTACCTACATGAACAAACTCACAATCATTCTGTGTTGTGCAGTACACATCTAGCATGTAGATGTAAACAGAATTTTGCATGTGTTGCAGGTGAATGCTGGTTCTGCATTGAAAGACCAAGCGTGGTGTAGAGCTACATGTGAATGTAAGGAGACCCATACATATCTCTTTACTAGAGATGGGCTTTCGGGACTTACCTTGTTCTGTTTCATGTCCGGCTTTCGTTGAGGCCCTGATCTGTTTTGTCTGACCTCCCAAAATTGGGAGGTCAGACATTTGTTTTGTTTTTGTTTTGTTTCGAGTTTTTTTTTGTTATTCAGAGTGGGGAGGGAAGGTACCGCCAAGGCCACAGCAGCAGCCAGCACTGCTGAAATGCCCAGTAAGGAGCCAGGCAAAGGGAGAGGTGCAGGATGACTCAGCCACCCCAGCCTCCCCAGCCTCCCCCCCCCCCCGGCCAGGCCTGTGCTTGTAGACCCAAAGCCTGTACCCATAGGCCTGGAAGCCTGGGTCTACGGGTGCAGGCTTTGGGTTGTGCCAAGCCGGGCCTTACAGGATTTACAGTTGAGTGCCGAGTAAGGATTGCTCCTTATTTGGCAATCGGCTGCAGGACCTGCAAGGCCCGGGTGCGTAGGCCCAAAGTCTGCACTCATAGACCTGGGAGCTTTGGGCCTACTGGTGCAGGCTTTGGGCCTACACACCCGAGCCCCACAGCGCCTACAGCTGATCGATCCGAAAGGCAGGCTTGGAGCCAATATCGGCTCCCATCTGCCTTTCATTTCGAGGCAGTTTTTGTTTGATTGGGGGTCTTTCTGTTTTGTGCCATCCGAAACAGAAACATGAATGAAACAAATGAGACAAATATTGCGCACATCTCTACTCTTTCCCTATGAAGCTCAGCTGGTGACCTTGATTTTTTCACACTATCACAGCCTAGGCTCATTTGCGGGGTGAGGACAACTTTGTGTAAAGGGAGTGAATATACTTTGTGCCTCAGCCTTCTTGGGAGAAATGTGAGTAAAAATATATTAAATATTTTGGCAGAGATGTTTTCAATCTTTGATGATTAAAGATGAAAATATTATCCTCGATTAAAATTCTAGCATTGAACTTGAATATAATAATAATAATAATAATAATAATAATAATAATAATAATAATAACAACAACAACAACAACAACAACAACAACAACAACAACATTATTTCTAGACTGCCCTATCTCCTCAGAGGGACTCAGGGCAGTTAACATACATACTGTATAAACTGCAAACATTCGATGCCACAACTACTTCACTTAATATCAAAAGTATAAAATGACGATAACATACTCATTATAATAAAAACTCCAAATTAGGGGAAAAAACAATAAATTTAGACATGACATATCCTTCCTGACTTTTAAACAGTGAAGACAGGTGCCTGGAAACATTTTTGGTCCACCACTCTCAAAATCCCTTAATCAGTATAGCCAGTGTCAGAGAGGATTTTTGAAGATGTAATCCAAAAATAAGGTTTCTAAGTTCTGGAAATATTCTTACACATTATGTTTCAATCACTGATTACTACAGATTTATTTCAAAGGCTTATTGAGAGTTCCAGAGCTTTGTTGACTTCTGAAGACAGAAATCAGAATGTGTGCTTTGTTTTGTTTTGTGCCCTCTTTTCTTTTTCTGTATTTTCAGTCTTGTTTTCATGGATTGATTTGGGGCTGCTGAACATGTACGGGCCAAGTTGCCTTCTCCTCACCTCCTTATACAACTTTTAGCACTCAACAACTAGACCTTGATTCTTCAGCCCTTTCTTTGTAGGCATGCCTGTGGTTAAACAAGCAAAGAATGGAAGTAATTATGTTGTGTATGGTCTTGTTTGTTTTTCATTTTTTCCTTAGCCTAGATGACAACCAGCTTGTATTTGTCCCTACAGACAACGCATGCTCTTTCCCCAAATATACTTTTAGGTCTCTTTCCAGAAGGCGGGCTCCCTCCAGTCGCTTGTTTTAGAGAACGATTCCAGCATGAATAGATCTGACATGTCTTGTGGTCTGTTACTCTGTCCTGATCTCTTGGACAGTGATGAATTCCTGGCTCCATGTTTCCCTGTCACACAGAATTGTATTGTTCCTGATTGGGAGATTGAATTTACAGAGAACATCCTGAAAGAATGCAGAAAAATCAAACAAAGATAATATTTTGTGAGATAGGAAAACAAACAGCTCCAGTGACAATATTTCAGATCTCATTGGCAATGAAAAGAAGGAGATGGGAAGCAGGTTCTCAGAAATTATCAAAGGACTCTGCACTGCCATATAATCCAGTTCAAAGCAAATACTCTGGATTTTATATGGCAGTGTAAAAGGGGCCTTAGAAACATTAAGACAGGGGTCCTCAAACTTTTTAAGTGGAGGGCCAGTTCATGGTCCTCAGACTGTTGAGGGACCGAATTATCATTTGAAAAAAAATACAAATTCCTATGCACACTGCACATGTCTTATTTGTAGTGCAAAAACAACAACAACAACAATGACGAAAGAAGAATACAATATATAAATTTTTTAAATTAACCAACGTAAACCTATCAGGATTTCAGTGGCAAGTGTGGGCCTGCTTCTGGCCAATGAGATAGTCAAATTAATTAGGATTGTTGTTGTTGTGTGCCTTCAAGTCATTTCAGACTTTGGGCAAGCCTAAGTCTAAAACTGAAGGCGGGGGCCAAGTAAATGACCTTGGAGGGCCGCATCTGGCCCCCAGGCCTTAGTTTGGGGACCCCTGCATTAAGATCATGTTCCTTCAGCCCTGCTTTAGAGGTCAATAATATTTTCTGTTCTCTTTTTAAAGATCCCATTTTCCCTTTCTGCATGGAGAAATCCTATTTTTGAACCTGTTCTTTCCTGTCCTTCAAATGCCTCTCCAAAGCACACTTTTGCCCAGTTGTAAATAAGGTTTTTGTATGTGTAAAAGTTGTCCATATTATTTTCTCAGTACTCATATCTTCCTTTTGTCCAGTGGTTCTCAACCTTTGGGTCCCCAGATGTTTTAACCTTCAACTCCCAGAAATCCTAATAGCTGGTAAATTGGCTGGGATTTCTGGGATTTGTAGGCCAAAGCACCTGGGATCCCAAAGGTTGAGAACCACTGCTTTTGTCCCTTCCTTAAATATCTATAGTAGCCTATAAATTCTGAACGTTGCAGGGAACAGCATCATAGAACTGCAAATGTTGCTTGGATGGCTATGCAAGCTGCAATATTAATGGAGGAAAATGCCAAGTGCATGTCCTCCAATTGTCCCAATTAATCCTCAGTGTCCCACTTTTCCAATTGCTTTTTAAATGCCCAGTTTCCTCCACTCTCTCCATTTTTTCATTCTGTCCTCAGCTTACTTCAGTTGCCGCACGACTGAATTCAAAAATGTAAAAGACTTTGTATTAAGTCAACTCAAGGGGGGGGGGGGGGGGAGGGGAGAGAAAAATACATAATCTTGCCCATTCCTGCAGGCTCGGGAAAAAGCAAACAGCTACCGGTAGTTGTTTTTATCATTTTGACTATAATCTGATGTTGCTTGGCCACACATAATCTGTTTTCATCTATGGTATGTGGTGGAGAGATATACTATACGATTTGACTTTCTACCTACCATTGCCTAGTCTGATAGCTCCTTGCAGGATCTTAGTTTAATGTTCCTCTAATAACCTCACAGTTTGTAAGAGTTGTTTGGGTTGCAAGTCCCCCAAATATCCTTTTCTGAGGTTTGCACTTACTGCTATTTAACTGGATGTGACAGAGATTAAATCTAGGCGCTAAAGATTGTTCAGGTGTATGTTTTTGTGGGCCTATCAGCAACAATGTATCAAAGGGCTTCCTTTGGCACAGATCTCCTTTCTCTAAACACTCTCATCACTTTCTCTTCAAAGCACAATCTAAACATTAAATGCTTCAGCTTGAACTTTCATATAATCTTGAGTGTCTTTGTCTAGTTCAGTCAATTCCCACAATTATGCAGTGTTGAGTACTTAAGTGGAAGGCCTCATATAATGAATTTCATGCATTTGTCAAGCATTCCCAGGTCTCTATGGCTGGATCTACACTGCCAAAAATGCAGTTGAATTGCATTATATGGCAAGTATAGACCCATATAATGCAGTTCAAATGGCATTATTTGTCAGTGTAGATCCAGCCTGTATCCCATGTGCATTTTTGGTAAAAGTACCCCTAAGGCTGCTTTGTTGGTCTCTTTGACTCCTGCGTACAATATTGTATGTTCCTATTTAAATCAATGGTGTTTGAGGTTTCTGTGTGCATCTGAGCTCTGAATTTGGCCTGGAAAGCATTTGGGGGTTAAATAAAAGCTCAGGAGACTGACTTTTGCTGCAGTTTGAGATATTCACGGCCAAACCTGGGTATCCACACCTCCAGTACAATGGGGACTATGAGACCCAGCATCACTTCCCGCTCAACATATTGGACACTCCCAAGTGTGTTGTCACTATGCCAAAGATAGAAAAAATACAGATTAATAAATAAAGGGATGAAAGACCTCTCTCCAAACTAACTTTGGTAATTGGAAAATTAATATTCTCAAATCTATAGCCATACAAATGGGTTTTTAGGAGAAAGTGGTTTTCTGGAAAACCCTAGCTTCATGGTCAGCCTAGTGCTTGGCAGGAATATAATACAATGTCAAACATGGAAGCTTTGCATCAGGTATACCAGACACGGGCAAACTTCGATCCTCCAGGTGTTTTGGACTTCAATTCACATAATTCCTAACAGCCAGTAAGATGGCTAGGATTTCTGGGAGACGAAGTCCAAAACACCTGGAAAATCAAAGTTTTCCCATGACTTATACTCATTGTAGTCAAAACTGAAGAAAGAGCTGGATTATGTACCATAAAGAAAATTTTAGGTCAGCCCAAATCATACACACACATTTTTAGGTCTAGTAATCCATTTGGGCACACACCAAAGAGCAATCCTTGCTAATAATGCACATGCTATCAGCTGTATGTGGCAAATAAGTGTAATATTGGAGACATTTTGCCCAGCAGGGGGAAGGTTTTATAAAGTGTTCATTGTTCTATGTGAGAATGAACAAAAATTACATCTCTAGTTAATATTATTGTTTACAAGTTCAAATGCAGCACTGAATTGCAGCTGAGTAAAAATGATAGCAAAATTATCTGGTCTGTTGTTAATCCTGAGGAAAACTAAGGCCTATATAGGTAATACTCAACTACAATTGAGAATTATGCGTGAAGCAGTTCATTCACCTACACAAGATACCAAGCGGTTACTTCTGGCTTTTACAGCGATACAAGCCCATTTTTAATCCCCCCTATTGTGGTAATCAACCAGAGGAATAAAACAAAAGAGCTGTTAATTGTATTCTTATAATTGTATGTATGTATCATAAGCTGGATGTAACTGTTGACCTTCATGCTGTGGCCTTGAACATACTAGCAGAGGACTGAGTCCTTAAGCTCCTCAGCTCAGAGGTCCATGCCAGGAGCTAAGAAGGTTATGGTTAGTGGCATATTGACAACCATGACACCCTATCTGACAGGGGATTTGCCACAGTTATATCAATCCTTTCTGCTGACATCTCTCTCTCTCCCCACCCACAGCCCATTCCTTTTGGAAGTATAATTAATGCTACCTCCCTCCACTATGCCTTGCACAGGCTGTTCTGTAAGCAATGCCTGCAAGCCGCCAAGACTGCTTTCGAAAAAGCTTGTGGTTACTAACAAGGATGTTAATAGAGCAGGAAGAATCATAATAATAGTGCAAACATGACAGATTCCTTCCTGATGGACACATGCATCTCATAAACATCATTGTCGCGTCAGGGTTCTCGCCAGAATTCCTAAAGGTGTTTTCAAGCAAAGTGCAGCCCTTTCGTAGAGGTTATTAGGGACTGGAGAATAACACCCATCTGTTTGCAATAGAAGACCTGTTTGCAAGAGCACAAAAAGGAGGCTATGAGGTGAGTTCTTCCTCCTGTTGGAATCAAAGTACCTCAATCCTCTTTATGCAAGGAGCCTTATAAGTTGGGTGTTTGGCTCACAGTAATATTTTCAGGTCCAGGAGGTCTGTCCTATTGCTCCAATTGTATACATACAGGAACCTCTCTATGACTTCAGTAGTGAAAGGGAAGATACTTTGTGCATGCTTAATTCACAGAACCCAGCACTGAATTTTGACCGTAAGCACCAACTCTGTAGCTACTGCTGTTGCTACTATTATAACTTCTTTATGGCTCACTCATATAGCAACTCATTCCTGGAGCTCAGCACCAAGGAGTTTAGCTAAAATGTAAGGCCAATACAAGTGTTTTGGTTCATGAGAGCATTGTGAGAGGAAGATACAGAATTCTGTTTCCTTGCCTACTTAACACTACAAATGAATGGTGTAGGAGCTACTATAGTCACCTGCAACAGCTATGGCAGGTTTGCCAGTTCATGCCAGAGGATGTGGGTAGCTATACCTGCAGCAAGTGCAAATTGGCTGCCTTCTTGGAAGAGGTCAAGCAACCTGAGGTCCATGTTTCTATTCTTAGTGTGCTAGGCAGCATGAGGTTTCCCTGAATAGAGTAGGTCTGTTTTGTGGTCTGTTTGAACACTATGATACCATGATACTAAGAGAGAGCTTGTTGTATGAGATGTTTGCATCTCCAAAATTCTTGAACATTCCATGCAGTTTAACCTTATTCACATTCACCAGGGAGTATACCATTGGTTGCTAAAATTATTTTTCTGCAAGTAAGTATTCTGTACCAGCTGTGGATGATGGAAGTTGGAATCCAGTATCTCTGAAAATGGGAATTGCAGCCTTGTATAAGAGGAGAACTATGGCTATTTTTCCAAGGATGAGGCAACAGTTAAAATACTGTCAGACAGCCACACAGAGTTTGGTAAGTGAGCAAAATGGCAATGGCCTTACTGAGTCACAACAGATTGCAGGTATAGCTATGTAGTAAAACATGAGAGCACCACTTAGTTTCATTGTTTCTTACTCTTTGCTTCCAAGAGAGGAAGCTGAGGCCTCCCATTTTGTACACATTCACTGTGTGGTGCATAAGTGAGTGTGTGTGTGGGATTATTTTAGGATTATTCATGTCCTCTTTATTAATCACTGATTTTGGCTGTATATGAAAACTTTGCCAAGGTTTAGGCTCCTTCTAACAGGCCTGAATGTAGGGAATGTGAAACAGAGATACAGTCCCAATGAGCTGTGTCTTAAGTGAAGGAATCCAAAAAGATGCATTTGATTTGTAAAACTCGTCTGTCTAAACCAGGCTTGCAGAATCTTTGGCCCTCCAGGTATTCTGGACTTAAGCTCCCAGAATTCCTGATCACTGAACAAGCTGGCTAGGGTTTCTGGGAGTGGGAGTCCCAGAGACCTAGAGGGTCATGGGTTGTGCAGGCCTGGTTTAAACCAATGGTTTCTAAACTTTGCTCCTCAGATGTTGTTTGCCTAAAGCAGTGGTTCTCAACCTGTGGGTTCCCAGGTTTTTGGCCTACAAGTCCCAGAAATCCCAGCCAGTTTACCAGTTGTTAGGATTTCTGGGAGTTGAAGGCCAAAACATCTGGGAAACCCACAGGTTGAGAACCACTGGCCTAAAGCCTTCCTCTTCCTTGATAACAGGTGATGCAGTTTAAGCATTTAAGAGCTATGATCCAATGAGAAGCACAAATTTGAGACCTACTAAATAAGGGCCTCATCAGATGAGGGGATTTTAGCATCCTGTGATGCTTCCACACTGTTTTGGGGATGGAGGCCCACGCCAGCCATCACACAACATTGTTGGACTTCCGCCACAGGCCACATCCCCAACTGGAGTGGAAGTGTCCTTGGATGCTTGTCTCCCAACACGGGAGCCTGCCTGTGTTGTGCTGGCTCCAATGGGGCCAGCACGTGTCCTTGCCAGGAGGGCGACACTTCCCACATGTGATGGGGAAAGCATTACCATGAAGGAGCAGCGTGTGGGGTGACAGATTTGCCCCACTGCCCCCTCTGTCCAGTAGCAAAGTGGAATTCTTAGCCTAACCTTTGTGATGAGGTCGTAAGTCAATGATGAGATGACCCAACCCTCAACTGGTCTCTCTAAAGTTGATCAGGAGATGTAGCAAACCTTCCTTATCCAAACAAACTGTCCACCTGAACCATACCTGGTTTACTAAGTCCTGTTTGGGTATAGAGCTATTGATTATTGGTGCAACATCTATTTTGTATGCAGAAGGTTTAAAGTTCAGTTTTGGGTCTTCGATTAAAAGAAGCAGGGAGCAGAGGATTGCAAAGGTCATTCTGCTTGTGAGAACAGAGAACATCTTACAGTTAGTATAGACAACAGTAGATCAAATAAACAAAGAGATTTACCATTTGCTATGTTGTTGTCCTTTACTGTATTCTTTCTTCCCTGGTTTTACATCATGAGACATGCTGACTTCTATAACCTTGGTTTTTCAAATCGGTCTTCAGGTTTCCCTGTCTTATACTGCATAGATCAGTGGTTCTCAACTTGGGGTCCCCAGATGTTTTTGGTCAGAAATCCTAACAGCTGGTAAACTAGCTGAGGTTTCTAGGAGTTGTAGGCCAAAAAGATCTGGGGACCTCAGGTTGAGAACCACTGGCATAGATCCTTTACCATTTTTTGGACAGGCTACGAGTATATGTAAGCAAGCAGTGAGAAATGAATCCCTCTGTCCTTAACACACTTTCTCTGAAGAACTATGCATCTGCTGTATAGAATAAGATGTTATATTAACAGGGCAAATAGTATGGCAGTCAAAGTGTACAAAAAAGCCAAGAGATTAAAAATGCATCTCTATTTTAGTAGCTGCAAGGCATTTGGCCCACTGCATTTAAGCATAAAGAGCAGCTCCATTCTTCATTTGCCTTGCTGTTTCATTTTGTCCCAACAGCCGGTGAAATGAAAGCAGACCCTTTCATCCCCCCTGCCCCTCCGATCCATTCTTCTCCCCTAGCTTTTGCTCTTATAATGGGTCACATTCCTTTGCACTCCTAACAATTGCAAATCAAGAAAACGGGGCCAAAATTATTGTGCCTCTGCTATCACATGTCAAAATATGATCACCCTGGCAAGCCTCCGGCAGAGCATTAAAAATAACTTACTAAGTTACACTGTGAAAATCACTAATATAAGAAGACTTGTGCGTCTGATCCCATTAATGGAGGAAGTCTAATATGGTGATTTCATGCAATACTGATAGAAATCAATAAAAGGATATTTTGGGGTGAAGAAAGCACACAATTCTATTATTTAAGGCATTTTGTACAAAAAAAGTTAGAAAATAACATTCAACTTGCATGTCTCTTGTCCAATTCAATAAAAATTATTTTGCATTATTAAGGCTTTTTGCTCGAGTTAAACGAGAATGAAGTTACAGAGCAGTTACATTTCTGGGCTCACCCTTTTCAGTCAAGCAGAAAAGTCCGTTCCAAGGAATGAAAGACGTTCTCCAGAGCATTTTGCTATGATTTCTTATCAGTGCAGTTGGACCCAATTGCTTTATGCTTGATAGAACGTGGAACCCAACGGCAAGTTACCAGCAGTTTGCAAAGGGTTTGTGAGAATGCAGCAGTTATGCTTGTGGCTAAATAGGGAATGCTGTTTCTTTTTCTGGAAGAGAGTACAACTCCCAGAATCCCCAAACCTTTGATGGCAGTAAGTATTCTACTAAGAAAGGGAGCTTATCTGAATGTTTTCAGCAAAAAGAAAGTGTGTTTGTTTTTTTGCTAATGCTTATGAACGATACTAGCTCTCTTGCCCTGTCAACAGCAGAACCCATAGCCTAAGAGTTGATACCTGAGAAATGGTAGAAGCTAAGAACCAGTTGTAGAAAACAAGAGGGCTGATACATATATACTTAGTACCCAACCATATACCATATAGCTTTTTTGTATGGAAGTACATGATCCTTGATGTGAGAACGCGTGTCATGCTGAATGCTGATCAGAGGCATATTTCCCTACTACAAATACTCTACCATTATTTCACATTTCTAGTGTAGGGATGGGGAAATTACAGTTCAAGGGCTACATGAGCCCACAGGTCTCTTTTAGATGTTGTCTGGGCTACTAGCACCCTCTAATGTTTGCTAAAAAGGCTCACCATGTCTTCTACAGCTTGTGTGGGGTATTTTCCCCACACCCACCTTCCTTGGACATTCTGGGCCCAGCTGGAACCATTTTGTAACCAGGAAGTCAACCAGAGATCAACTTTCGTGTTCCTTTCCTGGCCTAAAATCACTTTGGGTGATGGATGAGGAATGTGCAGCTTTTTACGCGTAGATATTTTTGGACTTCAACTCCCATGAGCTGTTGCCAGTAGAAATAGTGGTAATATGCCATGCTGGAATCCCCAGTCAACATTTGCAGGGCTACATGCTTCCCATCTAAGCTGCAAAGCTTTAAGTAGCCTAGGCTTAGTTGGGTACACACCTAACAGTAAATTTCATGGAAGACAGTAGAACTTGTTTCTGAGTGAGCACATGTAGGATTGCACTGAATTTGGCTGGATCTACACTGCTCTGTATCCCAGGATCTGATCCCAGATTATCTGCTTTGAACTGGATTACATGAGTTTACATTGTTAGATAACCCGGGATAAGAAGTTAATCTGGGATAAGATCCTGGGATATAGGGCAGTGTAAATCCAGCCTTACTTACCTTCTTTTTATGAATCTCCCTGTTATTTGATAAGGTCTTGTTTTGAGTTTTCTCTCTTCAGAAGCAGGGCTTCTTATAATGCAAAATCATACTTTACTCCATTTGACATCCTTACTTTTCTGTCACCGAGGCAAGAAAGAAATTCCTAGTCCTCATTTTCATTGTTTTAGAGATTGGCCGTTGAAGAGTTCTTACCCAAGATTTGGTAATCAGTAGGACCTTATAAATAATAATTGTTCAGATGCTGATATTGCAATTCTTTTACTGCTTTTTAAAATAGCTGTTTCATTCTTTCAGATGTTAACTACTTTTTGTTGTTATAAACTGCATTGAGTGTACTAACTATAGTGTGAATTCTAAATAACATAATAAAAGTTGTTGGAATAGAAAAAGTAGAGTGTTCATATAGCTAGAGACTAGAAATGAGAGCGAAGAAGAGAAGAATCCAAATCCAGTTGGGAAGGTTCATTGGAGGTACTGTTTATCCACTTGGATTGGGATTGTGTGTCATCTACAATCTAATGTGTATCTTTTGAACACAATTTAAAAATGCTTCTGAGGCACTGGGGGTATGACCAGTGGTACCTCCACAGATGCCAGACACACAGGTGAACCTGTTTTACAACTTTCCACATTTATGCCTAGAGAAAGAGGAGTGGGTTTGTGTGTAAAGTTGAAACCTGAAGTACAAAGACATACAAGCAGAGTGCCCTACCCCTCCCCAAGGTGGATTTGACCAGGCGGATGTCTTTTTGGAAACACAAGGTGACTTGCTGCTTGCAGATTGCAGCTTTCCTTCTCCATCTTTTCTAGCTTTGACACAAGCAACAAAGAGGACTTGTAGGTTTTTAATTCTCCAGCAGATCAACCTTCTGTCGAGTGATCTAGCTCCAACCACTGGAGTAAGAGATGGGCATAAAGCTATCTGATTCTAGCAGAACAAAACAAATATTCTGGCCCTGCAATCTTCTGACCATATATAGACTGAACTAGCCTTTTGGAAGATATGGCTGATATCTGTGATCAGTACAGAGCAATTAGTTTTGAAATGTCCGTGCCGCCAAAGGGTGGTTTATAAGGACGCTTTTTAACCAAGCTTTCCCTTTGTTTGCTTGCATGTTCATTTCTCTACTCATAGGAACCATCATATTGATACTGAAACCTGGCTCATTGTAATTGAGCAATCCTTAGAAACAATTAAATCTGGCTGCACAAAGAGCAGAATTGGATAGATCTCAAATAAGGGATTGTTCCAAGGCAGGGGGATATATAGCATGCTCAGGAGAGGGTTGCTACTATAAGAACTGCTGCAACAGAAGTGCATTTTTGCTGTTTCCATTTAAGAATGGTTAAGGTGTATCACTAATATATTGCTGGTGGAAGTTTCTTAGCTGTTTTGGGAATGAACATAGTTTAAAAAAAATAAGATGAAATGTTGAAATAAATCTGTTTGAAAACAATTTCCTGCAACCTCCTCGGTCTAGACTGACCTGGCATGGATGCTTTTTTAATTTGTTGTCCAGATTAGAATACTTGCTTACTTGGACAAGTTTTGGAAACATGCATCTTGTGAATCTGTGAAACCAGACAAGATGAAGGGGTTTATTTTCAAGTTTGAAATTTTGGCCTCCCCTTTATAAGACCTCAAGCCACAAGTACCGAATCCCCTGCTGCTTCAGCTAAGGGAGGTTTGACAGTGACACAGTAAAATAACAGAGTAAAGCTTTTCATATCCAGTAGGATACTGAATAGATTAAATGCCAGACCATTTACTTCTACACCTGATTCTGCAGAGATAAAATTGATTCTGAATTCATTGCATCTCAATTCACAGTTGTTCCAAAATAGAAATTAATATATATTTTTAGTTACTATTTGTGTAAATCCCACATATTTACAGGGATCAATTCTAGTTGGACCTGTGCCGTCCGCCAGACAATAAAAAAAAACTATAAAGCTGAAACGTGCCGTCCTTTATCTGGGCGAACTGCAAATCCCTATAAGCTGTCCTAAAATATTGAACGACTGAGTCTGGAGAACTTCAAAAAAGGATGTTTATTCATACAAGGTTGTAAACCTGGCACAGATCTTAAAGTTGCAGAAAATGAAACAAATTTCCATAGGTTTTAGTTGCAGAATTATCCCTGGTTCCAGAAGGCAAAGGTGATTATAAAACCACTATACCCTAATCACGCTGTCTATATTAGAAGGAGAAACTCTTTCCTTCCCTATCTTTACAGCAAAGATTAGTTCTAGAAGCGATGGAATAACCCTGCTCCTCTAACTAGATTTCCTATTCCAGATCAGTATAATTCAATACTTATCTAATTTGGATAGGCTTAGATTGGCCTGGTTTTGAGGATGATTTGTCCCAGTTAGCCTTGCACAGCTCCAGCACGTTGGAAGACTATAGCCAGAATGAAACTCTAAAATGGAGACTAGACCCTGGTAAAAAGGGCGGTCCTAAGATGTTGTACTCTTTGACCAATCATTGCAAAGAAAACTGCAGCCAGCTCTTGCAGACTTCAAGCCACCTTTCCTGGGCTTTTGCAGCCAGAGGCTGAAACAAAATGCAAAGGAGGGAAAACAAACAAACGACCAATAAGTAAGGCAAACCATCGTCCTGGGGGACGGAACACTCCCCGCTTAAATTCCCAGGATGTGGGAATTTACCACTCAAAAACATACAAACACCTTTGCACATATGACAATACAAACACTAGAACTTTAAACATCTCCAATAAGCAACACGAGGTCACTAATTGGTCTGTCCAAAATGGACACTTTGTCTCTGTTGCAAGTCTTTAATTGAACTTTCCTGACCTTACCATCCGGGCAAGGAAAGGTCTTTAATACAATGCCCATGGGCCATGCATGGCGGGGCAAGTCTTTGTCCTTTAACAACACAACGTTGTTAACCTCAATGTTGTCCTGTGGGCTTTGCCAGATTCTTCTAGCTTGAAGCTGGCTTAAGTACTCAGCTTTCCACCTTTTCCAAAAGTGGTTGGCCAAGGACTGCACCTGTTTCCACAGGGCACGGTGAGTTCCGTCCGGAACTGGCAACATGATGTCCTTCCATCCTGGCACCTTTTGTGTCAAAATAAGTGCAGGAGTCAGTGGTTGTAAGTTCTCAGGGTCACTGGTAAGGGGAACCAGCGGCCGGTTGTTGATAATTGCGGTAACTTCCGCCATAAGTGTCACCAAAACATCATGCGTCAATGACCTATGACTCAAAAGCATGGCATTAAGGATTTTGCGACTAATACCAATCATCCTCTCCCAAACACCACCCATGTGGGAGGCGTGAGGAACATTGAAAGTCCACATAATTTGTTCAGTATTCGTAAAGTTCTGAACCTTTGGGTCTCTCCCAAACCTAGACACACAATTGAGTTCTTTGGTCGCACCTACAAAATTGGTGCCACAGTCCGACCGAATTGACTTAATTGGCCCTCTGAGGGCTATGAACCTTTTTAATGCGTTTAAAAATGATGAAGTGTCCATCCCTTCTATGACTTCTATATGGACAGCTCGTATTACTAAACAAGTAAACAAAACTGCCCACCTCTTGTTATTTACAACACCACCCCTGGTTTTCCTAGTGACAACCTCCCAAGGACCAAACACATCGATTCCCACATGGGAAAAGGGTGGGTCTGTCAAAGTCCTATCCTGAGGTAGTTCTGCCATCAACTGACTTTGACAGTTTCGCCTAAGGCGCCTGCATTTAACACATTTGAAAATACAACTGTTGACCAACCTTTTGGCATTAACTACCCACAGACCTTCATTTCTAAGGGCTGCCTCAGTTAGAGTTCTACCCTGATGATGGATCCTTTCATGGTGATGCCGAACGAGCAGCAATGCAGTGTGACTATTAGGGGGTATGATGATGGGGTTTTTTATGCACGCCTTGAGTTTAGCTTTGGCTAACCTTCCTCCAACTCTCAAAATACCCTCCTTGTCTAGAAATGGGTTTAACTCATTTAGAAGACTTTGATTAGGGATGTTGAGCCCTTGCTCTAGCCTAGCTATTTCCTGCTTGAAAGCAGATCTCTGTACTGACTTGAATATGACGCTCTTAGCCTTTATCATATCCTGGACCTGTAAAGGCTCACTATCTTTGCAAGCTAAACGATGTATAAGCCTAGCAACTGCTCTAAGAAGACTGTGCCACTCCGAAAAACATTCAAAACGGTGTGGTTCCAGGCAAGATCTTTGGCCCATCTTGATTTCTGTGGTCATCTTGCAAACTTTCACCTCTGGAACGGACTCGGGCAATTCTGTATTATCGGTGGGAGAAAAGGCTGATGGAAAATTGACTTCGGTCAAGCATCTGGGGCCTGTCAGCCAACTTGAACTTAACACTCGTTGAGTTGAAGCTCCTCTGGAAGCGATGTCAGCTGGGTTGTTGCTGGTGGCGACGTGGTGCCACTGGCTAGGCGTAGAACTGGATAGAATGTTGTTGATTCTATTAGCCACATACACCTTGGGGTCTTTCTGCATCTTCTTCTTCAGTGACCAGAGTCTATTTTCTGCCACATGCCTGTTGTTTGGCAAAGTGGGTTTTTCTGCTTTAAAAGGCAGAGGGGCTATCCAATTTCCCTCTGGACTCCGGGAAACTTGAGAGTTCATGATCTCTAAAAACCTCTGTTCATCTTTGGAAAGCGCTGTAGTTTCATCCCTTTCGGAGACTTCAAAGATGGAAGAATACTCTGGTGTTATCCCCTGACAATAGACCGAGATATGACTCAAACAGCTATGCATTAGTGTGGGGCGACTGCCTTGAAGCACGTGCGCTTGACGAGTGCCCACCGACGATGGAGGGTGCATCCTATTTATGCACACTGGGCCTGTAACTGTCCAGCCTAGTGGTAGCAGCTGAGCAATGGGCGCCCCTGGAGGTCCCTTAACTTGGTCGTTCACATAGAACAAGTTCGGACAGTCCGCACCAAGCAGAAGGGCAATGTCCACATCTGGACGGAAAGCAGGTAAGGCGTTCTTCAGCTTTCGCAAGTGAGGATGGGCTTCCACGACTTCTCTGGTGACAATCTGCCTTTTGTTCCGGGGAATAGAGGAACACTCAATGAGGTCTGGTAACTCGAACAGTCTCTTCTGGTCACAAGAGGAGACAACAAAGCCGGATGCTATGCGACCCTGCAACTTCTTCTTCCCTACACAGGTGGACATGGTGTAGTCGACCGTCTGGGTTTTTATGTCAAACAGTTGGAAAAACTCTGGAGTCGCCAGGGAGGCGTCGCTTTGTGAATCCAAAGCCACGTAAAGTCTCTTTTTAAGCCAAGGTCTTCTGGCTGGATATACATCTGCTAGGCAGATGGGATGGCAGACTCTGAACTGGTGCACGTCAGAGCATAGTTCAGTACAGGCGACCGATGGAGCATCCTCCTGCATCCGTGACGCGGTCTGCATGTTGGTGGCTTCAGTAGATGACCCTTCTTTGGAAGACGTGTCCCCTTTGGCGCGGGAGACAGCGTCAGAGTTGTGCATCGCGGTGCAATGCTTAAGGCTGTTACACCTTGCGCATTTGACGTCCTCTTTGCAGTTGGATGCAAAGCGAGGAGTTGCTCCACAGCACCTAAAACATATGCCCAGCTTCTGTACAATCTGTTGTCTTTCTTTATAAGGCTTCTTGCCAAATTCCCGGCAGTTGGCCAAACTGTGAGGCTTTTGGTGAATGGGGCAGAGCACCTCCTTCACCTCTGACTTGGATTCGTTGGCCCTGTGCTGAGTTTTAACAGCCTTAACACTAACCGGTCTTTTGGCCTCTCTGGATGGTTTTTTCTCCACTTTAGGTGCCTTCTCTGGCTGGGTCCCTTGGTATAAGGTGGGGAGGCCCGTCTGCGGATCATTCCTTTCTCTGGCCGCCCTGGTGATGAACTGGACCAAATGAGAAAATTGAGGGTATGCCTGGGAGTGGGCCTCCTTGTAGTTGAAGACCTCCTGTCCCCAGCGTTCTTGCAAAGTGAAGGGCAGCTTGGTCAAGATCTGCCTCTGGGACAGGTGCTGATCGAGGCACTTCAAACCGGGCAGTTCTGGATTCTCCTTGGCCGACTCTAATTCCGTAAGGAGATCGCTGAGGTCCCACAAGAGTTTGAAGTCTTTGAGTTTCAAAGCTGGGAACCTTTGGAGCTTGTCCATAAGAGATGCTTCAATCTCTGTGCTGGCCCCATACCTCTGCTGCAACCTGGCCCAGGCCTTTTCCAGGGCTTTGTCGGGATCGGCTACGTGGGCTGCGTAGATCTTCTTAACTTGTGAGGATGAGGCTGGGCCCAACCATGCAGCCAGAAGAGTCAGTTCTTCCTCAGGCAATAACTTTAAGTCTCTGATTGCTCTCTGGAAGGTGGCCTTCCAGAGAAGAAATTCCTCAGGCTTGTCCGAAAACTTTTCGACACCCTTGTCCTTAAGATCTCTTCTGGGGCTTCTGATGATGGAGACAAGCTGGGACTCTGGCGTCGAAGGGAACAATTGAGGAGTTTGCTGTTGTGGAGTGGACTCCCACCGTGCACCTTGCGTCAACCTTTGGCCTCTTGGTGGGATGACATTGACCACTGACGAATCGGTGGCTCCCTGTGCAGCTGTCTGTAAGGGCCAACTAGCACTTGGCCTTGAGGCCCTGATTGACTGACCTAGGGATTTAGCAGGAGGCACAGGTAGCTCGGGCAAGGGTGAGCTCCCCGCTATGACGCTCTGCTCTGCAGGAAACTCAAAAGTGACTTTGGGGCCCTGCTCTGGGTAAGGAGAGAAGTCTTCCTGTTCCTCATCCGAAAACTGGCTGTTTAAGCTATTAAGATGCACAAGCACCTTGGAAGAAGGGTCCTGCTTCGGCAACTGACTTACATTTTCTTCTGTGAGTGGCTCAATTAGGGCCTTGGCCAAAGTCTCAGCCCTTACCTTTTTGGCAGTAGCATCCATCCTTATTCTAAGCATTTCTATTTCACCTTGCCTTTGGGCCTGTTCCATTTGCATTTCGCTTTGTCTACGGGCCTGTTCTATTTGCATTTCGCTTTGTCTACGGGCCTGTTCTATTTGCAGTCGTTGCTCTTCTTCTTTAAAGGGAAGGGTGAGATCAGCTGCCTTAGCATCAGCCTCCGCCCCCGCTACCTTGCTCTTTAGCTCTAGACGTGCAGCCTCCTTAATGTGCAAGGCAGCTAGGGAAGAGATGGCACTCCCCGCAGCAGAAGACTTGCTAGAGTGGCTATGTTTAGATGATGCACACTCCCTTAGCTTAGATACCTGGCTAGAGCGGTTGGACTTAAGACTAAGTGCCACAGCAGGTGATTTTAAAAGATTGGTCTCATGGCTGCATAAGGAAGACTGATTTCCTTTTGGCTCAGACCTTAGATTAACAGATGGAGAACTAAATTCCAAGGCATCTAGAATTGCCCTCACCTTATTTTCTTTCTCATTAGTGTCAGCTAAGACACTCACTATTTCTAACTCTGAATCCTTGGCGTTAATGCGCTCGAGGACCTGGACTATCTTAGACACCAAACCCCTCCAAATACCGAAGGTCTCTTCAAGGTCTGTCTGTAATATGGATGGCACCCTTGTAATACCCAAGCTCTCAATTCTGTCCATTAATGTTACAATTCGCTCCCATGCCGAACCTAACCTCACATGGAGGAGCTCCTTTTCATCTATTAGATGGGCTAGCATCTTGGCTGAAGGGTGCTTTATCCTTTGGGGCCTTTCATTCCTACTTTCAGCCTCAGAAGGAGGTATACCATCTGCATCATCTTGAAATTGCATAGACATTATGTATTCTTAATAGCAAGTAAATTTACAACAAAGGCAAATGCAATATACCTGCAAGTAAATTTACAATAAAGGCAAATTCAATATATAATACAATTCACAGCACTTAACCATAGCAATATATATCACTAAGTAACTATACTTTACAAAGATTGTGACCTTTGGCGCCAGACTTTGGTGGGCAAGCTGCAAAATGCCAACTGACAGCAACTTGCCACTTGATACCTCCCTTGCCCGAGTGACGTAAACTGCCAAAATGGCGACTTCGCCAAATTTTCAAGCACCTCGTGCTCTGCGGCTCGAGGCCTGCCGCCGAAGGAGCACCGAGGCTGGCTTTGGAAAGGAGGAGAGAAAAGACGCCTCCTCCCCGCTGTGAAGGGAGGTCACCACCGCAGGACGATGAGACAGGTCACCACCGCAGGTCAATGAGGCAGGTCACCACCGCAGGATGATGAGACAGGTCACCGCCGCAGGTCAATGAGGCAGGTCACCACCGCAGGATGATGAGGCAGGTCACCACCGCCGGACCATGAGGCAGGTCACCACCGCCGGGCGACTGTCCCGGCCGAGATCCTAGCCACTGTGAAGACTCAGCCAGAACTTTCTTTTGGAGTTGCCAGGCTTATCTGGGTCCCGGCCTGGTGCTTCTGGACTCACCACCTCTGTGTGAGCCCAAAGACTGCTGCTGGAGCTCCGCGGCTCGAGGCCTGCCGCCGAAGGAGCTCGGGGTAGATTGCTGGGTTTTGCACAGCCGTGCAATTGCAGAAACAGCCGCAGCTGAAGAGCAGGATACTGCAGAGGCTGAAGGAATGGCAGCAAGCTTTCACTGCAACAGACCACAAAATCAAAGTCTCTATGGCCGTGCAAGCTAGCTGAAGCGGAAAAACCGCTGATCGTCCTCAAAACTGTGCCGTCCGCCAGACAATAAAAAAAAACTATAAAGCTGAAACGTGCCGTCCTTTATCCGGGCGAACTGCAAATCCCTATAAGTTGTCCTAAAATATTGAACGACTGAGTCTGGAGAACTTCAAAAAAGGATGTTTATTCATACAAGGTTGTAAACCTGGCACAGATCTTAAAGTTGCAGAAAATGAAACAAATTTCCATAGGTTTTAGTTGCAGAATTATCCCTGGTTCCAGAAGGCAAAGGTGATTATAAAACCACTATACCCTAATCACGCTGTCTATATTAGAAGGAGAAACTCTTTCCTTCCCTATCTTTACAGCAAAGATTAGTTCTAGAAGCGATGGAATAACCCTGCTCCTCTAACTAGATTTCCTATTCCAGATCAATATAATTCAATACTTATCTAATTTGGATAGGCTTAGATTGGCCTGGTTTTGAGGATGATTTGTCCCAGTTAGCCTTGCACAGCTCCAGCACGTTGGAAGACTATAGCCAGAATGAAACTCTAAAATGGAGACTAGACCCTGGTAAAAAGGGCGGTCCTAAGATGTTGTACTCTTTGACCAATCATTGCAAAGAAAACTGCAGCCAGCTCTTGCAGACTTCAAGCCACCTTTCCTGGGCTTTTGCAGCCAGAGGCTGAAACAAAATGCAAAGGAGGGAAAACAAACAAACGACCAATAAGTAAGGCAAACCATCGTCCTGGGGGACGGAACAGGACCTATTAAGGTATTGAGCCCTTAATATTTAATTGAGACATCAGTAGGTAACAACATTGTACTGACTATAATTTTATTCATTTTACATTTCAATTCTGCTTCTAGTTCCTTCTGGAGTCTTGTCTTTTTGTCTTGTTTTTGGTTCTGAATTAATCACAGCAGAACTCTGCATAGACTACAGGTTCAGAGGAACGGCGTAAGAGAACTGAATGGGAGAGAAAGTGAAAGCGGAGCTTCTAGAGGCAACCTCCATTTTTTTCTGTTACTAAGAATAACCTTTTAGTACGATATGTACAGGCTGAGAGTCTAAACACAAGAAGGCAATCAAACAAGTGTAAACTAATATAGTCCAGTTATTAGTTTAGAAGCATGCAAATTGGAACCAGGTGTTGAGTGATGGGGAGAGAACGTGTGATGACAGGGCCATGCTCTGAATGAAAAGAGCAGGCGCTTTCAAGACAGAATATTCTATTTTGTAGTTGCACTTACTATTGTTTGTCTTGCTAAAAATAAATAAAAACCAAGTGTGGATCAAACATCAGCTGATATCCTGTTGTTACATTATTATTATTATTTTTAAAAAACTGTTTTGCTTTGAAAATTATCATTTGGGATAATGACAACTTCATTGTTCTGCCGACACAGTCCCATAAATGATTTAAAGTTCTGTTATGTGTGTATTTGGAGTGTATCCCAGGAACAGAGCCAAGAGCAAATATCCAGCGTTAGGGACATGTCCACTCTGTAAACCTATCCTCTGATGGATGTTCTTGCAAGCTCACTGTGGTCAGTGAATGTTAAGGGAGAGTGTGGACAGTTTAGAAAGGTTTTTCCCCTCTTTTTGCCAGAAACCGACCAGTAAAAGTAGATCATTTTCAAATAGGTTTGTGGAGTCTGGTATGGACAGAGTATATAATTCAGGGAGCAGCATGGAAGTGCCCATTCAATGTGTTTATTCTAAATCACTGCCTGCTACTTTATTTACTTTCCCCCAATTACTTTGGAGCTCATAACAGAGAGCAGAGATTGTTACGTCACTATTTTTGCATAATGTTCACTGTACTATGAGTCTTAGAAAGACACGGTGCCATTCATTCCTTTGACCATTCTTTGTAAAATCTTTTCATTATATACCAAAGCAGAAGTCTTTTGGTTTTTGGAAAAAAATACTTTTTACAATGATTGCTTAGAAAATTCGCCAAATGTCTAAAATTATCATAGAAATAACTTAGAAATGGTTCCATAATCATTAACCTTTAGTACTCTCAAAAATGTATCTAAGACAGTTGAAAGGCTGGTAAATATTTTCAGACCATTGCCAAATGGTCTCCAAATATGGGCTAAATAAAGCAGCCTCACCTCACAACTATTGCAAGAAATTGACTTGACGTACTCTTGGTTTCACAGCAGAAATGCCACTTCCAGCTCTTAATCTGGAACAAAGGGAACCAGATTTTGCTCCACAGTTCCCAGTCATCTCCAGAGTGACCCCAGTGTTTATTGAACTGTAGACGGCTGCATTGGGCCCAAACTGGGGTGATCCAAGTGCATCCTTCAAAGTTGCTTCTCAGCAGAGCCTTGCTGGCAACATGACAACATAGCCTCTGGTGTTCACATGGCTGGGGGCTCTGTTGTGGCATCACCAGAAGTGATACCTCCACCAAGACTCTGCTGGAAAGCTGCTTGGAGGACAAGGCACTAGTCAACCCAGCCAGCCACATGGGCTCCTGAAGGACTCTGGGTGATTCCACAACAGTTGGTATGGACACCCAATATTGCATCCAGGACACATCTGGATCAGTTTATTCTGGAACATTTCAGTAAGTGCATATGTAATCTAGGATCAGTTAGGGTGATTTGGCCGCTCTTAGGTGACCAGCTACATATACATGATAAAATACCTTTGAAAATAATTTTGATGATTGATTGTTTGATGAGCAGCAAAGTTTTAATACTGCAGCCATTTATGTGCACATGTTTGTATATGGAGATAACTAAGTATTGAAAGTGGGGTGTTTTTGAGGCTGTACTCACATTCATAGTTCAGTTGATTGCATTTGGAGGGCTGGGGTGGAATTTTCCTATATAATGGGTTGCTTTTGGGGGCCGGCGGGTGGGCGGGGGGGAGTGGACACCAAAAAATTTAATGTCAACTCTCTATTTCTTTTACAAAAATTACTTATTTTATCCAAGTTTAATATATGTGTAACTGTTGTGTTTCAGATATTTTGTCTAATGCCTCACAGAGATTAGCTATCAGTGCAAAGTCATACTAATAATTTACATTTCCATTGATTTGTAGCAGCCACAATAGTCTGAGCAATATGATCATGTCCATATGTTCAATACGTATACAATACAAACTGCAAAATGCATTATGTTTGGTAAGATTCCTTTCAGAGAGTAGGAGCATATTTGTTGGTACTTGGCTTGGAAGAGGTCTAATATAAGTTCTCCTGGCTCAGAAATTTTTAATGCTAATAATATACATAGCCTAAATGACCTGCTTGTTTGAAGTCTCCTGAAGATTTCTGCCAGAAAATTGAATCTGGCTCTGTTCACATTCTGGGCAAATGAGAAAAGCTGATTTGTGGGAATGTTCATGTCACAATAGCTACACTGCAGAAGAGCTGGCACACATATGGCTTGTGGCTGATAGCCTTTAGGTCCGTGTCCTCTCAATCTTTTTCAAAGTAAGAGTCATTAGGGACATCTATGGACATTGGAAGGGTATCATATATCCACATGTTGAGAAGACAATTACACATGTAGAATCCAGTAAGTTCAAAGCACACGTGAGATTTGAGCAAGACCTCAGTTGCTTCACTCACAGTTTAGTCTGGAAATGCTACCCTTTGTCTACTTTTCACATGAATACAGTTCATGACATTTTAAACAAGTTTATGTAATTTCTTTGTCCTGTATTATCCATCTGTTTTCTCTAACTCAATAAAAACAGAAATAAAATATAATTTGAGTGCTAGCTTGTATGGAAGGGCAAATACTATTGAGAGCTTACAGGACTACTGTGTCATTAATTAGATGTTCCCTGTTTCCAATATTTGTCCTTTTTTGTTGAGAAAGAGATTACTAATTAATAGTCTGCTTGTATTTTGAGTCGTCTCTCTTAATTGCTTCTAATGTCAGTTGGGAGCATAGATTTTAATTGTTCATTATTCTTTTTTTATTTGCTTTTAAAAACAATTTTAGTACTTAATAAAAAAGCCAGTGACACTTTTTATTTCTTATATTTCATGGAAAGATTCAAGTTTATTTGCTATATGTCAGATATAAAATTTGACAGTTTCATTTTCATGGCAGTTCTCAGAATTATATCAGCATTTTCCTCATGTTCAAGTCGCATCAGTTTGTGAGACGTTTTTATTGCCGCATGAAAATTAATGTGCACTTTCCTTAATACAGTATATGCATTTTGTATGTCCTCAATATTATGAAGATAGTATATTTCCACATTTGTCAATAAATGTGCACAAATAAAAGTATGCATATTAGAAAAATGCACCGGTACTTTATTTATGCACATTTATTTGTGTGTAATTTTTAAAGGAAGGAAATGTGTGGGGTTTTTCTCAGTTTCCTCCCAGTTAATAGACCTGTGGATGATAAACTAGATGTATTAGTTAAAAAAATACCTTGGCTGTTCATCAAGCATTTTGCACTGTAAATGTCTCTGATTTAAAATGATGGCTCATCTGTTTATTCATTTGGTTGAGAAAGGTTACATGCATTACAAATATGTCCTGGACCAAGCTGGATCCTTGTCTGGAGAAGCTACGTTTCAGATCTGGAATCTTTTATTTTCAAGCTGAGAAACAAATGTAGGATCCCCCTCAAGTCTTTTCCTTTTAATTTCAAAGCATTATTTGCTTAGATTACCCATACTTAATAACTAAGGAAGAAATTGTTGTATGCTTTAAAAACCCCGTAAGTGGTGTTTGGTGATCTTTTTTATTTTTCATTTTATTTGGTGTTGTAGAATAGGTCAAGAATGAAAATCCCCTCCCTAAGGAGGAGAACACATTCAGTGTCTTAATGAAGAAAACCACAAAGCCTGGGATTTTAGTGAAATTCTACATCAAGCCAGTAAAAGACAACACTTGAAATAAACAAGAGTTTGAACTCAATCCAGTCACTAACTAGAGTAGAAAATTGAATCAGTGGCTGAATGGTAAAATAAGTCTTATCTAGGTTCCATTGATACAGTGATTCTGATCTCATTGGAACTAACTATTGGATTTAGCCTTTTTATAGACTCTGCATACATTACAAGCTTGGTGAAATGATCAGATGATTGCCAAAAGATTGGCAATCTCCACTGAGTAATATTAAACGGCATTGGTTCAGAAACCATAAAGACATATTCCTCTTTTGTCTGTTGGATCTTAGACCTGGGGCCCTTCCACACAACCCTATATCCCAGAATATTAAGTTAGAAAAACCCACAATATCTGCTTTGAACTGGGTTATATGAGTCCACACTGCCATATATTCCAGTTCAAAGCAGATAATGTGGGATTTTCTGCCTTGATATTCTGGGATATAAGGCTGTGAGGAAGGGCCCCAGGACATATTTTTTTAATATGACTTACTAGAATGCACACAAGATGTGCTTCTGCTGATGGACAATAGGCCATACCATGTTTTTAACACTTTGATGGAAGTGTTTTGCACAGAGATTTATACTGTGTTCTTGCCACTCCTCCTTGAAAATCTCATCTTTCTACAGTTCCCACCGATCTGTCTATATCTGCTGGCAATAGTGGAGTGCTTGTTACTGAAGTAAGTAGAACACAGAAGAGATACTAGAGAATAACATACTTTTTGACAACAATCTTAGATTAGGATACGTTACTTACCATTAGAATTATTTACACAAATTCTCTCAAATACACTGCTGAACGTCTACTGTCATGCAAGGATAAAGTTCACTGGTTCCTCCTGTGAACTTGCCCTCCCAATATTATCATAGGCGGGCACTGTCAATCTCGGGATACATATAGTCATAGATTTTATGCAGCATTTTATCATCATCAATAGTGGCATAACAAGACATGTGATTTCTTATATAATCTCAGTTTTTCAAGCTATACAATATAGTGCTGTGTTAGTAGATTGTGGTGAAGTTGTGAATTGGTATAGACATTTACAGACAAATTCTTGTTAAGAGAAAGAAACCTTTCTCTTCTTCCACTTGCTAGTACTTTTAGTTTTGTCCAGGCAGAAGGGAGGAGAGCCTTGGGGTGCATCTACACTGTAGAATTAATGCAGTTAGGCACTGTTTTAATTGCCATGACGAAATGCTGTGGAATCCTGGGAGCCGTAATTAGTGAGACACCAGCACTCTTTAGCTGTGAAAGACCTTGCAAAACGGAATCATGGTGGTTCAAGTAATGTCAAACTGCATTCATTCTGCAGTGGAGATGCACCCCAAGACTTTACTCTCCACCTACTTCTCCACTTCTCTATAAGCTTTCACCTTCCTCCTCCACAGACACACAGTATTGTTCCTGAGATTATCAGAATAAGAAGATTTAATGGATTGTATTAATGTTCTAACGTAATATCTGAAATTTCTTGTCTACTGGCTTTGAGAAGATTTCTGGTGCTGACCTGTTCATGTTATTGCAAATTTGCCCAACCTCAGAAAGAGACCCTGTGTTGATTTCTGCCTGTGATTTCACTGATGCCCTCCTCTATGCAAAATGCAATAGCTTTGATACACATTCTTAAGCTTCACCAGGAGCCAAGTCCTCTTGGAGGACAGACATTATTTGAAATGGGTAGGCTTCATAATGCTACTTAAAATAGCATATAACGAGGGGGAGGGGGAGAGATTAATGGCTTAAAACAAAATAATGAAAAGGTCACTCAGACCGTAATTGTCAAACCCTCCCTGCACTGTCTCATATCCATATCAATTCTGTTTGATGGTGACTCAGAAAATGATCCCTGGCATTTATCTTTCTTTTCGACTTTATGAAAAATTGATTGACTCCTTTTGCCCAAGAAGTTGCATTAAATAAGAAGGAAAATGTTGTTTATGGGCAACTTTGCCTTGTAGTAATCAGAAAGAGCCCATTCTATAAGAACAGGGCATCAATTTTTAATACAGCAAAGTACCTGCATATTTGACATGGCAAACTGAAATCTTTGGATATTATCCTCTCTGGAATGATTCCTGGAATTAAACAGAAACAGAAGGCCCATTTTCCACTCTTCCCACCTCTGCCCCTCCAATGAGCTCTGAATGAGAGGCAAGGGTAATGGCAGAGAGTTTGGCTATGCGGCTATTCGTGAGGTCTCTTCAATGCTGGATTCATTTTCTCCTCATTCTTTCCCACCATCCTTTGGTTCTCATTCTTTGCTTGGCTAGGATACTGAATTATTTGTCTTTGTGGCTACATCAATTGCTAAAGTGTTTATTTTTGTAAGGCAGTCCTGGTAACAAATAATGGCAAAAATGAATAAGCAATTTATTTGGTTGCAAAGAGAGAGAAGAGACAGGAAAGTGACAATATCCCTGTCACTTTGAGTTTAAAGAGACAGTGTAACTTCATGGCCGGAGGGTTGAGGAGATCAGGGTTTGAACTCCACTTGGTCCTGATCTCTCAACCTCAGAACAAGGCAGAAACAAACCCAATCTGAACCAAGTTAGCTGCAAAAACTCAGTGATAGCTTCTCCTTACTATCTCCATAAATTGTAGATCAGGTTTTCCCAATATCTGGTTTTCTAGAAGTTTCAGCTCGCAGAGTCCCTCATCATTGGCTAAGGCAGTTGATGCTTGTGGGAGTTAAAGCCCCAAACACCTGGATGACAAAAGTATGGGAATTGCTGTTGTAGATGATTTGAAGGAAAACAACCATAACATTATGTAGCACTTTTTTTGTTCTTGGGTTATAAATGTCATTTCCTAATTGGTTCTATCATAAAAACATGGAAAAGGTTTATCAAACTGCAAAAAATTTGTTGTTGTGAGACATCCTATAGCACATTTGCTATACAGTAGAGTCTCACTTATCCAAGCTTCACTTATCCAACATTCTGGATTATCCAAGCCATTTTTGTAGTCAATGTTTTCAATATATCGTGATATTTTGTGCTAAATTCGTAAATACAGTAATTACAACATAACATTACTGTGTATTGAACTACTTTTTCTGTCAAATGTGTTGTATAACATGATGTTTTGGTGCTTAGTTTGTAAAATCATAACCTAATTTGATGTTTAATAGGTTTTTCCTTAATCTCTCCTTATTATCCAAGATATTCACTTATCCAAGCTTCTGCCGGCCCATTTAGCTTGGATAAGTGAGACTCTACTGTATTTTTTCAATGAATATCTCATCAAGTCTCAACCAATTCAACATAGTTTGTGGAAGTCACAAAATGAGATTTCTTGAGTATAACTACTTTCAAAGTACAGTAAATATCACACAGTTAAACAGGAAATAACACTTTCAAACCAGGAACAGAATTTCTTTCAAATTTTGTTACATAGTTTAATAGGTTTCACAAGGAGGGGACTAGGCTAGCCTTGCCATCATCATTGCTTTTTTCATATTAAAGCAAAGAAAATAATATCATAGATGTAGTTTATTTTCTGTCCAAGGAACACAAGTCAATCACCTCAAAAGGATAGGCTTCTAATCAATGAGCCTCCATGCCTTCAGTAAGTCCCCACTTTGGACTCATCACTTTTCATATGAACAAAGTGATGACAGAGAGGAAGGAGCTTATGGGATCTCTTCTTCATGTGCTTAGTAAATAATAGATCACTTGAAGCAGACTTAACTAAAAAAATTGAATGGAGAGAATGGTTATGTAAAGGGTCAATAGCAAGGAAGCAGAAGAGTAAGAAACAAGGGGGAAATGCCTGTACTGATTCCCTGTAAGTATAGAACCAGACCTGCAGGCATAGACTATGTGGACTCTTTGGGAGGCTATAGAGCCACATTGAATGTGCTGTGTCTGAAGTCTCATTCCAGCTAAATGTGGAAAATTGATTCCTCAGTGAGTCTAGAGAGGACTGCAGTGGAAACTATCAAGAGTTATTAAACATACTCTTGAATTGCTTTGAAGTGCAAGACTGTGGTTCTTACCTGCATTAAATGGGAAAAGACAAAATCTCAAATGAAGAAGCATCTTAGCAGGGTCTATCTTGGAAAAGTTTGAAAGAAAATTCACATTTAAAACCATGTTCTAATCACACTGACCAAAATAAAATGATTTGTATGTTTTAAGATTCTTTTACGTTTAGTAATAATGATTCCCTTTGTTCTATAAACAAACACCAACTGCATTTTGTGCCTGCTTGGGATTTTTAACAGTATGAACTATGATAATTGGTTGTGAATAGGAATGAGGTAACTTCTCTAGACACTGAGATGCAGAGCTGAAGGAATGCTGAAGAAAGCTGGATGGCCATCTATCGCGGGTGTTTTGAATGCGATTTTCCTCCTTCTTCACAGGGGGTTGGACTAGATGGCTCACAAGGTCTCTTCCAACTCAATGATTCTATATGATAGATTCAGCTCTTTGAATGACTATTTAGTAATTTATTTTTTTCAATACTTTCCTCATCCTTCAGCTGGCAAAAAGAAAATTGTAACTTAATAAGAAGTTATCTTATAGTATTGAGCATGTTTGTTTCATTTTGTTGATTCTAACAACACTACCATATGTAATTTTTAATTTTTGTGACTCATGGGATTTATTGCACAAACCTACTATTTTACTACAGTCACACTACCATCAATTTCATAGATAATGGATATAACACATTCATTATTCCATTTTTAATTTTAAAGCAATTTCACAATTCCAAATTTGAAAAACAAAAAAGGACAAATGTAGCTATCAAATATTTAAAAATGGAAAATGGAAAGCTTTGGAATAGCAAGGGGGAGGGGAGAAAGAGAGCGAAAAGAGGGGAAGCCTTCCCCCTGAAGTCACTTGACTACTGGTATGCTGGCCCAGAAGTGTAATTGCCCCATCACACCAATGTACATCTATACTCATGCATAAGTCAGCCTCATGTTCAAGTGGAGAGCAAGTTTTTGGTCAAAATTATGGAGTTTCATATGACCAATGGACCAGTGGAGAGGGGAAAGAACTGATACTGTCTTGAAAAGGCAGCTACTCCTGACCACCACCATGGTGGAGAGAGTAGAGGGAAGTCAGTAGGTCTTTTTCTCAAATTGGACTAATCCTTTCACTATTCTCCCCAGAGAAGTGGGCGGTTCTTTTCTTTTCTTTTTTAAAGAGTGAATGTACAGTACTTTCCATGACCTGTGGATAAATTGGTCCATATTTTATGGGTTAATTTTGTGACTAAAATTCTAAACTTATACATGAGTATTTAAGGTAGGTGAGAGGAACATTATGTGACTGGGTACTATTGACCTATTTTACCCATCAATAGCTAGGGAAGACTAATCATGGAAGGGGGCAGACTGGCAGTAGGAGTTTGTGTATGAGAAAGAAAGAAAGAAAGAAAGAAAGAAAGAAAGAAAGAAAGAAAGAAAGAAAGAAAGAAAGAAAGAAAGAGAAAGAGGAAGGGGAAGGGGAAGGGGAAGGGGAAGGGGAAGGGGAAGGGGAAGGGGAAGGGGAAGGGGAAGGGGAAGGGGAAGGGGAAGGAGAAGGCGAGGCGAGGCGAGGCGAGGCGAGGCGAGGCGAGGCGAGGCGAGGAAGAAATAGGAGCCATCATATGTCAGCTGCTAATCGGAATAGTAATCTATCAAACAAATATGAATAACAATGACTGATTTCTAGTATGGCCTATTCATGTTAGAGTCATAAAAAATGTCTACTTGAAAAACTAAGCCCTCCTTCCTTTTATCCAGGTTATGGCACTATTGTTCTGCTGTTCTGCTCTGCTCTCCCTTTTTGGGCACAGATTATCCGAAGAAGTGGCATCTGGTTAGTGTGGCTGGTGTAGGTCAATTTGAGGTGGTATTTTGGGGCTTCAGTTCTCAGAAGCCCCAGCAAGCATAGCATATGGAATGGCATTATGGGAATAGTAGTCCAAAACATGGAGAGGGTCAGAGGTTCTGCACCCTGGGCTGTGGAAAGATCTGCAGCCCTGCGGAGCTGTCATTCTTGCACCTTCCATCAGCAATAAACTTGTCCCAACATAAAAGGGAAAGTGACCCAGATACATTGTTGCACACAAGCCTTCAATTATGCAGTGTCCTGCAAGCATCAGATAAAGCAATAACAGAGAAAAAGGTCATAACAACACCAGCTATGTCATGAATAGCAGCCACAAGTAGCGGCCAGAGACTTGATCCAGTCTAGGGCTCGAGCGATGAAGAGATAGAAATGCTGCTGGCTATGAGTCCTTTTGTAGTGTGTTCCAAGCAGCTGTCAACTGCTCAAATTCTGAATGACCGGGATCTCCCAAAGGAAAATAAAACCTTCAGAGTGGCCAGCTGCAAGAAAACAGTGGATCTCTGAGGATGCACTGCTGAGAGAAACATGAACAAATGCAGAAGATAATCAGGTTATTTTCCTGTAGACTAATGCCTTCCAGAAGGAATAGATGTACATAGTGGCTTCTCCAGGGTTCATGAACTAATTTGGTTCCAGGTAATTAGCTGAAAGAGGAGCTGCTAGTACACAGAGATAGGTAATAGTGGTATGCTGAAGTACGTTTACTGAAGAATGAAATCTTGCAGCTTGCTACACATGGACTTTCTTTATTAAGGTTGGTATCATTCCCATTTATTCTTCCTGAGCCCTGCAGGCTGTTAAGGGACCCAGATAAGTTAATGGGTCCAAGATATTGTTGACTTGATCTTAAAATACATTAACATAAGGAAGTTATTGGAAAGAAAGATTCTCATCTTCTTCCTGCATCTCCCTACTTCTTGGCTCCCTCACACATCTGTGGCTCACTTTAGGTCACATTTTCAAGGCCCAAAAACGAATCAAAGACTTCTAGGCTCTTTTTTCAAATTCTGCTGCCATTCTTCCATGTTATGCATGGCCTCTCTGTTTCTAGCACTATTTTTATTGGTCCATCCAAATGGGTAGACCATGATCCCTCACAGCCTTATAAATCATGGCCTTAGCCTCAGTTTTCCAGCTTGGCTTATGGTTAGCAAGAAATAGAAAGAAGGGTACTGTTCTCATCTTAACCTCATATAGGCTGTACTGTTTAGCTGCATACAACTTTCACTTTCATATCCATTAGAATTGACTCCGGATTTTGAAAGAATTTAAATGTGTGTGGGAACGGGAAACGAGAAGATTGCTGTACGGTATTGCTATCTGTTCTTTAAACTTGAATTTCTAGATGCACAGACCACTTACATATCTCAGTTTATTCATGTTCTTGCATTTCTGAAATAATCAAAATAGGCATATGTGTTGTGAGGTACCTAAACTTCATGGAATCGACCTTAAGTTTTGTTCAGAGAGGAACGTTAATTTGCACCAAATTATAGTATCAGGGTTTAACCTTATGTAGTGTGTATGGACAGAACGATAGCCCCAATTTCAAAAATCTTAAGCCTGTCAGGCAGAACAATTCCTTCTCACAGTAACAAATACGCGTATAAATTGTTAACATTCGCCCATGAGACAACTTTAGAGCCTCTTGTTCTATTGCTTTTCATGTCCATTTTGGTCAGGATCCAAGACTGTATAATAAGATCACATACTTGGATTAACACTTCTTTTTGGCTCATCGCGTCATCAGACTGTTCACAATATCCATGTAGCCTTTTCCTATGTTTTTAATTGAGATGGGACCAAGTGTTCTTTCCAAGGTGTGCTGGCTCCAACTTGGCTGTTGTCTCGCTCTGTACAGCCTCCAGCTTTTTCAGGAAGCAGACAATCCTGTTGCTACTGTTGACAAACTGTTGTGCAATGGATCTGGAGGCAACATCCTGCTCACCTAAAGGTCTGAGTAATGAAAAGTGGGCTGAACAATACCTTTTTGCCGCAGGACCTGGCACCAGTAATGCAACCTGAACTGAACAATCTATCTAGCAGAGTTCTTTACAGGATTTCCCATCCCACAGAACTCTAGAAAGACTCTAAATGTTTCAGATACTGACACAAATGTCTATTGCCATGCAAGACCATTAAATGTAATTGAGCCTTATCTGCACTGGCTGTTTAGCTTGATTAAATACTCTTTTTAAATGACTATAACAATCTGCTTTGTTTGGATTGGAGTATCTAGATATTTTAGGGACTTACACTGAACCGTGGTTATGCATTTCAAGTTGTCATGGGTCAAATTTCAATGAGTTGCAGTCTAGTTTTTATTCTGCCAGAGGGAGTAGTCCCTGAGCTGGTTTCCACTCATTCTTTGCCAACCTTTCCCTTCCCCTGAAGCCACCACTGCTATTTCCCTGATTGTTGTGGAGGATCCTCCAAATATCTAGAACAAATTGTGGAGATATAAAAGATTTCAGGGGAAGGAGAAATTGATATCTATTACCCTATTCTCTTTTTGTTAATAGAATTCCTCACTAGACCCTATGGTTAAAAAAGGTAAAGGTAAATGTTTCCCCTGACGTTAAGTCCAGTCGTGTCTGACTTTGGGAGTTGGTGCTCATCTCCATTTCTAAGCCAAAGAGCTGGCGTTGTTCGTAGACACCTCCAAGGTCATGTGGCTGGCGTGACTGCATGGAGCGCCTTTACCTTCCTGCCGGAGTGGTACCTATTGATCTATTCACATTTGCATGTTTTCGAACTGCTAGCTTGGCAGAAGCTGGAGCTAACAGCTCCCTGGATTTGAACTTGCGACCTTTCAGTCTGCAAGTTCAGCAGCTCAGCGCTTTAACATGCTGTGCCACCGGGAGCTCTATCCTATGGTTAGAAAGACCCAATTTAGTTGCTATCAGCATATGTACGATCCAACCCAGGTTCCTTTTACACTACTCAGTGATAACACTATGGATCTCATCACATTAAGGGTGGGATTCATCATGCATCGTGGCAAATCCGGCAGGGCCCGACATGGGACACGGGGAACCTGTCAGCCCATGCCCCACATTGCCACTTCCCCCTTACCACATCCCATGGAGGGAAGCGTCCACCACCTGGCTTCCCCCCATTGTTGTGCATGCAACACGGGAGGCCTCCTGTGTTGATACTATGGTGGTTTATCACACTCCCACTTCATTTGCGCACAGAGATCTACTGGAAGTAGATTAACATGGTGGGATGGGAGCCGGTGGGCTCCATGCTGCAAGTGAAGTAGGAGCATCATACGATGGGTAATTTTGCCCATCTGATGAGACTGTAAGTTTCCACTTGAACTGATGTAGTTCCATCCTATGGAATCCTGGGATTTGCAGTTGAGGGAAGAACCATTAAATGTTCCCAACCAGAGAACACCTCTGTGACCTTTCATCAAATTGTGTACACTAGGATTCCATAGGATGCAGCCATGGTAGTTAAAGTCGATTAATGGTCTTATATTTTTGAACAGTGAAAACATTTCTAGCCAGAGAACTCCTCCCATACCTCTGACAAATTTCAAAACCTAGGCTTCCATAGGATGCAGTCATGGGAATTAAAATAGAACCATAGTGCTATAATTGTAGAGTGTGAAAAAATATTGTCAGGGTCTTTCATACCCCCCCCCCCCCAACCCACACACACACAAAAGGTATGGACAAAAAAACCATTAACTGAATATTTTAATGATTATCTGTAAGTAGAACCAGTTGCATTATTATTCCTTTGCTGTAGTTGTATATTCTTTTTCAGACATGTTCTCAGAGCAGTGTACATAGCAGCACATGAAACCTGTGGGATTTTTAGACGTTTTCCAATACTTTTGTACCTGTGATGACTTTGTATTGTTTGCAAATCTTTCACTAGATTTGAGAATAATTTTGCTTGTCTGTTTCCTGTGGCTGCAGGAATGTGTCTCTGCTTCAATAACATTTTAACTAAATCTATTTCTGTTGCTGTTTTATATAAGGTTTCCCTTGAACAAGTTTTTGCACTACAGAGTCACCTTGTGCAAGCAAATAGTAGGTGACACAGCACTGAAGGCAAAATACAGACTGTGGTGCAATCTTTAGAGACTTGGACAGTTAAAAAGAAAGGCCACGTGCAGCCTATTGTGATGTGCTCTTTCCCTGGCATAGACACTTGTAGCAAGTTTTACGGGAATTGATAAAGTCAGACAGCTGGATGGAAGAGCTTAAATATGCCAAACTTAAACATACAATTGAGGACATAAATAACTGCATTCCCGCTTTCATGTTTATTATACAGTTGCAACACAACCATATTTGGAATAACTATTCTAATATTTGAATGCAATATGATTGGAGTTTAGCTAATATGTTTTGAATAAATGATTGAGGAAATTGGAGGTTTCAGATGACCGTTTCCCCTGTCTTATCCACCAATGACATGAATCTCTCTCTTTGGAGAAAATCGAAAGTAAGAGCTGAGAAAAATTAAATTAAAGATAATTTCTTTGATATTGAACATCTTCCTACTATTCTCTTTCTATCCATATTCTCTTTCCATCCACATTCTCCCAAATAGGAAAAAGCATCATGTCCAAGAAGGAAAAGCTGGAAGTTTCCAGAACAGCCTTTAGTCCCTTCAGAGAAGCACTATGCTCAGACGTTAGTAGTTGGAAAGTGAGCTCTTGTTTATTATTTTCCAAGCTTTGAGAATTTCAGAGAATAGAAAGTTCAAAGCAAGTGCACATTCATTATTGCAGCAGCCAGTAGTATATGTATTTGATACACATGTGCATGGATTGCTGTTAGTCAAGAGCAAGGAGGTTGGCTTTAGCCTTCCACATGTTTTTGGCTTACAGATCTTATCATGTCAAGCCAGAATACCAATGGTGAGTGGTTTTTGTCCAAAAAAATAATGGAAGGGCAAACTACCTCTGCCTCAATGTCGCCTGATCCCACCTGCAAGATATGGAGGAATTATAGACCCTTGTTGTGGTGCTTGAAGTGAGATGTATGTGTGTCTTAAAAATAAAATGAAGAAATATATTGGCATCTGATCATACCATTAATGCCAAGTTCTGTACGAACTGTGTTAAATCATAAACATCTGTATAATTCTATAGACTACTAAACTCATATTACCTGTTCAGTCATCTTTCATTTTTCCCCACCTCAATTCCAGCTTCCTCTTCCACCTCCCTCCCATAAATCTAGCGGTTTCCTGACATGGATCTTGCATTTCCTCAACCTGGATCCAGTAAGAGAGCTTTTCTGCATCAAAAAAAGGAACAGGGAAACTGTCAAGTCTGATCTCATCAAATTTTAATACTCCCAGTAGCATCTTCATTGCACTCCAGTTGTGGGGAAATGTGCAGGGAGATTTTCTGCCCAGAAATCCTATATTAGAGTGCATTATTCTAAATATGTACATTTTGTAGTCTCCCCTCCTCACAATAATGTGTGTGACACTGTTGACTATGATGGGTTTGTGTGTGTTTTTGAAATATTCATTTTAATAGAACATTCTAAAAATGTGCACGTCTTACCAAGATCCACAAATGATTATTGCAAACCCAGACATTTACAAATTTCTCACAGGAAATTGCATCTGTGTCTGCCCATGGTTAGTCCTGGCTCTGGTAGATGTTGATTGGATAAATCTATAAAAATATAACCTTGATAGAGCAAATTCCTTACATACTACCTCAGAGATATTGAAAATTGTGTGTCAAATAGACATGGGGCTATTTAGATTTTTAAAAGGTGAATAGCGGGAGGCATATTAGCAGGGTGTTGAATTGCTTAAAGAAAGTAGATAAGATTATCTTATTATTATCTTTCCTTTAAAATACATGTTTGTTTGTTGGTTTGTTTTGGAGATTTCTATGCCACCTTTCTCTAGAGCGGACCCAAGGCAGCTCACATCATCTTTAAAAATATGCATAGTAACATAAAACTATTAACTAAAAACAGATAATAAAAGTTCCAAGAATGCTCCATACCTTGGTTCAGTCATGTAGATGAGACCATACCACTAACAGAAAATAGAAGAGACCTGGAATGATTACAGGAGATCGTCGGGAAAGAGAGTGTAAAAGCAGCTTTCCAGTTCAATATTAAGAAAATGAAAATAATGACCACAGATGATTTACATAACTTTGAAGAAGATGCAGTAATAATTTCCATACCTTGGTTCAGTCATCAACCACAATAGAGACTGAAGGCAAGAAATCAGAAGAATACTAGGACTTGGAAGGGCAGCTAGGCAAAATCCTGAAGTGTAAAGATATATCATTGAATAATAAGGTTAGAATTGCCCTTGCTATCACATTCCCCATTTCTATATATAGTTAAGAAAGCTGATAGGAAGAAAACAAAGTCATTTAAAAAGTGATGCTGTTGATGGTAGGGCTGTTGATGATAGGGTATTGTGGGAACCTGTTATTCATAAGGGTTACCATATGCTGATTCAGAAAATTGCATTGGATAAACCACATCAATTCTAGTTTCTGATACAGAACATATGCCATAATGATGATGATGATGATGATGATGATGATAATGATGATGATAATAATACCTTTATTTATATTCCGCCCTATCTCCCTAGGACTCACGGCAGATTCCAACATTTAAAAAGGCAAACATTCAATGCCTTAATAAAAACAAACACATAGCAACTATCCAGTAGTTGTCATCTGTTCACCCACAGAAAACCATATTTAATCATGTAGAGCTGATGTGGTCTATCCAATGCAATTTTCTGAATCAGCACCCCTAATAACCCCAGAAACAGGCCTAAAAATGAAGACACCAGGCATGGAATGGCTCAGCTCAGGGGTGAGAGGAAGAGGAGAAGCAGCAGTCAGGAGGCTTGTTGTTGTGTCTTTTGTGGGTAGTCAGCCTCTCCCATCCTGACATCCCTGTTGCCTCAGAATTAAAAGACAGTTTCATGAGACCAGTCGCTCTTGTTGCAATGGTGTAGTAACGGTGAGGCCACACACCATATTTTAGTTCTTGGGTACCACTAGTGGTCCATGGACCACAGGTTGGGAACCACTGTGCTAAACAGAAAAGCAAGTTGGATGGGACAAAAGCTTCAGTAGGTCATCTCTTTTGTGAGAGGATGTAGCTAACCACTATATCTTTTAATCCTCCTTTTAGGGGGAAAAATAGTTGAAGTGTTCACTCTGTTCAGACACTACCTTTCATTCACTTCTGCAGTTCCAGAGAAAAGAGTAGAGTAGGATTAATACAAACCTAAAACTTTGTTGTATGAAATCTTTTTTGTGAAAATAGAGGGTTAAAAATGAACCTTTCTATTGAACTGTCTCTGTTTTCTGCACATTTTCCTCTTGCTCTGACTGAAACCAAAGTTTGCCAAAGGATTTCCTTGCCATTAGCCTTTAAAAGATTGAGCTCTGCAATTAATTTCCCTCATTCTATTGTCTCAAAAATGTTGGTCAACTGAGAGAATAATTAACCTTCTGGACTCGATTTCCAGCACACGCTGCAGGGCTGAGCAGCATGCCGGACGGTCTCCCGGCCTGGATTTCATTATGAAGGAAATTGGACCCAATGGCACGTCAGCTGGAAGCCTTTTTCTAGGCAAATCAACACATGCTCGTACTCACTTTATCACATTCCTGCACATAAATAGTATACTTGAAATATAATTACAAAAATACAGTCACATTTGCACATGCATGTTTCTATGTCTATGTGGAAATACACACAAACTCTCAAGTGCTATATGCTATATTGCAGATACATACATTAATTCAGTGTCATCTGCATACAAACTTACATATTTACAATTCATACATATATCTTTCCTCAGAATTTGCCATTTTCACACCAATGTATCTACTGTTCCTTATGCTCACAATTTGTCCTCACCAACATCTAATTATAGCAATATATACATACAGTACTCTGTTAATCAGTATCATATATACATGGTGTGATTTTTTTTCTTATAAGCAATGATATCGTGAGCATCAAGGACAGATTTGTGATTTACACATTTGTATCCAAAAATATCCCTACCTAACATAGTTGCATTCCTTATGTTTCCATACATTATGACAATATGCAATATTTCCTGCAAGCCTTAATATACTCTTCCATTAAGAGCTGTTGCTAAATATTGCTCTTTCAGGGTTGAGCTTCACTGAAAACACGATGTTATTAAAACTGAACATATATTAATTACTATTAGCTCTTGTCTAACTGAAGAGGAACAAAATGATGTCACATTGCTTCCTGTCTTTGGAGCTTGCATATGAAGTGTATGAACAGGACTGGGGCACATCTGCTTTACCACCTATGTTGCCCAAACTACCATTTCACAACTGGCCTGTCTTTGGAAACTTCAATTGGTCTAAAAATACCAATTGTAGGGAATATGTTACAATTTCACTAACTATCTCTTTGTTCTGAGGCATAATTAAAATTCTGCAAATATATGTATGACTTGAGATTAAGCAGTGTGAAGACAATGTTCTTTCTGAACTCAAGGACTTTCTACTGATGCAATTCGACCTTGTCACATGCACCACCAGAATGATGGTGGTGATGATCTGTTGCCCTGTGCCCCGCTCCATTGCTCCTTCCCCCTTGCCTCATCATATGGGGGGAAGCCTGTTTTCAGAGGCCTGACCAATTTTTCTTAATGGAAAGACTGGGAGCCATTTTTTCAGTGACAGCAGCAGTTCAGCCATAGAGCCATCCCGGAAGTAGAAGCATAGAATCATAGACTTGAAAGAGACCTCGTGGGCCAAGCAGTCTAAACCCCTGCCAAGAAGCAGGAAAATTGCATTCAAAGCACCCCTGACAGATGGCCATCCAGTCTCTGCCTAAAAGCCTCCAAAGAAGGAGTCTCCACCACAGTCCGGGGGCAGAGAGTTCCACTGCTGAACAGCTCTCACAGTGAGAAGGTTCTTCCTAATGTTCAGATGGAATCTCTTTTCCTGTAGTTTAAAGCCATTATTCTGCGTCCTAGTCTTCATGGCAACAGAAAACAAGCTTTCTCCCTATTCCCTATCACTTCCCCTGACATATTTATACATGGCCGTATTTATATTTATTCTCCAGACCCTTGATCATTTTAGTCACCCTCCTCTGGACACCTTCCAGCTTGTCAACATCTCCTTTCAATTGTGTTGCCCAGAATGGGACACAGTATTCCAGGTGTGGTCTGACCAAGGCAGAATAAAGGGGTAGCATGGCTTTCCTGGATCTATACTTCTATTTATGCTCGCCAAAATGCCATTGGCTTTTTTTGCCACTGCATCACATTGTTGGCTCATGTTCAACTTATTGTCCACGAGGACTCCAAGATCTTTTTCACATGTACTGCTGTAGAGCCAGGCATCCCTCATTCTGTATCTTTGCATTTCATTTTTTCTGCCTAAGTGGAGCATCTTGCATTTGTCCCTGTTGAACTTCATTTTGTTAGTTTCGGCCCATCTGTTAAGATCATTTTGGACTCTGCTCCTGTCCTCTGGAGTATTGGATATCCCTCCCAATTTGGTGTCATCTGCAAACTTGATGATCATGCCTTTTAACCCTTCATCTAAGTCATTAATAAAGATGTTGAACAGAATCGGGCCCAGGACGGAACCCTGCTTATGGCACTCCACTCGTCACTTCTTTCCAGGATGAAGAGGAAGCAATGGTCAGCACCCTTTGGGTTCGTTCACTTAACCAATTACAGATCCACCTAACCATAGTTCTGCCTAGCCTACATTCGACTAGTTTGTTTGCCAGAAGTCATGGGAGACCTTGTCAAAGGCCTTACTGAAATCCTGATATGCTACATCCACAGCGTTCCCTGCATCTACCCAGCTTGCAACTCTATCGAAAAAAGAGATCAGATTAGTCTGGCATGACTTGTTTTTGATCAATCCGTGTTGACTATTAGTGATGACCACATTCATTTCTAAGTGTTTGCAGACCACTTACTTTTCCAGAATGATCTTTTCCAGAATCTTGCCTGGTATCGATGTGAGGCTGACTGGACAGTAATTGTTTGGGTCATCCTTTTTTCCCTTCTTGAAGATAGGGACCACATTTGCCCTCCTAAATTTGCTGGGAGTTCTCCGGTTCTCCAAGAACTCTCAAAGATGATTGCTAGTGGTTCTGAAATAACTTCCGCTAGTTCCTGGCCCTGAGGTCTTCCCATCACACCCCACAGAAATAGTTCTATGGGTGTGATGAGAACCATCAGGCTCTGTGGTGAAAGTTAAAAACTCCCCCCATTGTTGCCGAAAAGTTTGAAGAGGTCCTTAATTTGACTTTTTCCCCCTTCTACGTGGGCAAAGACATTTTTGTTTTGGCTGACCCTTGAGATTCTGTTTTGGTTCTGTTTTGAAGAGAGTTTAAGTGCTGGCTTTTTATGGTTCTGTTTTGATTGTGTTTCTAACTAATCAGCTGTTAAATAATATTGTACTAAAATTTTTGTTTTTACTTAAATGTGTGTTTTTATTATGATCATGCAACCAGTATGCAAACCATTTACACACATTTACACATACAGAGTCTACAATCTTAAACAGGGAAAATTAATTAGTTCCTTCAACCAAAGCTGAATTCACATTGTTCATAAGAGAAAATCAGATGCTATTGAAATAAATAAACAAGATATAATGGGCTTCTTATCTAAATGTTCCTGCAGTATATGAAGGAGTGAATAAATAAAATGCAAGTGCTATTTTTAAAAAATGCTGGTATTAGATATCATGTGCACCTTTTGCAAAACAGAAATGTGTAATGTAAATTTAGTAAAGAAATAAGCATAATGCTGAACTAAACTATGGCATTTGCTAATTCAAAATGTTATGATGGTCACTAAACTAGAATGGATGTTGAAAGGGTTTGGTTAAATTAGCCATAATGGCAATTAGCCATCATGACTGCATCCCATTTCTAGTATCAGATTCACCATGTCTTTGAACACCAGTTGCTGGAAACAATAATAAGAGAGACTTACTGTCCTCATGTCCAGCTTGTGAATTTCCCATAAACATCTGGTTGGCTACTGTAGGCGCAAACCTTCAGATTAGACAAGATCCAGCATAGCTCTTTGTATGTTTATCAGATTTTTTTCCTCCCCCACCCCTAATCATAGTACTATATATCTTTTACTTTTTCCTCAATTCCATTCTCCCTTATTGTATTTATTTATTCTGCTCCACAAGGTGGTATATACAGTTGTCAAGGTGGTATATATGGTCTTCATTTCCTGCTTTAACCCCACAGCAACCCTGTTAACTGCCTTAAGCTGTAAGGTGGTAAATGGTGCAAGGTCTCCCAGGTTCCTAAACTTCTTAGTTTCTATTTTGCATCCTTTACAAATCCAAAAATAAAGAACTGAGGTTGGAAACCTATGCTTGCGTGCGCAATCCATTTCTTGGTCCTGAGTGCATAATGCCATTTCTCTTTCTGAATAACTAACTAACTAACTCAGAACAGCCAGCTGAATTTGTTGACACATCTCAGAAAGATTGCTGCGATAAATGTACTGAATCTAAAACAAAGGCTGAAAGCATGAAATCCCTAACAGGGGTTTAGATCAAAGATAACGTAATAGTACACAGAGCTCTCAGAGAGGTTGGGAGTTCTTCCAAAACCATGTTACGTTCATATTCGTCAGTGTTGCGGACAGCATTCAGGGGGCTGAAGGAGCTGACAAGATCTCAATTCTTGGATCTGTTCTGGTCTTCTGTACCATAACCCTACATTGTTTCCAGTACCATGTCAGTGCCCTTCTTTGATACCATGGCTTCAGCTTGAGCACAGTCACATGTATCTAGGACTGAAATCTAACAGACACACGCTTGTAAATTGTAGAGAAAGACCACTCACTCGCTTTGTCCACGCATGCTAGTGGTCTGTTGTAATGCCATTGCTTGGGTCTCCTTTATCTGCCATTGTTTCCTTGTAAAGTGAAATTAGTTATGGAAAACCAAAAACAATGTTGTCTTTTTGCAGGAAGCAGGGATGAAAAATTGCCTGATAACCATGGTGCTCTTTAGGAGCTTTTTACAAGCTTTGCTGTGCACATTTGCTGAGTACATAAAGACATGCTCTTGTGTCTGACAGCCACAAATAGTGTGCAATTGGAAAAAAGGCTGGAAAAAGGGTTTATTTAGAACATAACTATCCTTTTAAAAAGGAAAGGACTATTGTATAACTGATTCTCCCTATCCTATCCCATCCCGTCCCACCTTGACTGTCTCCCATCACCACAAATGATATTTCCATTTTTTTTAAAAAAACAACACCAGAATTTGAATTTTCACACTGAGAATTGCAATGTTCATGCTTTAGAATTCAAAAGAAAATTACCATTTCTAAACTCAGCATATTTTCAGTCATTTAGGCAGAACTAACTTTCTATTTTGGGAGTATGACAAAGTCATATTACAAAAGAAGAGCTTGGACAATTAAATTAAAGCTCCCAATGTTTGTTGGATTGCTGTTGCATGAGTGCTGTGGCTAGGGTGCTGACTACAGTTGGCTTTTGTGAACATGTGGCTTGCTTGTTGGCAAGGCTTTATTGGCTGCTAATCCATTCCAAGAGGGTTTGGGGCGCTGGTAGTTGTGACCTCTGGGGCCCAGCACAACTTTGGTTTTGACACATGTCTCCTGTTGTGGGTCTACCTGACTCCAAGGATTCTGGTATGTGTGTGTATGTTCGTATGCTTTCTCTTCACCATAATTGCAGGTCCATCTAGTGTGTATGATCTTTTTGGTGACTGTTCCTGGCATATGGCTTGTCTGGCCCTCTTTCAACTTTCCACCATCAGATATTTATTTATTTATTTATTTCCATCATTTCTATCCCGCTCTTCTCACCCGAGGGGACTCAGGGCGGTTTACAGACCTGGCAGAATTTGATGCCAATACACCACAGTACAATAAAATAAAACAGTTAAAAGCAGTTAAACAAAATAACAATATACAATATACAAAATTTAAAACAATATAAAGTACTTGAACCATTCATCCGCAAAACCTTGTACATAAACCTTAATCCAGACCGAGTTGAAGCCAGCAGAACTTACTATTTAAACGCTTGCACGCATAGCTAGGTCTTCAATTTCTTTCTGAAACCCAAAAGGGATGGGGCCTGCAGGATGTCACTAGGGAGGGAGTTCCACAGCCGAGGAGCCACCACTGAGAAGGCCCTGTCTCTTGTCCCCACCAGCCACGCTTGCGAGGCAGGTGGGATCGAGAGCAGGGCCTCCCCAGATGATCTTAGAGTTCTCGTAGGCTTATAGGAGGAGATGCTTTCGGACAGGTAAGTTGGACCAGAACTATTTAGGGCTTTGTAGGCCAAGGCCAGCACTTTGAATTGGGCTCGGTAGCATATTGGCAGCCAGTGAAGCTGACGCAACAGAAGAGTGGTATGCTCCCTGTAAGCTGCTCCAATTATAAGCCTGGCTGTCGCCCGTTGTACTAATTGGATCTTCCGGGCCATTTTCAAAGGCAGCCCCACGTAGAGCTCGTTGCGGTAACCAGAGCATGAACCACCGTGGCCAAGTCAGACTTCCCAAGGTATGGGCGCAGCTGGCGCACAAGTCTTAATTGTGCGAAGGCTTCCCTGGCCACTGCCGAGACCTGGGGTTCCAGGCTCAACGATGAGTCCAGGAGAACCCCCAGACTGTGAACCTGTGCCTTCAGGGGGAGTGCGACCCCGTCCAACACAGGCTGTAACCCTATAACCTGTTTGGTCCTACGACTGACCAGGAGGACCTCTGTCTTGTCTGGATTCAATTTCAATTTGTTAGCCCTCATCCAGTCCGACACAGCAGCCAGACACCGGTTCAGGACCTGAACAGCCTCCTTAATGACAGGTGGGAAGGAGTGACAGAGCTGGACATCATCTGTGTACAGATGACACTGCATCCCGAAACTCTGGATGATCTCTCCCAGTGGCTTCATGTATATGTTAAACAACATGGGGGACAGTATTGACCCCTGCGGGATCCCACAAGTCAATGGTTGTGGGGCCGAGCAGGTTTCTCCCAGTGACACCATCTGGGTATGACCCTCCAGGAAGAACCGGAGCCATTGTAAGACACTACCTCCGAGACCCACCCCAGCAAGGCACCCCAGAAGGATACCGTGATTGACGGTATCGAAGGCTGCTGAGAGATCCAGCAGAACCGGCAGGGACACACTCCCCCTGTCCAGTGCCCGGTGTAGATCATCGACTAAGGCGACCAAGGCTGTCTCAGTACCATGCCCTGGCCTGAAGCCAGACTGTGCCAGATCTAGAAAATCAGTGTCTACCAAGAATGCCTGGAGTTGTGCAGCCACCACACGTTCCACAACCTTGCCCAAAAAGGGGAGATTGGAAATAGGCCAATAGCTGTCCAATTGAGTGGGGTCCAGTGATGGTTTTTTCAACAGTGGTTTGATCACAGCCGTTTAAGGCTCACTGGAAGTATGCCTTCCCAAAGGGAGGCATTCACAACCACCTTCACTCACTCAGCCAGTCCCCCTCTGGCTTCCTTTACCAGCCTGGATGGGCAGGGGTCTAGGATGCATGTGCTGGTCCTCACCTCTCCAAGCACCTTGTCCACATCCTCAGGCTGAACCAATTGACTTTAGTATTAGGACATTCATTTGGCAATTGACAGGTTTTGCAGAAGGGTGACTTGATGGGCTGAGTATACAGTGCTTTTAACCTTGGTATGTTTTTATCCCATTCTGAATTAGTGGTGGCTTTGTGAGATGTCTTGTTTACCCCTCCCCCCAGGTTTTAAGCTACACTTAATTTTGATCTGTATTGGTGCATATCTTGAGTCCCTGTTTAAAAATAATTACAATTCTTAGAAAAGATATCATGCTAATTGAGGATTCTAATCTAAAAGAAACAATAGTTCAACAGTAACAAAATGAGCATGAAGATGCTAAACTTTTGGTGTAAGAAGCAGTATTTTCCAATATTTTAGAAGCTGATTGAATCATTTTTTAAAAGTGTGATGCCATTCTTTTATCAACCCTAACTTGATGAAAAGGAAGCAATGAAACAACAAAATAATGTAAATCATAATTAGTTTTCGGGATGAGGTTTGTAAGGAATTAGAAAATGAACTACTTTAAAAATATAAATTTCCAAATTTTGCATTTATGCCATGCTCATCATTGGCTATCCTCAGAAACTTACTTGCGGGGTAGGGTTGGAGGGTAGGGTTGGAAAAAGTATGCCTTTCCTACTAAGAAGAATGTCAGAAATGAAGTAAGGCAAGAACATGCCAAGTCTTAGCTCGTGTCAATCTGTGCTGCTCTGCCAGTTCCAGTGGGGCATCGCTGATTGGCAGCACCTGAGAATCTGACCCATGCCTTTAATGAATGTCGTGCCCTGGCTTCCTGAGCGCCAGCCATTTCCCCTCTTTGGCCTGTCAGTTCCATTTTACTGCCTTGGCTGCTTTGCAAGGCAGTCAGAGCTGTTCGCTGAGGTACATAACACAGTCCCAATTTCATGCCAGAACACAAGGTGAGCTGTAATTTATTTAATGCTAACTAGTATTGTATTTGACTTCTTAGATGACAAGTTTTCAGTATGATTGCCAAATCTAAGAATGGACTCATTTTTTAACCCAATGTTTGAAGGGTGGTATAATGGAAGCAGCAACCATAACATATTTTATTTCTTTTCTTCTTATTTTGCCTACTTGAAACAATATTGCTCAGGCAGATCGTAAGCAACATTTTAAAGGGATAGCTAAAGGATTCTTATGCCTTTGCTCAGAAATCCTTCAAGTTATTGGTGTGGCAGTTAATAATTGTAATCCATATGTCATCCACTGGCTTTTGTGGCCAAAATAGACCTCTGTCTATATAATGACTAGAGAGAGACTGGCCGCTGTAGGGTGTTCCGGAGGCTATTTCAGCCCCATGGATCCTGCTGGAGGATGCCCACATGTGCTGTGGGGCATTGGTCATGAAAAATAGAAACACAGCTCAGAATTATGTTCTTGTGCCAATCATGATACTGTGTCTTGTTTTGGAAGCATGAGTCTTGTTTTGGCAGGCTTACAGAAATAGGGTTCTCCTCTAAAACAAGGCAGGTACCTTGGTTTAGTGTGGCTGTGTGGGGGTCTCTTATCCACCACACCACTGAAACCAAGGTAGGAGGAAGAGTTGCAGAAATGTGTGTTGCATCACAGGCTGTACCTTGTCTACCATACTATAGAGCAGGCATGGGCAAACCCAGGCTCGTGGACTGGACGCAACTTTGCCTCTTCTGGCCACACTCCCTCCTGGCCCAGTTCTTGCAGCTGGGCCCACAAGGCGGCAGCCCCAGGACAAAAAAGTTTGCCCATTCCAGCTATAGAGCATGGGTCCTCCAACTTTTTAAGCAGAGGGCCAGTTCATGCGTGACCCTAAGTCTAACGTTTAGAGCGGGGGCTGGGTAAATGACTTTGAAGGGCCCCATCTGGCTGGTGGACCTTAGTTTGGGGACTCCTGCTAAAGAGGATGTTTATGCATTTTTTAAAATTTGTTTCACATGGCACTCCAAACTGAAGGCTGTTTTGGAAACGGCTTGAAATTTTTCAGTGGTTGTATTGACTGTCAGACCTCATGTTTATTGTTGTTTTAATCGTAGAGTGCCTGGCACAAAAGGAGCAGGGTGAGAAATTTCTCCAGAGATTAAAACTGTGAATTGACTTTAAACAAAGATGCTTTCAATGTCCACTACCAAATTACATTGAAAACATTATATTACACATTTGTTGCAAAAATTCTGTAACAGAAGATGTTGGCTTTTGAGCCCAGCAGAAACTTTCATTGGGTTTGGTAGTACTAAAGCAGAGGATAGGGAGAGAAGCCAGAAAGTTCAAAAGCCAGACACAATGGTATGGCCAAGATGCATTTTTTCTGTGGAGGTTATAAACTGAATCAGTCAGTCACTGGAAGACATTACAAAATGAACTTAGCATTCTTGGATAAAAAATTAACAGTTGATCTAGTGTCTGAGATATATGGGGTGCAATGAAATCTGTCTCTTGCCTTTGTAAAATGCACAAATTTCTAGATAGGCAGAAGGCACAACTAACAAGATCCATTTCTATTAAACTTGAAAATTAGCTGTTGCACTATATGACAATATTGTGTGTAGCCAGATAGAATGGATGAAACACTCAAAATACAGGGTGTTTCAAAAAAGATGCAACACTAACAGATCATGAATGAAACTCTTACCCCTTGAAAAGGTGGGGCATAGAGTTTTAAGTGATTACTGCTAGATGCCTCTCCCAGGACACAAACAGGCTATAGCCTCAGTCATTTGCAAGATAGTGACCATGCAACATGAGGCTCCAGTTGTGGAGATTTTTTTTTAGATTAGTTTCTGGCACAAGTGTTTAGAAAAACATGACAACTCTTTAAACCGTATATAACCTTTTGTAGAATGGTTGCACGTTGGGAAATATACTGCTTTGAAGTTGGGTCTATCATTTTGAAATACCCTGTACAAAGACCTGTTTCACATCTCACGAGGAATGCATTGGTTAAAATAAGGTTTAGCCTTTTTTAAAGAACTTGTGTAGCTATGTAGAAACTTTGGACAAACTGTTCTAATTTCTTCAAATTCCAGATCAGTAAAAAGCCAAGTTCTTGAAATGTTAATTGTTTGTCATTTTGTGACTGTGGTAATAGGATCATCTTCATATCCAGGTTTGATTGCTGAACCACACACCATTACATCTGTAGGTTTTTCTTCTTGTAATTCTTAAAATAAATATACTATAAAGGCAAAAGGTCATATACTCTATTATCTGTCTGAGTTAATGCAAGTTTCTTTGTGAGCAATCACTCTGGCACATACATGGTGTCGCACAATCTAATGGAATATAGATTTAAACAGGCAATATTTGTTTCAAAGGCGATATTAGAAATATTATTGCCCTCTGGGAAGCAGGTTGCAAGCATTTGTCATGTGTTTGTAACTTGGGCAATTTATTTGACCATCAGTGTTGGTGGTGGAGCAACAAATCAATGATCCATGCAGCGAATTTTGGGTTTATTCTGTTTCACTTCTAAATTCTTAAGCTGGGGGGATTCAACTTCTAATGAGCAGACAGAGAGGACCTCCAACTATATACCGGTAGCCATAATTTTTGCTGTGTTCACTTCCTTCAAAAAATTAAATTTGAAGTAATTGTGAAGTTTTGCAGTTTATTTCTGACAATGTATAAATTTTCTTTGTTGCAGAGGTAAGGGTAAAGGTTTTCCCCTGACATTAAGTCTTGGTGCTCATCTCCATTTCCATAGAGACCTCCAACAAAGCGCCATTTGTTGCAAGAGCATTCCTTTCTTTGGCAAAATTTCCGTTTCTGCAGGCCCCTGCACCCAAAACATGATTTAGCACTGATGAGACAGCTATTGGTGTATTGTAGAATACATTAATAGAGAAAAGACTGGGAATTGCAAAATCTATCTCTTTATTTTATATATATACTAGCTTGGGGGCCCGGCGGTGCCCGGGTTATTTGAGAACGGAATTGTTTGCCTTTGTTCCAAGTTTAGTCTCGATCCAGTGTCAGTTGGCTTTAGTTGGTATGGGTGAACTACAACTCCCATATGCAAGTCCATGGTCGATCCCCCTCCAAACAGCTCCAGGATGTAAAGCAGGTCATGGGGACTCGATGTGTCAAGTTTGGTCTTGATCAGACATTGGTGGGGGTCGCAGTGGTCTGTGGAAGTGAGTGAAGATACTGTCAATCCCACCATCCATGGTCTGTTGTTCCCTCAAATGATAGGAGGACATAAAGTGGGCCACATTGCACCTATATGTCAAGTTTGGTACAGTTTCATCATTCATGGGCATCACAGTGGTCTGTGGGAGGTGAATTGGATGAAGGTACTGCAAATCCCATCGTCTTGGTCCATCCTCCCCCAAACTGCTGCAACATATAAAGTGTGTCATTTGGGATATATATACCAGATTTGGTTCAGTTCTGTCATATGTAGCAGTTGCTGTGGTCTCAAGAAGCGAGTGAAGGTACTGCATGTCCCATCTGTGTGCCAAGTTTGGTCCAGTTCCATCACTGGTTGGCATCGCAGTGGCCTGTGGGAATCGTAGCGATTGAAAGTACTACATATCCCATCACCCATGGTCCATCATCCCGCAAACGGCACCAGGACATAAAGCACATCATGGGGTAGGCTCTCTGGAATTGTGGGAGTTGGAGTCCAAAGCACCTGGAGGGCCCAAGTTGGCCCGTGCCTGGTTTAAAGGCTTCCATACAATCCTAGAGTTAGAAGGGGTGCCCAAAGGCCATCTAGTTGAACCCCCTTCTGCCATAGAGGAAGACACCATCCAAGCCCTCCCGACAGATGGCCATCCAGTCAAAAATACAATTGGGAGATAGATAGTCCTAGATTTGAAAGGGGGCTTTGAAGGTCATCCAGTCCAGCCCCTTCTGCTGTAAAAGAAGACACTGTCCAAGCCCTCCTGACAGATGACCATCCACTCATAAATACGATTGGGAGATTTGAAAGAGGTCTCTGAAGGTCATCCAGTCCAGCCCCATCTGCCACAAAGGAAGAGACCATTCAAGCCCTGCTGACAGAAGGTCATTCCAACCATACATACGATTGAGACATTTATTTGTTTATTTAATTCTGATACTTCTCTCCCGTCTTTCTGCAATGGACCCAAAGTGGCTTGCAAGTCATTAAGCCACGTGCTAACATCCACCATATAAATAAAACATAAAAGTAACGTCAAGCAATAGTAGTATAAATAAGACATAGCTGTGTTCAGTGGGGGCAGGTGAACTACAACTCCCATATGCAAGTCCATCATCCATGCTCCATCCCACTCCAAACAGGGCCCGGATGTATAATAGGTCATGGAGACTGTATGTGTCAGGCCTGTTAGAGTGAGTAGGCCGAAGCATGCTCTGTGGTAGTTTTTTGCCTCAGTAAAAACTGGGGGGGGGGGGGGGAGTAAACGAATAAAATGAAATGAAAGAATAAAAAGATAGTCATTATTTTCTCTTTAGTTGGCTGTGAATAGTACTGTGTCCCAATGAGCCAGGGAAAACCTGTCTTCTTTGGAACAGTACTGAGGGGGGGGGGGGGGGAAGATGCCCCCCTCCTTTGTGGCCTAGCAGGGCCTAGCAGCCCGCAAAGGCCTTGGCCTGTCAGTAGAAGCGCTGATGGGGGGGGGGGGGTGAGGTGAGGGGGTAGAAGTTTTCCTAAACAAAGGAAGCATTAAAACATAATTATTTCCCATCATTAGTTGGATTCAGAATGCTGTGAATGTGTGAGTGGGCCAAAGCTGTTAACTGTCCCAAAGCTAGCTTCGTTCTGAGGAGAGAAGTAGGCCGAACAAAGCCAGTTGGTAGTAGTTTTTGCCACAGCAGTCCCAGTGGCCTGTGAAAGTGGAGGCCAATCAGAAAGCTGGGCCATATTCTGCCAGGCCAATCAAAACGCGAACACATATTCCGCCAGGCCAATCAAAACGCTGATACATATTCCGCCAGGCCAATCAAAACGCTGATACATACTCGCATTTCACTTTTATTATATACTAGCTTGGGGTCCCGGCGGTGCCCGGGTTATTAGTAGACGGCATTGAGTTGTTTGGGGATGTGAGGAAATATCACTTAAGTTTGGTCCAGATACGTCATCAGCTGGGTTCAGTGCTGTCTGTATAAGGGTGAACTACAACTCCCAGAGCCAAAGGAGAATCACCCCGAAACCCTGCCTGTATGCTCAGTTGGGCATGATGAGGCAGTGTGCCAAGTTTGGTCCAGATCCGAAGTTGGCTGGGTTCAGTGCTGTCTATATAAGGGTGAACTATAACTCCCAGAGCCAAAGGACCTAGCAACCCGAAAGATAGTTGCATCTATCAAGTAGGAAATAAGGTACCACTTATAAAGTGGGGAGGCAAATTTAACTAATTTATGATGTTGGAATGAGGAAGTGCCGTCACAGTGGATCAACCTATTACGTATTGCCGCCTGACCTTGTTGAAGGAGAGTGCTGTATCAAAAAGACACAGGCAAAAGCTGCTCTGTTTTGGAACAGGGAAAATGGCCGCCTCTTTTGCGGCCTAGCACAATGGAGCCAGGCTGCAAGGCCTGAAACGTGTTAGCAAATTGATCAAAGGCAGCTTGGATTGGGGCTTTGGGGGCTAGAAGTGTTCATAAGCATATCATTAAAAAGATAATAACACTGTTCTCTGCTGTCTTTTGAGGAAAGTAGGGCCTTACAAAGAAGTTGAAAGCTGAGGCAAGATGGTGTCCCCTTTTGGGCCTAGCGGCGTGGGGCCAGCCTGGAAGGCCTTAAACATGTCAGCAGAGGGGCCAAAGGGGGCCATCTGTTGTCAGTGGGTTCATGGATCGTAGGGGTGATGTGTGTCAAGTTTGGTCCAGGTCCGGCCTTCCTGGTCGTGGCAGTGGTGTTTTTTATTACCAAAGTGTAGGCCGAATGCTGTTAACTGTCCCAAAGCTAGCATCGTTCTGAGGAGATAAGTAGGCCGAACGAAGCCAGTTGGTAGTAGTTTTTCCCTCAGCAATCCCAGTGGCCTGTGAAAGTGGCGACCAATCAGAGCTGGCCCATATTCCGGCCGGCCAATCAGAAAGCTGATCCATATTCCGCCAGGCCAATCAAAACGCGAGCACATATTCCACCAGGCCAATCAAAACGCTGATACATACTCCGATACAAACATTCACTTTTATTATATATATAGATATAGATTTACTGCTTGGAGGTACAGTGCATGTGTACTTGGAAAATACAGAAATGATTTATTGCCTGCAAAATTGTTCATTACTGAAGCCACAAAATGATAGACTGTCACAAGACTGCACAATTCCTCCTATGTAAACAAAAGAACAAAAAGGGTGACATGGCCAATGAGGGGCAATGCATGGATTGGGAGGAGTTTTCTATGAGCTGGCTTGCTAAGCTGAAATTGCAATCAGCTTTTTAAAAGTGTTTTCTGAAATATCATAAGATAACAAGAGGGGCTGTCCTGACATGATCCTGTTCTCTGCGATGATGGATTTGCACCACCAGAAAAACACTTTTAGAACCTCATGCAGTAATGTCCTTAGTCTTTTTATTTTACTCCAGAGTAGACTTAAATTCTAAAAAGGAAGCTAGGATTACATATATACCCACAGGGCTCTGGCACTGGTAGGACCTGCTGAGATGTTTAGTTTCTTCCCTAACTAATACAATATGGCGCTTTCAAATTCTACTAGTACGCTTGCTATCTTTTCAAACTGTGTTGAGTTGAGGAAAATGAACTTCTGGTCTAGCCATCACAAAAGTACAATGATGACAAAACTGGCTTCACATGAAAAAAATTATTTGGAAAGAAAGAGGACATAAATTTAATTATCTGGAAAGCCCTCCCTCCCTGACATGATAGATTCTGCTGTGTTCAAAATATAGGTTTGTACCCATTTTCATAACAAAATTTGGTTATAATTTTTTGGAGAACTTACTAAGCACACTTGCAAAAAATATGCTTTCATAGAACCTGGACAAAAATGCAGGCTATGAAGATAGTTTGCATATTATGAAATGCAGCTATGAAAATATCAGTATTTTGACAAAGTAGGAAGTGCACAAGGGATTTCTGACCTGTTCGGCGGAGGACTTGAGCCAGAGATTTTGCATGGTCTCTGAGCAGATATAGTCAGTTATAAATTTTGTTCAGAAGATCTAGGAAGTATCATTTAGAATATAGATATCGAGGGATGCTTGGGGAGCTTGTCCTTTGCAAATTCAAATACAAATTAGCCTCATCCATGCCTCCCAAGGAACATGCAGTCTTGGTTTTTGTACTAATCTGAGTTTTGTGATGCAATCCTTGCCTTTAAAAATAGCAAAGTGCATGTCATAGTGTGCATTTTTTAGATAAAAGGGGTTTCAAAATTGATATTTTGAGATAAGATGTTTTGGAATTTTATATTTGATAAAGGAAATATATTTAAAAATATTTAAGTATGATGATCAAAAATGCAGCTTCAAGTGGAAACAGGACTAGTTTATTCAAAACAGGCATGGAACAAAAACACAGATATCTCTTTATTCCTAAAGATATCACAGGAAAATCAGAAGTACAGTTTATTAAAGGGTTTCAAGTAGAGTTTGAAAGCAATTAGCCATATATAAATAAATAATAACTTGTAATGGATTCTTACCCTTCTCCAGCATAATTATGTCATTTCAATATATCCGTAAGGTGTAACTACTACATCTCATTGGAATTGGAATTCAACAAGTCATAATTCCACTTCTTTTGTAGTATGTGCTTTTTATGAGTTTTCAAAATAGTCATAGATGGGGAACTCCACATTGTTCAAGGACTGATTGATATTCTGTTGTATGTACTGAAACAATGCAAGGTAGATAGGAGGTGCATGTATTTTGAACCACAGGCCACTAGACCAGAGACTTATCGTGTTAAGATTTTTATATTTGAAAAGCCCAAACCTAAGAGTAACAATTTAAAGTGCTTCTGAAAACAGGAAAGTAATTTTGTTCAAAATGTAACTAAAATGGTAACTTATTATTTTGGTCTTGACACTGTAACAAATAACTTCTAAGAATTGTTTTTCAGTCTTGCCATGGGTTGCATCCAGCTGCTCTGTTTTGTAGATTGGGGCACATAGCTGCTTGAATAACCCACACAATTTTAATTCTTGTTGGTCTTGCTTTGTTTTGTCTCTTCCTTGTTCAGAACAGTATCTTATAATAGTTCAATTGGCATCCCTCCATGGAAGCCAAATGGTCAAGCTTGGCTCACTTTGAGCTACAAAATAACATTGGCAATTATAAAACTACTTTTTGCTTTTAACCAAGTTATTAAGAAATTAAAATTAAATCTGTCTCTGTGCTTATGATATTTCATTGCTATTAAATTTAAAACAGATCTCTTTCTTAACTATTAAACATATGCCTGAATGAGGACATATAATTAGGTTACTTTCATCAGTTCCATCAATGCTGAATTCTTTTACAAGATACTTCTCCCCTTTCACCACCAAAACTGGTCCATATTTTGAGGTCTTCATTTGTTAATTTATTGATTGGCTGTCCTGCAAAGATTCTTAAGCCAATGTATAGCAGAGGAAATCATTAAATATAAACAGATAAAATAATTCTTATACCTTGGCTCAGTTTCTAACCAAAATGAAGACTCTAGTCAAGAAATCAAAAGATGTGGATTTGAAAAGACAGCCATGAAAGAATTATTTAAGATTCTCACATGTCATATCATTGCCCCAAAGTTAGCATCACCTAGGACTTCTTATTTCCAATTTCTATGTATACTCTTTGAAAGCTGAACCATGAAGAGAGCTGACAGGAAGGAAATCAACTTATTTGAAATATGGTGATGGAGAAGAATTCGGAAGATACCATGGACTGCTTTTTTAAAAAACATATGAACGGGTTTTACAACAAATCAAGACAGAAATCTCATTAGACATGAAATGAAAAAAACTGAAGATGTGATATCTTGACTGTGCAGAAAAGATAGTAATGCTGTAAAAGGGGAATGCAGTAGGAAAAGCTAAAAAAATAGTATTATAGGTGGATGAATTCAATCAAGGAAAACACACTCTGACTGTGCAAGGCCTAGAGGGGGTAATGATAACTCAGGACCTTGGCGGTCCTGGGTTCATTCATAGGGTCACCATAATTCAAAGTTGACTTGCCCACAAATAATAACATAAAGAAGGATTTTAATAAACACTGAAATAATTCATTTTAAAATACCATAGTTAAAAACCACAGAGAGAGATCACTTCTGATTTTAAGGACAAAAAACTTCATGAATCTGTACAGTCTTATGATGGCTCTACACAGGCATAGAATGTGGCCCCAAACCAGACCACATTGTGGCAGAACACCAGTCCCACGGCCCAACCATGCCAAATCCAGCAAGGCAGCTTGGGAGGAGCAAGCCCCCCTCTTGCTCCTTTCTAGCTGCCTTGCTGGCTTCATGGAGAGAGACCAAGAAGTAGGGCTGTTGGAAATCAAGTCCCCTTTTTCTTTCTTTTCAGGAACCTCAGCCCAGGGATAACTGTCAGGACACCCATTCCCTATTCTGCATGGGATGCAGGGATAGTGTCTACATTGATCCAACAGAGGGAAAAGGCTGAATTCGGCTGCAGGATTTGAACTTTTCCCTGTGTTTTTTTTAATCCAGGTTGCAACATTTTAAGGCATTTTACCAAATCTTGGTACTGTTCCATTATGCAGGCAGAGGCCAAAAGAGGACACTAGACATAGAAGGATAGTCCATTTTATGGGGGGGGGGGGGGTAGTTGAAGGAGTAAAACCATTTTCTCCTGTTTTCCTGTTATTTCCCCCACCCATGTTGCCATTGTGGAAACAACCCTCATTTATAAAATGGGGAGTGGGGAGGGGGAATAACCAGCAAAAACAGGGGAAATGGTTTTTCTCCTTCAATTCACCCCCCCCCCCATAAAATGGGTTATCCTTCTCTGTCTACCGCCCACTTTTGGCCTCCATCCAGATAATGGAACAGTACCAAATATTACATCACATCAGCTTGTGTGTGTTGTGTGTTTGCCACAGGCTGATGTAACCCTACACTGACTTTAATGGCCTTTGAAGAGTCACCCTTAGCTGCATACCAGAAACTGAAAGCAAATGGTACCACCTTCACTTCCCTCTTGGTAGGACATTTCATAGGTAGGTTTGCCATGACAGATAAAGCCTTGGCAACCATGTTCACCAACCTAATTTCTCAGGCCTTATTTCATTTTGAAAGAAAAATTGTAAAATGTTTTCGTCAATGTGTAAGATGTTTTGCACAATTTTGATTATTTTTTTCACAGTTTCACACTATATAATTAAAAACAAAGGATGTAAGTCAAAATGTGATCATTTACTCCAAATGGGTTAGATCTAAAAAAAAATTCCTAGTTTTGAAGTCATTGAGTCCCTAGTGTTTAGTTTACAGTTACTAGACTTTATAAAATTGTTTTTTTCTTAAATAAAGAATTAAATATTAAAATGGAGGTGTATGTTTGTTTTGTACATACTAACATTACAGTAGATAATTCAGAACCCTTTAATTTGTACTTCCAGCCCGCCTTCTGGGTTATATAGTTCAGTCAATACATAGAAGCACACGGCAATAACTGGCTTATAATTATGTAGGTCCATAAGTAAACCTCATTTAGGAATTATCTGATCTGGCTTTAGTCTAAGGATACAAGACTGCAGTAAACACTACATGTAACAACCAGCTATCATTAGACTCAACTCCTTCACTGCAGACATAAATAGATATATAAAATGTAGTGACATTTTTCTCTTGTATATTCTAAGTATTTTAATAATCCATATTTGGGATTAAAGAGATGAGATTATTGTCTTGAATGAAATATATATGTCTGTGTCTACATGTCTTTGTCTGTAACATGCTATTAGATATCATAAAGTTTCTTTTAAGTGTTTTATATTAAAATACACTAATAGTTACGCTTTGTATTCAGCGGAGGAAAACACTCAGTTCATAATTTTTAACCAAATATACTTGCACATAGTAGTCATTTCCTATACAGTTGGCCCTCTATATCTACAGAATTTGTATCCACAGAGTCAACCATCAACAGTGTCAATTTTTTAAAATACAAAAAGCAAACTTTCCTTTTTTTTTCAATTGTGCATAAGAAACGTAATTTTGTATGCTATTGTTATTTAATGGGCTTTGCACATCCATGGATTTTACCTATGGGTCCTGGATTCTCTTACGATCTCTTCACATGGGGCTAAAATCAGCGGCATATGCCAGTTTAGCCCAGGTCACCCACAGAGCCCGCCGGCTCCCATCAAATGATGCTGGTGTGGCTCTGTGGGTGAAATAGGGCAGAGCTGGCACATGCCACCACCATGGCAACACCGGAGGGCTTCCATGTTGCCATTGGAATCCATGGGGGGAAGCTGCGTGCTCCATGACACATGCTTACTCCCATGTGATTGCCCTCAGCTGGAGCCGAGCTAGGCAGGGTGTGGGGTGCCAGGTTTCCCACGCTGCTTGATGAAGTGGAGCACTGGCGGCCATGTGACAAGGTCATTGGATGCTTTCTAGTTTTTCTGTTTCTTTTTTTGTACCTCAGTTATCTTTATCCTCCTAACTACCTTGTTGTAGTATACTGCTGTTGTTCTACATGATTGGGTCCTTGGAAGCAATTCAGACATTTCATTTTGTGCAGAAATACATACGCCAATTTCTGCACATTTCTTTGAAGCAGCTATTCTAATAAAGCTTGTACATATGGGGCATATACGTACATGTGATGTAATCTCATTTGGGATGAGGCAGTGGTAAGACAGTAATACAGATTAGTGTGAAAGTTTTTTCCGCTTGGTTCTGATCAAATGTCACCTGCATTCAAAAAATATTGAAAATTTCCTTTCATTTGGGATTTCTTTAGAATGCATATGTTTAAAAACCCACAAAACTCCAATGTCAGGATAAGTGAAACAGTCGGATTTGTCCCCTCTTATGATGCAAGCTCTCATCTCACAAGTCCACAAGAAGAGAAAACGTTTATTTCATAGAATCATAGAGTTGGAATGGACCGTAAGGGCCTTTCAGTCGAAACCCATTCTTTGAGCAAGAATACACAACCAAGGACTTCTGACAAATGGCCATCCAAAGCCTCTGTTTAAAAACCCCCAGGAAAGATGAGACAACTCCATTCTCAGGAACTTATTCCACTTTCAAACAGCTCTTACCATAGGAGGCTCTTCCTAATATTTAGGTAGAATCTCTTTTCCTGAAATTTGAATCAATTACTCCAGGACTAGTCTTTGGAACAGCAAAAAAGAAGTTGGATCCATTTTCAATGTGACATCCTTTTAAATACTTAAAGATGGCTATAATGCCACTTCTCAACTGTCTCTTCTCCAGGTTAAATATACCCATTTTCCTAAACTATTCCTTACAGAGCTTGACTTCAGGATCAGCCTCCTCTTGCCTTTTATCGCCCTCCTCTGGGCATGTTCCAGCTTGTTAATATCCTTTTTCAGTTCTTGTGCCCTTAATTTGACAGTATTGACCCGGTTACAGTACCGAGACGGCTTTGGTCGCCTTGGTGGATGACCTCCGCAGAGAGCTGGACAGGGGGAGTGTGGCCCTGCTGGTTCTCCTGGACATCTCAGTGGCTTTCGATACCATCGACCATGGTATCCTTCTGGGGCGGCTCTCTGGGATGGGCCTTGGGGGTACTGCTCTGCAGTGGCTTCAGTTCTTCCTGGAGGGTCGCTCCCAGTTGGTGAAGCTGGGGACTCCTGCTCGGACCCCTGGCCATTGACCTGTGGGGTCCCGCAAGGTTCTATTTTGTCCCCCATGCTTTTTAACATCTACATGAAACTGCTGGGTGAGGTCATCTGGAGTTTTGGAGTTCGGTGCCATCTCTACGTGGATGACACCCAACTCTACTACTCTTTTCCACCTAAATCTAAGGAAGCCCCTGGGATACTGAACCAGTGTCTGGCCACTGTGTTGGTCTGGATGAGGGCGAACAAGCTGAGACTTAATCCTGACAAGACAGAAGTCCTCCAGGTCAGTCGTACGTCCGATTGGGGCATAGGGTGGCAACCTGTGCTTGACGGGGTCGCACTCCCCCTGAAGGCGCAGGTCTGCAGCTTGGGGGTCCTCCTGGACTCAGCACTGACACTTGAGGCTCAGGTGTCGGCTGTGGCTGGGAGAGCCTTTGCACAATTAAAACTTGTGCACCAGCTGCGACCGTACCTCGAGAAGACTTATCTGACCAGGGTGGTCCATGCCTGTCACGCCCCTGGCAGCGAGAGCACTGGAAACCAATACACTGAGGCCAATAACAGTCTAATATCTTTATTAAGGAATTAGTAAATTAGAACAAAAATAAGCAGAAAATATAGTTCATCAATAGACCTTTCAGGGTAGGTCAAATATAGTCCAGTAATATATTGTCCAGTATATAATATTAGAGTTCAAAGTTATAATCCAAAACCGAAACACACTCAAACTTCCAAACAGTTTGAGTGGGGAAAGCGTCCAAGATTTTTCTAGAGTTCAAAGTAAGTCCAAGGCAAGGAATTGAAGACAAAACTGGATACTCGACACGATGATGCAAGGCTGGGAACACGGCGAAACAAGACAAGGAACACGGCAAGGCTAGGCACGACAAGACTGGAAGGCAGCGGACTTAAACGCAGTCCACACTTGGCTGGAAATGAAGCTAACCCTTCGAACTGACTTGTTGACTCCACGCTGACTAGCCAGCGCACAGAACTTTTAAGGAACTTCAAATCTCTGCACAGAGCAGGTGTCCAACCAGGCCTGTAGCGAGGGGGGGGGGGGGTTAGGGGTTCAACCCCCCCCCCCCCAAATTTTTCAAGTTATAAAAAAAATCTCGTTTACTAATGAATTTTAACTGGTTAACCAAATCCCCATGCTAAGTCTATGAGATGCAAAACATTAAGAGTCCCTCCAGGCACTATCTCAAGCAGATATTGACAGGTTTGTAGCGGGGAGGGGTATGTGCTAGGGGTTCAAACCCCCCCCTGAAATTTTCAAAACCCCTCCCGAAATTTTTTTCTGGCTACGGCCCTGTGTCCAACTACTTTTTTCCCAAGGGAAAAGAGCTAAAGCAAACATCTCCACCAGATGCGATCCTCCCCGAGAGTTCTCAGGGGAAAATAGGCTAATCAAGAGATTCCCTTGCTGCTAATCTCGCACTTCGTCTTTGTCCCGCTCTCTCCTGTCTGTCCGTTTGCACAAACATTTTCCGATCAAAGGGGGGAGAGCTGGGAAGAGAAGACTCCGTTCCAAGGTCCTTTTTAATGAGCACTGAACTGGAATTGTCAATAGGGATCATCTGGAACGGGGCAGAGTCTTGCTGAATTGGCACTAAAGCTGTTTCCTCATTGCTATTGTCCACAATGGAGTCAGGTTCACGGCCCGGGGTCCCATGGGACATCACAATGCCTTAGTTACCTCTAGACTGGATTATTGCAATGCGCTCTACGTGGGGCTGCCTTTGAAGATGGCCTGGAAACTGCAACTAGTACAACGTGCGGCAGCCAGGTTTTTAACTGGAGCAAATTACAGGGCGCATTCTACTCCCCTATTCAAGGAGCTCCATTGGCTGCCGTTTATTTTCTGAGCCCAATTCAAGGTGCAGGTCATTTCCTACAAAGCCCTAAACGGTTTGGGACCCACCTACCTTCCTGACCGTATCTCCCCCTATGAACCTGCACGATCTCTTCGCTTGTCGGGGGAGGCCCTCCTCTCGCTCCCACCACCCTCGCAGTCGTGGTTGATGGGGACGAGGGAGAGGGCCTTCTCCGTCGTGGCCCCTAGGCTCCGGAACTCACTCCCCAGGCAGGCCCCTATCCTCCTCTCCTTTCGGAAGAGCCTGAAAACATGGCTCTTCCAGCAGGCCTTCAATAACTGATCCAGTAAGTCTGACCTGTTGCATTTCCAATAATAGTCCCATATTTATGCCTCTTTCAGTACCTTGAAGGCGATAACAATTTGGATAATCCTCCCCTTCCTGATGATTTTGACAAACTAGCACTTTGGCCCAGGTTTTTCTAGATTTTATCCATGATTTTATCTTCTGTCCTTGAATGTGATTTTTATGACTTGTTTTTATTGTTATTTGATCTGTTTTATTGCTTTGTTTTATTGTTGTGGACTGGGCCTGGCCCTATGTAAGCCGTCCCAAGTCCCTTCGGGGAGATGGGGCGGGGTATAAAAATAAAATTATATTATTATTATTATTATTATTATTATTATTATTATTATTATTATTATTATTATTATTATTATTATTCCAGATGACATATCACCAAAGCAGAATAGGGTAGGACTATTACTGCTTTTGACTAGGCACTAGGCTCTAATTGATACAGACAAGAATCACATCAGCTTTTTAACTCATGTTCAATCATCTAAGGCTGCTAATCATATAGGGAAGTTACAAAATATTAATTGAAGACTTTACTTTGAGCTTAGGGTCCTAAAGATGCTCTTGGAGTGCAACTACTATAAATCCTAGCCAACATATCTATAAGGGATAAGGATATCTCAGTGTAAATTCTGAAAGGCCACATATTGGCCAACTCTGACTGAAACTATATAAAATGGGTGGTGAATGTGTTGAGCAAAACCGGTTTACTAAAAGAACATTGTTTAATAAAACACATGCATTGTCATAGCTAACCTGTCCTTCAAAAACACAATTTCCTATGTGTCAAAAATACTATGAACCTGGAACTCTTATGGCATTCCAAAAGGGAAGTAGCCGAAGGCAATTCTTTGTATTGTCTACAGTTCTTTACATCAAATAATAGTGATGAGCACAATGGCAGTCAGCACGCACGACATGTATTAGAAGGTTTATTAGCTTTGCAGGAGTGGGGGTACCCTGAACATAAAGCTTTTGCTTGTGGGAAAAAATCCTCTACTTTATTACATTACTAAACAGGATTGTGCAGGAAAACACATTTCTCCAGTTTTGTTAACAGCACCCATTCTGTCTGCTTGGGTTGGCAAACAGGTTGGGAAATAGAGATTATGTGGTCAAGGGACTAATTTTCCACGTTGCTGTTTTTCTGAATCTTTCTTTTTTGCTGCTTCCCCACTCCTCCTAGCTTTGTGATGATAGGTTTATTAACCACATTCTTTAGAAAGTGTGCACGCACACACATACACTACAGTTTTGTCCATTACATTCACCTTTTGGATACCCGTGAGCTAAAAGCAGAAACTGTAATAAGTAGAAGCATCCCTTCAAAAACAGAAACTCATTCTTGTTAAAATTCCCAGCTATAAATATCTCTGGAAAGGACAGGAAAGTTTAGATTGGCTGGGTAGCGTGGGTGCCCTGCAGGAGTGCCAGCCTTCAGTGGTAGGAAAGAGAGTCTGGTTGCATGGGGATGTATAACATCCTGTTGAGAGTTTAATAAAAGCAGCCCTTGCTGCCAGAGAAATCACCTTGCCCTACACAACAACTGCTGGAGCCAAACACAAGGCCACTGGAATGCCGAGGGAGCTTTAGACCAATCGGAGAGGCTGAGAGGCTGAGCCCTTCATTCCAGGGCTGTAGTAACATGGGCCCACTGTGCCGTATTGGGGATGAAGTCTCACATCATGAAGAAGGAGGGGTTTCCCACACAAAGAAAACCAAAGCATACAGAAGCAGAGAGATATCTGTGAAATCCTGTATAAGGTTTTAATAAGAATGATCAGCAACTCTTTAGTTTCTTAGGTTAAACATTTAGGATCGGGTGGGGTGGGGGTGGGGAAGAGAGAAATACTTTGTTGATCACAGAAGGCAGTGGAGACAACCGTGTTGATTTAGGGAGAGGGGTCACGTTCCAGTAGGTTTTGTGGTTGTTGAGTATAGCTATTCTGTTACCAAGTCATGGGTAAACTTCACAGTTTAATTTTTTTTGGTTATTACAGACACTATAGATGGTATCATATGCTGTTCTGCCAATCAGTTTCATTTTTATTTATGATGTAGTAGTACTAGACCCCATCTGGTCTTGGAGGCTAAGCATGGCCAGTGGCTACCTTCTGCTCTATTCAGGATCACACGATGAGCATGGGATTTCTCTGTGCCTCTTGGGCCAATAAAAGTAGAAGAAACACCTGTGACATGTCTTATGCAAGCTGTGCCTATTTAATGGGGCAAGCACCTACATTGCTCAGTTGCATCCTGGCTCTAGAGAGAGGTGCTTCAGTCTGATTGCCTTGCCTCCACTCACTCTCAGCTTTAGCTTTTGGCTTCACTTGGCCTCTCTCCAGCATTGAATCTTTTTGATTTTCCTTGATTTTCTGGATTCTTTATTTAGTGGGCCTGGGAGCTGGAAAGTGCAGGTGGATGGGTGCATGGCGTTTGTGGGTGTGCTTTTCTTTTAGGGTGGCTCTGAGCTTTGAGTCACCCTTTAGCCTCTTTGAATCAGCAATCTTACATGTAATCTGAAACCTGGATGGAATCTGAATAAGCTTCCTCTAGCTGAAGATACAAATCTGTAGATATTTTTTCTAATATTGATTCCCACTGAGCATAGTAAGCTTTCCTTCCAAGAAAATGTGGACATAATTGCAGCAGCTTCTTATATTCTGTCTTATATTCTGGATACAAACTTCATGGCTACATCAAGCCATTAAATTGAAAACAACTTGAATCCTCTTATCTCAGGCTTTGTTCACAAGCCATTTTATTTAAGGCTTTGTGAGAACTTGCTTACAATTTTTAATATTTTTATTGATACCATATGTATTTGGATTTTTGATGGTTTCTTATATAATTCTTTAAGCTTCCTATCATTCATGTATTTGCCCTGCTGGTCTGTTTTAATGACTCTTTGCAGTTTTAAAACTTTTGCCTTTGTTTGATGCTTCTCCTTGAGAAGATTTCCATTGTATTATGGAACCATTGATATAAATTTCCCTTTGATTTTCTCTGGGAGCTAGGTTTGAATCATCACACTTCATTTTAAAAACACTCATGCTCATCTGTGAACTTTATAGATGTGAAAAATACTTTGCATCCTGATACTGAGTTTTCTGATGGCTAAGTGGTGCTAAAAGAGGAAATCTAAAGAAAGCCTCAATGTAGCTTTATCTAGAGATAAGGCACACAGTATAGTGTAAAGTACAAGTGCCACAAGCTGTGTTGCCTCCACAACACAGAAGGCATCTCCAGGACTTCCATTAGAGAAGACTCTGTTTTGCCTCACTCACAATTTTCTAGGAAGGGGGTAGGGAAGACAATACAGTCTACTAAAAAGAGGAAAATTAAACACTCATTAATCAAGGGATTTAACTCCAAAATGAATATTTGTTTCCTATATTTATATTAAGCAAGTATCCTTTGTTAAAAGCAGGCTTCAAGTCATTTACTCAGTTATTCAAGATTTTTCTATAAAAATCCAATTTTCATTGCAATTCATGGAATTTTAAATTGGTACCTTGCACTTCACAGTTTAGGAACATAGAGTTAGTCACAGCTAAAGTGGACTCATCAAATTGATGGAATTTACATATAGTGGATCTGTGCTAGCTGAAACTAACAGAATTAAAGCAGAATATATAAAATTCTACATATTCTGCTCTAACTCCATGCATTTGTTACATTTCTGCATCTTTTGGCTTAAATCTATCTGAAAGGAGAACATGGTCCTTCAGAAGTAAGATCCACTTGAGGCATAAGACACCTGTCTGATAAGATTTTAAAAGTGGCCAAATTAATGTATTAATGACTGTTTCCTGCCATTATTGAGGCTTCTGGAGCTCATATATACAATTTGAAACTTGAACTCAGAGAGATATACCTACCCTTTTGGTGATTTGGTAAGAATGCAGTGATATGCCTCAGTTGATTTTCCAAAAGAAATCCAAAAACCCTGGAAAGAGTAAGGTTCTAATTGGGATGCCATCAGCAACACTTTATATCCCTTCTGTATACTCCACTGAGAGGAAGCTGGTAGTCTGTAACATGTTGTTTTTCTTTGTTTGCCTGCTTGCACAGTGCCAGTAATATACATGGCATTTCCAAAATAATGTAAACTAACAGCAAAATAGCAAATTAAAAAATTTGTTCTCTGTCCCAGGAAGAATATAATTTCCATTTAGACTTTGGGGAAGGAAGGGAGAGACCATTTTCTGGTTTGCGAACACATTTCCTTGAATGTGATCCTGCATGCACACATACACACACACAAACAAACAAGCAAACAGGGCCCCTTAACAGCCCCTGTACATCTTGGCAAGAGCAATGCTCAGTTAATCTCCATCTTAATGTCTGCTGGCAGCTCTATGTGAAGCTGACACCTGTCACGGAGATATCAGTGGCAGCTTCCTAAACAGGCCTCTTCGTAAACCCTTCCAGCTTCATGGCAAATGAAATGAAACCTCCCTCCCTTATCTGCCATCTCTGCGGCTGGGGGAGGGTATAGGAACCTGAGGTGTGGGGAGGTGGCTTTATCACTTCCAGTGACAAACTGCCTTGGCTAAACAAGCTACTGAGTTGAGGATGGTTTGGGGCCATGCAATTAATGTAGGAAACAAGGATGGGGGATTATGCTAAGGACCAAATAGGGAAATCTCCCCCCCCCCCCCTCCCCTTCCAGCCTGTTGAGTCCACATCAGATAGGATATTTTTAAAGAAATTGTTGTTGGATATCCACTTTCTCATTCAAATGGTTCAAGAATGAAGCATTTCTGCTAAGTACAATCCTACTATTTGGTCTGATTTAGAAAAAGAAGCAGAGTTTGCAAACAACATTTAACATGCCATATCCTTGCATTAAAGGGCCAACTGGGAAGGAGAAATTTTATTTCCAATAGTATAGAGGGAGATATTTCTAGCACAAAATGTTATCATAACAGTCAATTTCATCAGATCCTATGTACCTTCCAGTCTGAATCTGTCTTCTTAGTTCATTGATTAAATTGAATGTGTTTCTTTGTCTCTTCTGGCTGTTTCCATTTGGAAACATAACTGTACATTTTAAAATGTCATGACATTAGATCTTCACCATCTCACAATCCACAAAATCATTTCCTCTCAGATATTAGCCAGCTCTATCTTCACCTGCCAGCTCACATTCCACCATAAGATAAATCAGCTATCTTTCCTATTTCTTTTTTCAGCACTGAACAGCACTGGTTGCTTCTTTTGTCAGAGGTTGTCCCTCTTGATTTGTTCCTAATGTTTGCATGAGTTCACGTTGGAGTTACTGTTCTTCTGCCTAATTCCCTGAATTACAACTAAGGGAAGCTTCTCAAGAGAAATATAGTTCTCAGCACATTCTTTTCCTCCAGTGACAAAATTTCCTTAATCTGATTAACTCCACACCAGATTATTGTTGATACTTCAAATGTTTTAATGATTTTGGCATAGACCAACCTTTTGGATTTCCTTCTACACATCTTCATATTTGGTTCTATATTCTGTAACAGTACAACACAACCCCTTAGTCTGTTCCTTGTGTTGTTCCAGTTATGAGTGCTCGTACTTCAACAGTGAGAGTTACAAATTAAGTCCCTTCCAATGGCCAGATACAAAATAAGGCACAAGGCATGCAAGATGCTTAGATGAGGAAAATTATGTGCTATGAGAAAAAGACATCTTGAACTATTTGGAAATGATAAAAAATATCTTGAATTTATCATCTAGTTTGAGTCAAAGCTGGCCGCTCTGATTCCACTAATCCAGGAGTTTTCCAGTCATGGTCCCAAGGAACGCTTGCATGAGAGCTAAAGCTTACTATACTTATCTAGGGAAGGTTCATCACTGTTGAGTAATGTGAATACTAAATGTGCAACATTATTGGCTTCCACTTGCAGAGAATAGGAAAACTCATAAGGCAATGACATCATGTCATGCCTTGGAATAGTATCAAATATTTTTGCTAAGGATCAGCACCTGTGTGCCACATCATGCAGTTCTCTGAGATCCCCGAGAAATATATTTTCTTCTAAGTAAAGCTCTGATAGAAAATCTACATGAAGGTATTGAGGAGAGAAAGAAAGAGGAAGGCATTTTTAGCATTTTCCTTTCTGAAGATTTCACATAAACGCAGACATACCCCATAGCAACTTTTTCTCATCATAGAAAAAATACTTTTGTACCATCGTGTGAGTTTTTTCAGGGCCGGCTATTTCTTTTAAAGCTATATTATGAAAGAGGTCCTTAAAAAAAACCAAAATCTAATGAAAAATAATCAGTAATTTGATTATGTTTTAGAACAGACGATTAACAATATTGTCACCTCAGTGGAGAAAACAGCCTTTTGGAAGTATTCTAGATAAATATGGTCTCCTATTGACACCTGATTTTGGAAAAGTACAAACAGGGGGAATGGGATAAGAGCAGGCATGGAGTGGGATATGGGGGTGTCAGTTGATCCCATGAGACACTGAGGAGCTCATACTAAAACTTAGTAACTAAACCAACAATAAAACAAGTGCTCTGTGCCTTCTTCCCCCGCTCCCCCACCCCTTGCTTCAAGTTTCCAAATGTCACTTCCAGTTCAGGAGAATTAGGCTTTTAAAAGATTTCCCACCAAATTTTATGTCAACTATTTTAAGGAATAGTTTAAAATTAAAAACCTTTTACTAAGTTTAAACTTGGTTGTCCCAAGAGACCTTCGATGTTTAAAAACACTTTTGCCATTTCAAAGAGTTCAAAATAACATTCCAGCCAGGATCTTTTAAAGACATCCCTGTGACGACAAGCTTGGTCTTTGGACTCTAGTAAGGCTCAGTGTTATTTAATGTGTAACAGTTGTTTCTTATTTAGTTATAAAATTAAAAGCTCTTAATTAAATGTAACCTCTCAAGTGAAGCAACTGTGTGTTTAGATTGTGCACTGAAGGAATGGCTTTTCTAGCTGTGTTAAGATGAAATACAGTTGGCCTGGCTTCTAGACTAGAGAGTCACCATTGCACATATTGTTTTTCTAAGGATCACTTCATGCATAGCATGATTTTCCTGTCCTACATAGAGAGGTATTTTCTTTCTGCAAAGGAAGACTGTTTATGCAGTGTAACTGTAATACACATTTGAACCTTGTCTTTGACATGCTGACTCAATCAAATTGGTCCTTCTTGAAATATTTTGATGAAACTGAGGCACTGATTTATCAGATTCAGTCAAAATGTAGCCATGTTTAACCTGAAGTCCAAAAGAAGACCCCTGTGGTGGAAATCTCGAGTGATACTTCATATGAAGTAAAGGTAAAGGTAAAGGTTTTCCCCTGACAATAAGTCTAGTCATGTCTGACTTTGGGGGTTGGTGCTTATTTCCATTTCTAAGCTGAAGAGCCAGTGTTGCCTGTAGACACCTCCAAGGTCATGTGGCCAGCATGACTGCATGAAGCGCTGTTACCTTCCCGCCAGAGTGGTACCTATTGATCTACTCACATTTGCATGTTTTCAAAATGCTAGGTTGGCAGAAGTTGGGGCTAACAGCGGGAGCTCACCCCACGCCCCAGATTCGAACCACCAACCTTTCGGTCAGCAAGTTAAGCAGCTCAGCAGTTTTATCCGCTGCGCCACCAGGGGCTCCTCATATGAAGTAATACAACATAAAATAAGGTAACCCTTCACCACATATTAACTAGAGGATCTATAGGCCAGGCCCCCCAAACTAAGGCCCACAAACCTTGTGCACCTCCCCCCAAGGTCATTTACCCAGCCCCTGCCCTAAATTGTAGGCTTAGGGTTATTCTAAGTCTGAAAAGACTTGGAGGCACACAACTACAGTCCTATTGATCTTGACTCTCTTATCAGTCAAAAGCAAGCCCACACTTCCCTTTGAAATATTGGTAAGTTTATATTGGTTAGATTGTTCTTCATTTTAACTATTGTATTGTTATTTCATGGATTATTATTTTTTTGCACTACAAATAAGATATGCCCATTGTACATAGTAATGTGTTCGGTTTTTTTCCAACTATAGTCCAACTCCCCAACAGCCTGAGGGACCATGAACTCTGCTTTAAAACAGTCTGGAGATCACTTCCCATGGACGTTTTCCCACCAATGTTATAGAGCGGAGGCCATCATCTGCCAATTGTCCAATCTGCTCCCACAGAATTCTGGAAAGTATAGTTCAGGGCGGAGCCTTTGGAATTCTCAGTTAGAGAGGTCCTTGGCTTCCTTAAACTACATTTCCCAGAATTCAGCAGGACAGATCAAACAACTGGCAGACATTAACCTCATTTCTATAAAGCTAATGGGAAAATTCCCTTTGTCTCCATGTCCCATGGCTAATATTAAAATCAGCTGTGGCTAAGCTATCAAGAGGAAGTGAATGTCTCAAGGGAAGAAGAAATAGTCTTGGTTGAACTGGGGCAATATGCCCCATCTTTTCAAGTAGTAAGAGTTTCATTCATGAACGGTTTGTGGTTGCAGAAATATAATGATCTCAAATTGGGTCTATCTTTTTGAAACACTCTGTGCTGTAATGCTCTATCACTTGATGTGTGTTTGGGAAAGGAGAAGTAGTAACATAAATGATCTACTTTTTTTGCTTTCTAGCCAAGGGAGAAGTTGAAAAGGGCCAAGATTGAGCAGGTCTCCACAAGGTGAAGGAGTGTAGCATATTACATGCTGCTTTGCTTTCCATGCCTCCATCTCTGGTTACTGCCTCCAAGATGAACCTGATCTACTGTTGTCGCATTTGGCTTGTGGTTATGGCTTCAGTTCTGTGCCAGGAGGTTCTTTCCATTCACCAACAGATTTGTACCCAATGGACTACTTCCAATAACAAAACTGTTGCTCCCTCTTCTATCTCTTTATGTCTTTATTGAAACACACTTCTTTTATATTTCTTTCCTACAAGAAACTAAGCATACCGTGAGAGAGGGTTTTATAATGGGACTTGTGAGAGGCCCTTAAATATCTCCACGGTTCAGCATAATGAAATTACCTGCTCTAACTCCACCAGGAAAGCCATCCAATAGTTCTCTTAGCTCTCTCTGTCTCTCTCTCATTCCCTTGGAAAACCGTTTGTTTATTTGATTTAATTTTTAATTTTCTAATTTTTTCTTCAATTGTGTGCACTGGAGCAAAAAAAATTGCCTTAAGCAATCACGAAAATTCAGCACATTCTGTGGCTTTGAAATTTATTTTCACTCCTGGATGTTCACTTTCAGCTAACTGAAATTCACATGCTATTCAGATGAAATGTAGCAGATGATCAACAGACAAATTCATTGCAAGGAAACATTTCTTTTTATGTACAACATCCCAGGCAAACATCTTCATTTCACAACAAACCAACACTTAAAATAACTGTTGCAAGTAATAGGGATGTGCAGAATTCCATTTGGTGATTTGGGAAACTTCGGCGATCTGGCAGCCAGATCACCAAAAACAGACCGAGCAGGATCCAGCTGAATTCTTTAACCAAAACTGATCACAAGCACCTAGATCTTTTGGCTAAAAGGGGCAATGAGGCTGAGCAGTACGCTTCCTGAGGAGGAGGCTGCAGCGTGTGGGCAACTTCACAAATCAGGCAAGAGCAGGTACTTGGTGGCGATGGCTCTTCCTCTTCTTTCTTCCCTGGCAGCCTCCTCCACCCTTTAATGAAGCCTCCCCCCCCCCCAACCTGGAAGAGTGCCCGTTTAAGCCAAATAAGGCTAGAAAGAGAGAGAAAGAGAAAAAAAGAGAGAGAAGGGTGGAAAAGACTTCCCTAGTCCTCTCCTGCAGAGAGGGCCCCACTGGGAACTCGCTTTCCCAGCAGCACGTTTCGTAGTGCTGGCATTGAAGGAGCCTCTGTGCTCCCTCCTGGAGCATGATAGGAGTTGAGGTTTTTTTCTTTGTGTTTCTCACATTTCTTTCTCAGTCAATCAGGGGCCGGGTTGACTGTGTCCATTCTCCTCCCATCTTGTGGCACGCACTGGTTAGCACTTCAGTCCCCAGATTCTCCTCTTGTGTGTGTGTTTTTTAAAAAAAATGTTATGGTAAAAAAGTTTTTAAATTCTCAAAAATCAGTGGATTGGTGAAACGTTCTGAAGGCTTGTAGTCCTCTAAAGTTTTCCCATTGGCATCAATAGACCGAATCTTACCAGAATGAAAATGGCACCTTCCTCCCAATTTCGAGAATTTCCCAAAAAACGGAATTTGGAAGGGGGGTAAAAACAGAACTGAAAATCGTACCATTTTTGAGCATTGTGCACACCCCTAACAAGTAACACTGTTAGCTATAATGCATCATTTTCACTGGAAATGAAGGCAGAACATTCCTCTTGCTATGCATTATTTAGAGGCATTTGAACCATTTCTCCATTTCAAAGTGTGTTTTTTAAAAGTTAAAAGTAACCCATTGCAGTGTTAGTAACTTGCCGATCTTTAAAAAAAATTGGTAAGGAGTTGCCTTAAAATAAGAAATAAGTTATGAATCAGATGTTAAAAATAGCATTCCGTCTTCTGCTTTTCTCATATCAGCTTCTTTGACTGTTAACATTGTCCCAGCAGGCCCTGCTTAGCAAATGGTTCACTGCCTTTTCCATGATGTCATCTCGGTTTTCAAATTCACTCTTCTGAAAAAAGACCTATCAGTGACTGAAAATGTTTGTTTTCTGCCAGTCATTACAGAAAGGGAAGGCAATGAACAAATTCTATGTTATAGTATTCAAAATCATTTGACAGATTTAAGGCACATTCTGGGGCCCTCTAATTTAGTACACTCGGTCCCCCATATCCCCAAGTTTCTCTTTCATGGATTTGATTATTTTTAGGTTGTAGCTGTTACTTAACTAGCATGGCTTTCTTGCTCCAACTCCTTCTGCTGCCCCTCCACCTCTCCACCACTGTCCTACCAACAAGGCCAGCCCCCACTCCCCCCCCCTTTCCACCGCAAAGCCTGATCCAGATTTTAAACCCCTTCCCTCCGCACCAGTGGTTTTCAACCTGTAGGGCCCCAGATGTTTTGGCCTTCAACTCCAGAAATCCTATCAGCTGGTAAATTGGCAGGGATTTCTGGGAGTTGTAGGCCAAAACACCTGGGGACCCACAGGTTGAGAACCACCACTCCACACCTTCTTTCCTCAAAGCCTTATCAGGATTTTAACCCCCTTTCTTCATCTCCTACGTCACTGGATGCCAAAAGGTCCATGATAGGTCTATGATATTATCTCCTTAGAGTTCCCATAAGTCAGAAACAACTTAACATTTTGGAATTCTGAATTTATGTTGACCTAATTTCTAGCTACTCTTTCTCCCAAATCTTCCACTCAAATCATTTCATTTGAAGTGAAGTAATAACTAATAGCAAATCTTGACCTGGAATAAATTTTCTTTTTTGTGAATGCAGACTGAAAGTTAGGCCCAAGGGAAGTTCTCATTGACTGCAAACCTGGATGGCCAGGAATGCTGTGAACTGCTTCCTCTGGATTATCTCAGGTTTCTGGTGCTGACAATAGCTGTGGTTTCTTTCTGTCACCAGAAATAGTGCCTGGAATCCCTTGGCAGCAGGAAGGGTGTTTGGTGCAAAGATCAATGCTGGTAACCTTTCTAATTTTGGTGGGAAAAGTGGATGCTTGTTGCATTTTGCTGGAGAAATAGCAAGAGGCTTACCAATGTTGTTCACTAAAATGGGAAAGACCGAGAAAAGAGGCTGGATAGGCAGCCACCATATACTGTGCTGGGAAAGCTGGAGCCTTGGAAGGCTTATCTTTTGAACAATAAACATCAAAATCTGTGCTGTAGATGAGAAGCAGATAATGGGTGTGGGAAAAGCATTCCCCCGGAGACAGGACTGGAGCAATGCTGATTGAAGTGGGGAGTAAAGATTCTGGAGTAGAAGAGGAAGCAGAGATGTTTTGAGCAAGTAATAAAAGCAGCAAGGTTAAATAAGCCATGATTTAAAATTGACCTTTAAGGGATATTCATAATATCTCAAAGAAATTGTATGGCTTTTCACTATGGACACTATGGAAAAGAAGCATACCAATTAGCTTTGCCTGATGGGTTTTAATGTTTATGACTTTGTTGTAATCTATTTTTTCATGCAGGGTCTGCCTTTCCTTTGAGCCAGACTATGGGCCTCATCACCTTGGTCTTTGATGCAGCGGACAGCGGGGGGGGGGGACCCATAGGGCAGTGGGGCAAATCATGGGATAGTGGGGTGAATCTGTCTCCTGGCACCTTACATTGCCCACACTACCTTTGTGCCCATCACATGCCGGAAAGCATACCTTTCCTTTGTGCTCCCAGCTTGTCCCCATGATTCGCTACCTGAACACAGATAGTCTCCCATATTCAGGGCCTTAGTCAATTTGGAGTATTGTTTGAATTTTGAGGGAAATGTTGAATAGGGAATATCCTCTGCAAAAGTCAAAACAAAGCCCCTCATAGGATCTTCCCTTTTTGTAGTCACAGAAAAGGTACTTTCCAGATGCAATATTTAGTATTACAACAGAAACACAGTATTCCCAGTAAAAAAAGAGCCAAAGTTTTGTCCAGGATTCAAGGGTTAACTTTGTTCTGTGCTTTTTTTTATAAGTGACTTGGTGTGTGCAACCATACAAAAGTTGTCTTTGTTTACTCATATTTTCCTTTTTCAGTGTTTGTAAAGCAGTATGCATTCCCCCAATGTAAATGCATAAAAATGTGATATGGGGTAATGTTGAAAACTATAGGTAATAAAATGCTATGCGATCCATAGCTTTTCATTGGTACACTAGTTTCATTGCAATATAATCCATAGTGCCCCTTTCTTTCCTAAAACCAGCGTGGACATCTGACATTTCTTGCTTTGTATGTGCTAAAGTCTTTGTTACAGGAATTTGATCATCATTTCCCTTACGTGGGAAATTAATGCAATGGTCCTGTGCTTAATGTAATCCCTGGTGTCCCATATCTAGGTACTGGAATGTATATTGAGTGTCTCCAATCTATGGGAGACACAGATTATCTTGCCTTCCATATTTGTTGACATATGTTGTTGTTGTTGTTGTTGTTGCTGTTATTGTTGTGATTTAGTTTGAAGCTAAAAGTATTTGTTAGCGTTAGAGTAGATGTTGTTGTTACAGATCTATGCAGGTCTATTGACAAACCATCTATTTCTAGTGATTTATTTCTCCCAAATATTCCGAGTACAGCTTCCCTTTCACTTTCTAATGCTGGTGGTTCATTTTCATATGTCATCCTCCTCCCTCTCTGTCCCAGTTGTATTAAATGAAAAAGAAATACTGATGTTTCAAGCAAAATAACTGATAATGATTCCTTTATTTCAGCTTGAAGACACCATTTAGTATAATCTGTTCTGTGGACTTTGTAGCATAATGCTGTAAAGCAGAAATGTTTGCTATGTTCTGGGGAGGGATAATCTTTTATATTTAAAATAAAAAACATCTGGCAAACTAGCTGTAAGATACCCCCTATCTAATGTTAGACCCTTATAAAGTTGTGAGAGATCCCAGTATCTTGGCGCCGGATACAAAACATTGATTGTACACTCTTTGTGATTGACTAATCACATGTGATGGATTTATCACTTCAATAAAATTTTCTGTTAGCTATCACAAGAAGATTTGAAACCATAAGAGGAGTGAAATGCTAGAAGAGATTCTCATGGAGACTCATAGAAACAATCTTTCTTTCTTTCTTTCTTTCTTTCTTTCTTTCTCTTACAGAGCTAAATATGTTTATGGGAATCTTATGATGTAATTTCACTGGGGTTGAAGTGAGGAGCATCTGTTTTGAAAGAGGTACTTCCTTCAACTTGCAGAAAGGATACATCTTTTAAAATGATACCTGCTGTGACTCATCTCTAACGCAGTATTGCTTTTTTTTACCCCAGCATGTCTATATTTCTGCCATATGCATATGTATGGATCCTTCAATGGTTTATTAGTCCATTAGTCAACTGTGATGTATGTGATGTGACTGTATGTTGGTCACTGTGTACCTATCCCCAAACATACAATAAATTCATGCACAGGTGTCTTCCAAGCATACCAAAACCAACAAAATTCCCATGACGATCAGCAAGTGGTGACAGAGACAGGGCTGCGAAATCTGGAAGCCTCCAGCTACAGACCAGGCCATGGGTGATAGATATGGATTCAGTCGTTCTAACCATTGCCAATACTCTACCTTTGGAAGACACTTGTACATCTCTACAAGTGATCATCTATGAGGATGAGGATGTGATGAATCAATAAAAATTATTTAATAGAGAGATGGCTCTACTCATTTTGGCCATATGATCTCTAATGACATGGATCTTGATCTTCAGAGCTGGGATTCAAAGTAGAAAGTCTTCTGTCTGCCCTGATAAGAATGTGAGAGTGGGCTCATACGCTTTTAGTGTTTGTTGCATGAATACAAAGGGGATAATAAAAATGATGCTCTTTTAAACTGGTATCAGGAGGATGAGCAACAAAGGATCATACTGTCTTTTAACTCCTCCACAGCATGAAAGCTCTGTCTCTCAATTTGGCCAGCAGTAAGAGATGTCATTTGCCAGCTGGATCTGGGCACTGAGCCCCCACGGGGTGTGAGATCATTAATCCATGCCCCCTTCTTCCTTCAGACACACCCCAGGAAACATGCCAGACTATTATGACCACAAACCCACTGTGAGATAATACATCTTATCTGCCTGAGCAACTTTTAATGTGGTCCTCTTGATTAGTGTTTAGAAAGGAAGCAAACAATTGATTTAAAATAATTGGTAAATTATGATTAAATAAAAATGTTTACATGAAGGAGTTTGTCATTGATATGATAAAATAAATATTTGCAGAAGGAACTTATCCTTGGCCCAGAGCCTGGTCCATGAGCTCTATGAGGTTGACCGTGGTCTCATTTTAATAAAGATCAGAAGGCTTTGCAAAATGATATTGTGCCCCCCTCCACTTAGTCAACCCGCGTATATATCAAGAAGGCCTCCATCCTGTTCCCTGATGCTCTACAATTACAAAGTCACTTTCGGTCATCCTACCAGTGCATTTATTTATCCTGTAATCCTGTGTTAAAAGTGAATTTTGGGAGGTAGCTTAATGTTTGGGTAAGGAACAAAAACAAACTAAAAACCGAAGCCACATAGGCGACAACAGTTAATGTAAAAATGCTCTCAAAACTTTTGCCTATTACTTGAATATGGATACTGTGGGACTGTAATAAGAAATATAACATGGCCATGGCAGTGGCAGGCTCACGTCCAGCTGATCGCATTTAAGCAGAGTGTTTCAGAAGTGCCCAAGAGGCCTTGTGTGAAAGGAGTCAAAATAATGTATCTGCTACTTCTTAGTTAACTTGAATTACTTCAGGCACATCCTCACTATATTTGTATAATCTGTACCTGTCTCTACATGCATCGGATCCTATCCTGGGAGAAAATTGGGGTATAAATTCAATAAACAAATTCCAACAATCAATACCCAGATTACTTGAATTGATTTCACAGTATCAGAATTTTAATAGGTCCTACATCTATTAGCAAGTTAGGGTGACTTCTACAGCCCAAAAAATTAAGCTTCAGTCCTATGCAGATAATCTGTTACAAGCATTATAGATCATGAGGTCATGAATAAGTTGTTAGTGTATATTTTGCAGCGCTCTTTTCCTGACATGTCTATTTTATTTTATTTTTTCTTCTATTAACTTGTTTTGATAAGGGGATGCTTTGTAATTACACTATTTGTACATGAACAGAAGATTAATATTGTGGCCCTAGTTAAAACTGCTGGTTGGTTTTTATCTTACTCATTCTCCATGGACCTTAGTATGACACCTGAAGTTTTTGATATCTTTATTCCAACAATTTCCCTTTGAGGTAGGTTTGCTTGAGAGAGAGCAACTGGCTCTACATTACTTAGCTAGCTTCATTTCTCAACATGGATTTCAAAACAGATGTCCCTTATCTGAATGCAGTACTGTACTCTATTCATTGATTTTAATAAATGCTTGTAAATTGAGTCAAAGTATTTGTCAGTTCTCTTTGTGCCTTCATCCCTTCTATTTCTTTTGCTAGGTCAGCATTTTAGCATCCCAACTACCACCCAACTTGGGAACCAAATGGGGTCAATCTTCTAATGTTTCCAGATATGCCTCATCGTTAATGTGGTTTTGCCTCATTGAAAAGGATGAACTTCTGGCTGCAGTCTCTCAGCTTGCTATGCCTGTGTTCCAAAGTACTCTATATTTCTTGCTTGCACAATGCTTTTAAGCAATGGAAATGTATTGTTTGTGCTGTATGTTTGACTCATTTGTTTTCCAGTTGATAAAACATTTTGCTTCCTTGGGTATCAAAGCTTATTTGAGCCATGGACTCCTTGCACAGTTTTGGACAAGCCATTGTGTCTCTCCAGCAACATTTCTATTCTGCCAAATGGGGATCTTTTGCAGGGTTGTTGTATGATTGAAAGAGAAAGTGTTACTTGTCCTTGACAGCAACTGGCAGACAATGAAAAACTTCAGTGTGCAGCAGCTGGGTGCTATTTATCAGGGGTTTGCAGTTTGGTTAAACCCCGGTCTGTTTTCGGTATCTGGATTTTAGTGGACCCTCAGATCTGTTTTTGTTTGTTTGTTTGTTTGTTTGTTTGTTTGTTTGTTTTTGAGATTCCCAAATTTGGTTGGGGAAAAAATCCATTTTTCGATCTGGCAGACAAAAGTTCAGGGAAAATTCAGCCCATTGGCATCAATGGGGAATGTACGAGGCTTCCCTTTCTCCTTGAACCTCTTCACATGTGCCGCCATGGCACCCGACCCACACCTTGCACCATCCAGGCTTCCCCCACATCTCCCTCATCACACAGAGGAAGCCTGAGCCTCAGTAAGCCAGCTGGATTCAGGATTTAAAAGAGGAGACCCTGTTATTTCTCCTTCACTCACCCTTCTTTCCTAATCTGCTTCAAGCCTCAAGCCAGCTGAGTTCAAGTTTTAAGGGAGACTTGGCTATTTCTCTCTCCACTCTCCCTTCTTTCCTGTCCGGGTTGCCAGAGCACCATCCCGGCTTCCTCCTCATCACATGGTGGATGCCTCTTTAAGCCAGTATAAGAAACCACTATTTCTAGGAACATTTGTCTTCAACACCCTTTCAATTAAGCTTAGTTAAGGGAGGCACCCTTTTTAAACTCTTATTTCAGTGGAAGCCACACCACCTGAAGGAGCATTAGCTATTCTTTAAAAAAAGATATAAATTACCTCCTCATTTTATGGCAGCTTTAGAAATGGTAAGATATGTCCTCTACCCCACGTTTGAAGGGCACCATCACTGGCAGTTTCTTAAGTGTGTAGAAAGTAAACTGCTTATTTATTGCTATTTGAGTCAAAAAGCAAGCCAAGCCATGCAGAGCTGTGAGCGGCACTGAGAATTTAGATCACTGATCTCTCTCTCTCTCTCTCTCTCTCTCTCTCTCTCTCTCTCTCTCTCTCTCTCAGAAGCCTGTTTGCAGTAGAAAAATGGAAGCCCAGCTTGGCTAAAAGACATGTCATGACTTTCTTCTGTTCTGATTGGCTCAACAGGCAGTGCTCATAGGGAAACCCCATGCGGGTGCCTATCCATGCCCCACATGTAGCCAAAAAAAGAGAAAGTAGTCATTTTTGGCAGCCACGTGTCTGTTGTGGCCAGAAAAAAAATGGTGGTGGAGCCTGTACCATTATGGCTGGCCGAAACAGCCAGTGCCTGTTTTGAAAAATGAATCCATGCACAACCCTACTATTTATAGGGGAGAGTCTTCTAAAGATGTGGATTCTTTATCTGTGATAGTGTTTTGTATCAGAGTTGCTGCTGTGCACTCTCCCCTTTTCTCTCCTATCCCCATATACCATCTGTGCTGTTCTTGTTGTTGGGAAAAGTAGTGTTTGGAGACTGGGATCAGTTGAAGGAGAGGCAGCAATGCAAAGAGAACAAGGTGTTTTGCTCTGACAGCTCAACCTGGGTGTTCAAGAAATCTAAAACAGGTGGAGTTCTATGAGCTTTTGGCACATCGAAATGGACATTATGGGATGTATATAGATGAGAGAGCAAGGTTGCGCCCTTTGGCTGGCATTTTGATCACACCCGTCCCTTCCTATTAGCTTCTACTATATGCTCAGTGTGTGTCCCAGGGAGTTCCCATGAGGACATTTCAAAAGGAGCCCACCAGCGTTACATTGGCCGGGAGATTAGGGAGCGCATAACATGATCTCCAAGAGAGATGGAATCTGTAGTAGCAAAGCCAGCCTGCCCCACCCTGCACTCAGCTCACATTTTGCATCCCTTACTCAATAAACACAACAGATTGCCATTTTTTGTTACAATTAAATATTTACACTAAGCAGAAAACATTTTGCATGCTCTTTTAAACAGCCGTGTCATCTCGCTCTTTTCATTCTCTAATCTTTCAGTTCTGAATCAGAAGTGAAGATTTTTAGCCTATTTACTAAGAAGTAAATATTATGATGGAAACATCAGACAGCTTAGTAGTGACTTTAGGAGAGTGGAGAAAGCATTTTCTGGTAGTGCTGTCAGTTGCAAAACATCCAATAGGCTACCAGCCGACAGAAAAAGGTTATTCTTGAGATCTGACCTTAGGATCTTTAGAACTGGAATAAAGGCTAGTCAACGGCCTGGACTGACATTATCTTAGCAATGCAGAAGATGTTGCCACATGTGTCCATCATATCTAACTCAAGTAACATCAAAAGTTCCCAGTCATGAGAAAGAGCCCAAGATTCAGCACATCTAATACTCCCAGTTATTTCCATACCAGCAGTATCCAAACTCTTGACAGTTCACAGGCCTGGAACTTTGGAAACTAGCAGACCAGCACAGAAGTTATGTGCATAACAGTGTTTGAGAATCATTGGAAGTACACTGTCTCTGCCATCAAACTGAGTAATTCATGTTGGACCATGAAGCTCAGGTTAAATAGTTATCTCTGCATCTAATGTCACATGAGACACATGGGACACCCATCAAAATGCTACAGTATGTACTATATAATTATCGTATCAGAAGCAAACCAAGGGTACAGTTGTAATGTATTTCAAAACACAAAGTTAAAAACTTGGCACTACCGTATACTAAATGTCCTTTGACCAGTAGCTGGCCACTTGGAGTGCCTCTGGTGTTGCTATAAGAAAGTCCTCCATTGTGCATGTGGCAGGGCATGGACTGCATTGTAGTAGGTGGTCTCTGGTTTGCTCTTTTCTACACTCGCATGTCGTGGACTCCACTTTGTGGCCCCATTTCTTGAGGGTGGCTCTGCATCTCATGGTGCTGAGTGCAGTCCGTTCAGCACCTTCCAAGTCGCCCAGTCCCCTGTGTGCCCAGGAGAGAGTTTCTCATCTAGTCTCAGCGACTGATTGATGTTCCAGGTTTTAGCCTGCCACTTTTGGACTCTACCTTGCTGAGGTGTTCCTGCAAGTATCTCTGTAGACCTTGGGAAACCATTTCTTGATTTAAGGCATTGACATGCTGACTGATATCCAAACAGGGGATGGGCCAGAGATGTGACCACCTTGGTCCTTTCATTATTGGCTGCTACTTCCTGGTAGATGTCAGGTGGTGCAATACCAACTAAACAGTATAATTTCTCCAATGGTGTGGGGTGTAGACATCCTGTGATAATGTGGCCTGTCTCATTAAGAGCCACATCCATTGTTTTAACATGATGAGATGTGTTCCACACTGGGCATGCGTACTCAGCAGCAGAACGCAAAGTGCAAGAGCAGATGTCTTCACTGTACCTGGTTGTGATCCCCAGGTTGTGCTAGTCAGCTTTTGTATGATATTGTTTCTAGCACCCACATTTTGCTTGATATTCACTATGCTCTAAAAAGCTCCAATTTGGGAGGCTACCAGGGTGGATAGTAAATATCTTTATTCTCTCTTTGATTGTGGCAGCATCCCTCTTTTAGTAATCATAAGATGCCATTTTTGTCCTATCAGATATCCCAGAGAGAGAAAGCAAGAAGCATTAGCCTCATTCTCATTGGCCTAGAAATGCACATGAATAAAATCCTCATTTATCACAAAGCTGAATAATATGATCCTCTAAACTTTGCAATCTGTGAATGGATGGCTAGCATCCGTGGGACCATTTTGGTTAATTTTGGTTAAGTAGTTGTTAAATAACAAATGGTCAAGCTTTTTTGACAGATCATTTGCTGTACAATACAATTCCCCTGTGCCACAGGGAATATTTTACAAAAATTCCTGTGGATTCCTGAAACAATAGATAATAACTAATATTTTATTGTGACTATTCATGAACTGGAAACATACTATCAAATTGCACTGGAGAACTTACCTACCTTTAATATGTTTTTGACTATAGCTCCTATACCTCCTTATAATTAGCTCTGATATCCAGGGCTGATAAGTTATAGGCCAGCAGGATTTCATAGAAGCACAGTTTTTCATTGTCCCATGGAGTAACAAGGAATTAATGGAGAAAAGAGGGTATCATACCAGCCACAACTCATAGCCACAGGTGTTCAAAGTTGTGGTTCACTTTATTATTAGTGTACTGCATTTATATCTTTATAAATTTGACTGGCACAACCTGGGATCACAACCAGACACAATGAAGACATCTGCCCTTGTGCTTTGTTACTCTGCTGCTATGTACACATGCCCAGTGTGAAAGGCATCTCACCATGTTGAAACAGTGGATGTGGCTCTTAATGCGATGTGCTGCATTATCACATGATGGCTAGGCCCCACACCACTAGAGAAATTGTATTGTTTAGCCAGCATTACACCACCTGACATCCACCGGGAAGTAGCAACCAATAATGAAAGGACCAAGGCAGTCACATCTCTGGCCCATCCCCTGTTTTGATACCAGCCAGCACACCAATGCCTTAAATCAAGAAACAGAGATATTCGCAGGAACACCACAGCAAGCGAGAGTCCAGAAGTGGCAGATTAAAACCCGGAACATCAATCAGTGGCTGAGACTGGATGAGAAACTCCCTTCTGGGCACACAGAAGACTGGGCAACTTGGAAGGCGCTGAGCAGACTGCTTTCTAGCACCATGAGATGCAGAGCCACCCTTAAGAAATGGGGCTACAAAGTGGAGTCCACAAAATGCGAGTGTGGAGAAGAGCAAACCAGAGACCACCTACTGCAATGCAGACTGAGCCTTGCCACATGCACAATGGAAGACTTTCTTATAGAAACCCCAGAGGCACTCCACGTAGCCAGCTTCTCATCAAAGGGCATTTAGCACAATGGCAAGTTTTTCAGCTTTGTTTGTGTTCTTAAATACATTACATTTGTACCCTTGGTTTTGCTTCTGATATGATAAATAAATAAATAAATGCATTTCTCTTCTCTTTTCTGGCATAAGATCCAAGGTGGCTTGCAACAAATTTAAACAAAGACACAACTAAAATTTTATTGTATATATAAAAAAAGGCAAAAATACAATTTTATTAAAAGCATAGTTTAAAGCATACATTTAATGGAAGGGATAAAAACACAACTCAGCTAATTAAAAGACCCTCTGGCTACATGGGTTTAAAGGTCTGTTTAAACAGAAGTGTCCTTGCCTGCTGGCTGATTCCACAATTGTGAAACCCAGTTGCCAACTGTGAAAGGTAGTTGCTCCAGTTATTTATTTAAAAGATTTATATTCTGCCCTTCCCACCCTGAAGGGGACTCAGGGCAGAGCACAACATATATACGGCAAACATTCGATGCCGGAACATAAAATAAACTATAAATATGCATAAACACTAAAATCAGTTATCTTCACATTAAAACAATTATTTTAAACCATGAAAAGTCAGCCATTAGTTTACTATGTAGGGGAAGGAATGTTTCACATAGGACCAGTGCTACCATTTTTCAGATGGAAAAGACTGCAACAAACAGTAGTTACTTGAGGGGCAGTAGTTATTGTTTTCTATGTGTTACTCCTGAAATCTCTATGAGAATAATGCTCTGGGTCCCTTAAACTAGTCTGCAGACTCAAGTGTGGTGGAAAACAACATCCCATCTTCCCCCAGCAACAGCAAGAGAGTATCCCTCTGGGCAGCTAAACCAGGAAATCCCAATTGGATCCCCCCCCCCCCCACGAGGGTCTTCCTTCAGGGGCAAACCAAGAATGGGCAAGATCCTGAACAGACTCAGAAGCAGAGTGGGCAGATCAAAAGACAACCTGGCAAAATGGCACTGCCTAGAAAAATCCTCCTTGTGCGACGGTGGAGCAGAACAAACAACTCAGCACCTGTATGCTTGCCCACAATGACCTGCCTCATATACAGAGGAAGAATTGTTGAAAGCTGCAGACAATGCAATTGTTGTTGCCTGTTTTTTGTCAAAAATTATTTAGCCGTTTGTGTTCCCTCCATCTTAATCAGTTTTATACTTATTTATGCAATGCTTTTGACACAAAATAAAAACCCTTTGGTTCCACATAATAAGGTCTGAAACAGGTTCCATGGGCACCTTGACACAGAAACATGGGGTGCACAGTCCAATTTGGTTTTTTACAAAAACTATATAGTGTTCCCTCACTACTTCACAATTTACTTTTTGCGGATTCGCTGTTTCGCAGTTTTTCAATAAACTCTAAGAGATAAATCATTAAAAAATTCAATTTACAGCCTAAGGAAGGGAGGAAGGAGAATCCAAAAGATGAGAAAAGGAGCCCAAGTGGCAACGGGAAGAGAAGGAGGTGATTTATCAAAACACAATTGGTTGATAAAGACTTAAAATAGTGTATATCTGCTAAAATAATGTATAAATATATAGCGTCCTTACTTCACAGATTTTCACTTATTGCGGGTGGTCCTGGAACCTAACCCCCGCGATAAGTGAGGGAACACTGTATAACTATTTTGAAGAAACAATACTTACAGCACTGTCAAAGCAACTTCCTCAGTGGCTAGGAGTTAGTTATGGAATGCTGTCCTTTAAATTAATGGCAAATAATGTACTTATCTCTAAATCGGACATGGGCAAACTTCAGCTCTCCAGGTGTTTTGGACTTCAACTTCCACAATTCCAAATAGTTGGTCATCTGGCTGAGATTTCTGAAGTCCAAAACACCTAGAGGGCTGAAGTTTGCTCATGCCTGATCTAGAGAATGATTATACAGTAGAGTCTCACTTATCCAACGTTCACTTATCCAACGTTCTGGATTATCCAATGCATTTTTGTAGTTGATGTTTTCAATACATCATGATATTTTGGTGCTAAATTTGTAAATACAGTAATTACAGCATTACTGTATATTGAACTACCTTTTCTGTCAAATTTGTTGTCTAACATGATGTTTTGGTGCTTCATTTGTAAAATCATAATCTAACTTGATGTTTAATAGGCTTTTCCTTAATCCCTCGTTATCCAACATATTCGCTTATCCAACATTCTGTTGGCCCATTTATGTTGGATAAGTGAGACTCTACTGTACTTCTGTTCCTACCAACTGGAGTGAAAGAAGTTGCTGTCCTGCAGCACCCAGAGGGTCACAGACTGCCCATTTTAATAGACAGTTGGGATGGAGTGGGTGGAGTATGGATGATGATATTTAAGCATGAGCATACTCTTGCAATTTACAGTCTTTCTGGATTGAAAAAAATAAACACCTCTCTCCTTGTGAGCTTGAACTGCTAAGCTTTTTGCTGCAAAGCTAAGGCTCAGATATTGTTGTTATTATTATTATTATTATTATTATTATTATTATTATTATTATTACGTTTCTGTGTCTGTGATTAATGGGAAGGCAATTTGTCACTATCACGAGAGTCACCTTAAGGCAGGCATTTGGCAAACTTCGGCCATCTAGGTGTTTTTGACTCCAACGCCCATAATTCCTAACAGCCAGTAGGCTGTTGAAGGCTTTCATGGCTGGAATCACTGGGTTGCTGTGAGTTTTCCGGCCTGTATGACCATGTTTCAGAAGCATTCTCTTCTGCATCTATGGCAGGCATCCTCAGAGGTTGTGAGGTCTGTTGGAAACTAGGCAAGATGGGTTTATATACAATAGATTCTCACTTATCCAACATTTGCTTATCCAACATTCTATTCCAACACAGTTTGCCTCCCACCCTGATCCACAGCTGTTTCTTTAGGCAGCAAGGATTGAACTTTTTATGGATTTAATTCCCGACAATGTTGCTACTATACGTTTATTTTATGCAATTCTATCTTTATTTGTAGTTAATTTGTTAGTAGACAATTTTTTTTTAGTCTATGTTTTCAATATATTGCGATGTTTTGGTGCTGAATTCATAAATACAGTAATTACTACATAACGTTACTGTGTATTGAACTGCTTTTTCTGTCGATTTGTTGTAAAGCATGATGTTTTTGGTGCTTAATTTGTAAAATCATAATGTAATTTGACTTTTAATAGGCTTTTCCTTAATCCCTCCCCATTATCCAACATTTTCACTTATCCAACGTTCTGCCAGCCCATTTATGTTGGATAAGTGAGACTCTACTGTATCTGTGGAACGTCCAGGGTGAGAGAAAGTACTCTTGTCTGTTTGAAATATCTACCTCGAAGCCCTGATCACGGGTACTTGATTCCTGATGGATTATATCTGATTGGATTTATAACTATGTCCATTTCAATATAATTGTTTTGGTTTTGTTCTGATGATGTTGTTTTATTTGTTTACTATGTTTAAGTTGTTGTATGATGTTTCTGACAGTTGACTGTTTTTGTACACTTGTTGGAAACCGTCCTGGGTCCTCTTGAGGAAATGGAGCGGTATATAAATAAAGGTTTTTGTATAAGTGTTAATGTAGCAATTGGCCACCTTGGTTAGCAATTAATGGCCTTGAAGCTTCAAGGACTGGCTGCTTACTGCCTGGGGGAATCCTTTGTTAGGCGGTGTTGGCTGGCCCTGATTGTTTTCTGTCTGGAATTCTCCTGTTCTCTAGTTTCCAACAGACCTCACAACCCCTGAGGATGCCTGCCATAGATGCAGGCGAAACGTCTGGAGAGAATGCTTCTGGAACATGGCCATAGGTAAAGGTAAAGGCTTCCCCTGACGTTAAGTCCAGTCATGTCTGACTCTGGGGTTTGGTGCTCATCTCCATTTCTAAGCCGAAGAGCCGGCGTTGTCCTTAGACACCTCCAAGGTCATGTGGCCAGCATGACTGCATGGAGCGCCGTACAGCCCGGAAAACTCATAGCAACCCGGCCGGTAGGCTGTTAGGAATTGTGGGAGTTGGAGGCCAAAACACCTGAAGGGCCTAAGCTCGCCTTGCCTGCCTGAAAGCAAAGGCCGAGCCTCCGAAAAGTCTCCCGATGTTCAGGCCAGGGCTGCTTTTTCCGATGCGAGTGCTCAAAGCCGCCTCCTGCTCGTCCTGGGGCTGCCTCTTCTTCGCCGCCGTGGTCTCTCCAACTGCGTCCGGTGGAAAGAGTTAAGCCGGAGCCTGTTGATAGTCGAGAGCGAGTGGCTCAGAGTGAAGCCCTGGAGGGAGAGGGAGGGAGGGAGGGAGGGAGGCTCTTGATTGGCCAAGTTCCTGTTGGTAGTACTAACGGATCAGATATCCAACTCCTGTCTTCCTAAGACCCTTTAGGGATAGCCGGCTCCCCGCTAGACTATGACATCAGCCAGGAGACCCGGTGATGCTGCCGATCCTAGTCAAGGCTGAGCCGGGAGGGGAGGGGTCTGCTGCCTGGCCGCCTCGCGCCGCGTTCATTAGCCCGGCTCGGGGCCCGGCCATGCAGTCGCCTGGGGAGCAGGGCCAGGGCTGGAGGGGACCACGCCGCGCCTCAGCCCCCTGACGCTCCCGCCCGCCCGCCCGCACTGGGCTCCTGGGTGATCTGGGCTCCGCGGGCCAGCGCTTCTCTTCCGGGGGGCTTTCTGGCGCGGGGACTTACTCACCACCACCAGCACCACCTCCGGGCAGCTCCACATCACCATGACTCTCCTGGGGTCTGAGCATTCAATGCTGATTCGGAGCAAATTCAGATCAGGTAGGGCGGACACGGCAAGCCTTTCTCCTCAAACTTTCCTCGGAGGCTGTTTCTCATTAAGCAGCATGCAGGTCCAATAAGCAGAGAGTCGTAAAGCTGTCACGGGGGGCTTGCACTCAGGGAGGCTGCTCTCTCTGCAAAGGAAGACATCATGCCTTTCCCTCTCTGCCTGCCTGCTCCCTCTCTTTCTGCTCTTTCACTACTTACAAGCTTCTATCTGTGGTCTAGGTTGTCTTTCAAAAGCCCTTCAACCCCAGGGTTGTCCAAGGCAAGTTCTCTTCCCTTAGGCACATGGCTAGGTAGGTAATATGGTAGGACTCCTGGGACAAGTCCTCCCATCCTCATGAGTCAGGTGCCATCCTGTCTTAGCCGGCCTTGATGCTTCCTTTACTGGCTGGCAGCTTGGCAGTGTGTTTCCTTTTGGGTTGTGACTAATTGGACAAACATGAATTTTGCAGAAAGGCATCATTTTTTTAGAAGTACAAATAACAAATGGAACATGCAAAAATATTTAAAATGACATCACCAGAGAAATAAAGCTAGAGCCAAATGACCGATGGCCATTTTCGGAAGCTTTTCCACCAAAAATACTCATGCGCCAGATCTCCAGAGTGGGTTGAAGCCCTGTTGGGGTCTTCTCCTTGGAGGACTCCCACTGTCAATCAAGGTGAGTGATGGCGAACAAGGACAGGAAAAGTCACCTTGACCTCTGCCCCTCTGTTGGGTCAGATCGTAAGGACTTCAAAGACGTTCAGCACGAGATGCTACACAGTGGAGTGGAGGGCTCTTGGGCGCATTCTTGTGTTTGTGTTAGTTTTGAGATCATTCTGTTTTGAGAATGCATGCCTTTGCCTCCATATGCCACCAATGAGTGTACTGCTGTTCGCTCACAATCTGTATTCGAATGGGAAAACTTTCCTGTCTCTTGTGCCCATTGAAGAATGTCACCCACTCAAACTGGGGGAAGGGGGGTGGCCGCAGTGTTTCATCTCTGGAACACCAGAGATAATGAGAAGATCAGGGCTTATCATCCTGATGCTAATGTGCTTGGGTATTATCGGGCTGTTTGAGACAGCTGGGTGGTCAATTGCTGTGTTTGCTTAGAAAATATAAAATTGGCAGCTAGTTGAAAACTCCAGGGTTGTGTGTACAAATGCAAGAGGCGCTGACTGGCTGGGGTTCTACACAGCTTGGGTCCAATACTTTGCTGTGGTTTCTCTATCACTGCAATCTTACATTTCATGTGGATAAGTCATTCCTCAGAATCCATTGGTGTATTATGATAATGGTACAGAGTCCCTCACTGGGAAGGAGAGGGATAACCCAGTCCTTCCAAAGCAATACTGCCACCTTCCTGAAACAAGCAGGACACAAGGGGATCGTTTTTCTGGACCACTGCATTCTTTTACAGTGAGCCAGCACTGTTTTTAAGACTCGTTTATGTGTTATTTTTAAAGACGGGGGTGCTGGGGGTAGAGAGATTATGGAGCTAGTGGCAGGATTGGGGAACATACTTTTCAAGTGATTCTAGGCTAAAAGTAAACTTTATGACTCTCTAAGTCTCATAAATTTTGTTCCTCTTAGTTCTTTCTCACAATTTAATTACCACCTCCTTGTCCTAGGGTGATGACACACATGATGCCAGTATGGCTGTGCTCATATTATTTTTAGGTGCCAGCTTTATGGAAAAGCTTTTCCAACAGGATGAAAGTGTCACTGAAGGGAATACCTGTATGAATTGTTCCTTAAATGTAAAGGTAGTTTTTACAGTGCTACTACAATACTAAAAATGGGCTGTAAAATTAGCAGATGCCAAATAGGCATATTTGGGTTACATTATTAGGTAGGATAAAATAGCCCAAGACAGGTTCCTGCTAAAGGGGAAGGACAGGTCAATGTGTTGTCTCATTCTGCCTACAAAAGCTGACTAGGCTAGTAGTGTTATCTGACTTCAACCCTGATGATGGTATAGATCCTCCACTTCACAGGAGGGGCAGCAGGTGATCTTAAGAGGCTCAGGGCAGGATGCCTAGAGTTGGATCTAAACTCCAACATGGAGCTGTTGCCTTGAGGCAACTGCTTCACTTTGCCTAAGGCACAATGTTATATCTGCTATCATGAGAAACGAGTGATGTATAAAGGAGTAAACCACAAAGAAGGTTTTGTTCTTGTCCTCTTGTTGTTGTATGCCTTCAAGCCATGTCTAACTTAAGGAACCCTACAGCAGGCATGGGCAAACTTTGGCCCTCCGAGTGTTTTGGACTCAGCTGTTAAGAATTGTGGGAGTTGGAGTCCAAAACACCTGGAGGACCAAAGTGTGCCCATGCCTGCCCTATAGCAACTCTATCTCATGTTTTTCTTGGCAAGATTTTTAAGGTTTGCTTTTGTCTTTCTCTGTGCCTGGGAATGTTTGATTTACCCAAGGTCACCCATTGGGTTTCCATGGCAAAGTGGTGATTCAAACTTTGGTCTTAATAGTTTATATTACACCATTCGGGCTCTTGCTTATTCTATACATACCAGCATTTTTTTAAAAAAAACTAGGATAAGTCTTCAGTAATGATGAGGATCTTGGAAGTAGATGATGAGTCCTTTTTGTTCAGTTTTGCCTTCCCTGCCATCCTCTTTAAAATGGAATTAAAGCACTGCATAAGCAGAACATAGCTAGCCCTTTGCATAAGAATTAGAATTCCGGCAAAATTGGGATTTTGGGATTATGGTTCATAGAATCCCACAGCCATACTGGCTGTGTTAGCTGGAGAACTCTGGTAGTCATATTCTAAAAAAGTTATGTTGATTTCCTTGCCCTTCGGGAACCTTGTCAGAGAATGCTGATTACACTACAGGAGAGCAAAAATAGTTTTTCCATATCGCTGTTCTCAAAGTCAGTAATCAGTAGTCTCCTTGTCACTAAGATATTTTTGTTTTTCAGAGGTTCCACAGCAACATTAGCTGTGTTGTCGAAGGCTTTCATGGCCGGCATCACAGGGTTGTTGTATGTTTTCCTGGCTGTATGGCCATGTTCCAGAAGTATTCTCTCCTGACGTTTCGCCCCCATTTATGGCAGGCATCCTCAGAGGTTGCCTGCCATAGATGTGGGCGAAACTTCAAGAGAGAACACTTCTGGAACTGGCCATACAGCCCGGAAAACATACAACAACCCTGAGATTTCTCCTGCACCCTAAGATTTTCAAAAGAGATACAAATCTAGTGCTCAGTTCTAGAAGCCTTATCACCGTGACAGCAAATAACTGAGTTACAAACCAATTTGAATGGACTGTTTTCACAGAAGTAATATAGCTGATGGATCACTTCAGAACATAGGTGGAGGCTTATACCACTCAGTGCACTTCCATCTGCACACACACAAAATAAAAGAAAACTCTACAGTCATTTAAAAAAACCCTCATGTGAGGAAGAAGCCTAATTTTCTCTGCGGAAAACATTTTTGTATCACATAATGCTCATTTATATTACAATTTTCAAAAAACAGGTTGCAGTGGAGCATCTGAGACATAGCTCTGCTGCCTCACTAACTGAGCTAGTGAGAGATAGGGATGATTGGCAGGGTAGTAGCTGCTATTAATCCCAACTACCCTAACTATTTCATTGAACCCAACTATTACCTGTTGGGATCAATAAAATGTGAAGTCCCAAATTTTGGATAACCTTTGAAAAAACCAAAAATCAAGTGTTTTTTTAAAGCCTATCTCTTTAACCCCCAAAACAGGGTCCTTAAACTTTTTAAGCAGAGGGCTAGTTCACGATCCCTCAGACTGTTTGGGGGCCGGACTATAGTTGGAAAAAATGATTAACTAATTCCTATGCACACTGCACATGTCTAATTTGTAGTGCAAAAAAAAAAAAAACCAAGAAAGAACAATGCAATATTTAAAATGAAGAACAATTTTAACCAATATATTTCAAAGGGAAGTGTGGTATTGCTTTTGGCTAATGGGATAGTCAAGTTAAGGCTGTTGTTGTGTGCCTACAAGTTGTTTCAGATTAAGGACAACCCTAAGTCTAAAGTTTAGGACAGGGACTGGGTGTATGTGCTTGGAGGGCCACATTCGGCCCACAGGCCTTACTTTGGGGACCCTTGTCTTAAAACAATGCTGAGGTTTTTCATCAATACATACTGGTTTAGAAGAGCTGGTGGTTGACTTATTCCTGCTTTCTGATTTATGTTTTAATTTGTATACCTTCCAGAGAAGAGTAGATGACATCAGCGTACAAAATATCCCTATTTTCTGTGTTGCGCTTAGAGTTCTTTTCACTATGAATGCCAGATTTCTTACTACCATTGAACCCTTCCTATTTCTAATTACCTAAGAAGAAAGGGAGATAGAACAAGAAGTTTGCTCTAACTAGTTTCTGGCTAGTTACTACAACTGGACATCCTTTTAGGAGATAGCAGGGATAGGTATCTGAAATTTCATTGAAAGTTAGGTATAAATTTATTTTTTTGAATCCTCAAAATTATTAATTTAATGTAAACAATTAATTGTGAATTGAGATTTAAACTTAAATGTATCTAATACTGTCTCCATGATTATTTTGGAAACTGTTTTAAAAATAGCTGATGCTAATGGTTGTTATCTACCATTTACAAGCAGGTAGGTTAGAAATATGATATTTTGGCACCTTGGGGTGTGAATTATTAATGAAAGCTCACAGGCCATAAAGAAAATATGTCCAAAATTATCAATTAGTTAATTAGGAATGGCATTGATATAATGCCAGTCAGGCCATCAAGGCTTGCAAAATCCTCAAAGCCCTCCAACAATCTTCTAATACAGTAGAGTCTCGCTTATCCAACACTCACTTATCCAACGTTCTGGATTATCCAACGCATTTTTGTAGTCAATGTTTTCAATATATCATGATATTTTGGTGCTAAATTCATAAATACAGTAATTACTACATAGCATTACTGTGTATTGAACTACCTTTTCTGTCAAATTTGTTGTATAACATGATGTTTTGGTGCTTAATTTGTAAAACCATAACCTAATTTAATGTTTAATAGGCTTTTCCTTAATCCCTCCTTATTATCCAACATATTTGCTTATCCAACGTTCTGCCGGCCCGTTTATGTTGGATAAGCGAGACTCTACTGTATGTGTAATGTATATGTAGCCTTAATTTATGCAAACAAAACCACTGATGTTAAAAGCCACCGGGGAAAATTGTACCTCCATTTTTTGCATAAAATGGTGCCCCCCTCCTATTGTAAAGATGAATGAGTGACTGACTAGCTGACCCCACTACAGAGTATCAACAATTAGTGAATACAAATAGAAATAAGTCTTTAGCAACTGCTTTTTCATCAACATATACATGTTTATTGAAATCCTTCCTGTGGCCACTTGCTCAGAACACCTGTTGGAAATTTCTTTGTATGGGAATCTTGATAACAGGTAATATTGTGCATAACCTGTGCAGACTAGTGGTCTGTCCATTATCTTGCATTCTTTGGTGATCTTTCGATGCAATTTCTGTAATGCATTATACCTTGGACTGGTCTAGTAGTTCAGAAACATCCAATGGTTAAAAACCTGTCTCTTTGACTTTTATCTCGTACTGATTCACAAGGTGGTCTGGGTATCACTCTAGGAGAGCTCCAGTTGTTTCTTGACATTCTGGCAAAATCCAGGGTAACCATTAAAAACCCTAAACAGCTAAAATGTAAATTATTTAAGGGAGGATTTCTTCCATATATACATCCCCTCCCTGGTATTAGAATCAAGTGGAGGGAGTCCCAGCACCTTCTGTAGTGAAGTGATTCCCTACAGGAAAGAGTGTCTTCTCTATGGTGGCACATTTTGATGACAATAGTGATGATGGTAAAACTGTCTCTGAAGTGGATTCAGTTGATCTTTTTATGTTGAAATAATTTGACCGATGGTAAAAGTTATATTTTGATAAGCTTTTGGGATCTTGTTATTTGCTTGTTATCCTTGACTTGCTTTGTTTCTTGTACATTTTGGTGATTATTAAATAATTTTAACTATTGCTATCTACTTTGCCTAACTGCAATGAATAATCTAGCTATAGTGAGGTGAGGTCCTGCCAATATCATGCCAAGGAGAAGCAAGCAAGACTTCTTTATGTGTTACTTAGGGCAAAATAAGGCTATTGCTTAGAGAGGGGGGATAAATCTGACATGTCCGAAATCCTCAGAAATGTTGCAGGCACAGAGGTTTCCCTCCCTTTGTTTGAATCAAAAGACTAAGGATTTGTGTGCATGTTTATTTTGTCTATTTTGCCACAGATAAATAGACAAACCTGAGGTCATCCTGACAAATTCCATAGACACAATGATTCTTTTTGCCTGCCTCCTTGTCTGCCAGGCTCCAAGTATCAATAGAGTTGCATTAAATCAATTGGGACAAAGCATAGAGGGTTTGCCTCCAGGGAAGTGCAGGGGGAGTGGGGAGACCATAGAGTTGTTGCTCCATGAAATACGGAAAACAGATTTCATTGCAGTACTGTAATTGGAAGATGCACTTCGGAAAACTGAAAAAATTATTTCTCCTCTGTTGGCCACCAGTGAAAGTACAGCTTGGGTAAGTTGCTGCTTTCTGATTGACTAACATGAGGAACAATGACATTGCTGGTCCATTGGCCTAACCCTACTGGGTAGCTCAGTTGAAGTGGCTCCGGAGGCTTGTTAGTATTGACTGGATCATCCTAAAGATTCCACTGAAGATCGATTGACTGTACAGGTGGTTCCATATTATGTTTTGTAGATAAACAGAGACTTCTAGCTTTCAGAACAAACTTCTGCAATTTAGTGACTATATTTTGCATCGCAGGCAATGAGACAACTTGGTGTTGAAGGTAGAAGATATGGGATTTACCATGCTTCTGCATTGTTCAGATCGGACCGTGGATGATACAAAAGCCACTCGCAATAAATCCTTCTTGAGACAAAAGGCATTCAGTGCTGGCTAGGTGCGTTTTGTACCCAAAGAGGAGAGCCCCATGTAGTTGAAGTTTTGCTACACATGGCAAAGGATGTAGGTGTCTTCTGTCATTATTTTCATGGAGAGCCACTGTGTACCTAATGATGCAAGAGCTGAGACCTAACTTATCAGGCCTGTAGCCAGGATTTTGATTCGGGGGGGGGGGGGGGGGGGGGGGCTGGGATTTTGGTTCGGGGGGGCTGAGTCTGGATGAGAGCGCGTCTACCCTAGCAAACCTTTTTTTATCATTATCCCAGTACCCCCATGCATATGGGATATATTGAGCATGGTGATCAGATCATGATAGGAATAAACATAACAGTTTAAATAATAAATGTAAGGCCTTTTCACAGACCACCCTGAGAATTTTGGGGGCTGGTGGTGAAGCCCCTCAAGCTCCCCCCCCCCCCCCCCCCCCCGGCTACATGCCTGTAACTTATGCATTTATATGCCTACCACAAAGTCCTGGTATCTGTATCTGTCTATCTATCTACCTACCTATGTACCTATCTACCTATGGATGACAGAGCTGGTCTCATTCACATCCCCAGTTGCAAAACTAGTGCTAATATTCATTTATTATTAGTGCATTATATTTCTCCCCTGAGTGTACTGCTTTAGCCGGAGTCATTTTTGAGAGCTAGAGCTAATAAGAATGAGAGACTGAAAGATATTGCTGGGTGTATGTGTGTGTGCGCATGTGTGTGCAAGAACCCGAGATGCTGAATACAAAAGTAAAGATCTTGTCTAAATGTTTGAAAAAGCATCCACTTCTTCAGAACAGACCTTTGTCTGAGGAGTGTGCCCTTTGTAATCTTAGCAATTTAAGAAATGTATATATTGAGGAAAGACAATGTTGCCATATAGGACATGGAAGTTGGAGCAAATGATTGATCTAATAATAATAAAACGTTATTTCTGTCCCTTTATGTCTATTTCTGTGCGGCAGTATAATTACACGCAGTAGTTGGAATATATGGTTTTATGATAAAATAAATGGCAAAGTGTAAAGTTAGAATATACTTTTTTGTATTGGATGTCTTCTGGAATCAGAGTTATCATTTTAGTTACACGTTGAATTGCCAGTTTGATATTTTAAAAGTATATTGAAAAAACTCTGAGTGGTTCCTCAAAATAGGCCAAAACATTTTTTGGTTTTGATCCCTACTCTTACTTTGTCATTCTTTGTTATTGTGTGTGATATTTTCAAGGCTGTTCCAAATGCACAATAGAAAAGACAATACACTTATAAGCTCCAGGTATAGTGGGTAATGTAGAAAGGAAACAGGTATAATAATCGTCCCACCACAAGAAAATGCTTACATATTACCACCTGACCTGTTAAGAGATAACATCTATATTTGTGATAATGCATTTACTGAATAATAATACTGAATCCAATAATATGAGAATACCTCCTTCTGAATGAATGTCATAGACAGAAGATTTTGAGACAGTAGAGGTATTTCTGTGGAATTAGTATCATAGAATTATTGGACTTATCAGGCCCAACTCAACCCCATACTCCCAAGACTAAATCTGCTATAGCTCAAAGAAATATTTTTGATTTCCAGAGACTTTGTGTTTGTTCATACTGAGCTAGATTATACACAAGCATTTATGTAGCTTGTCTACATTCTTTGGTAATTTTAGGATGCCATGCTAATTTCTTCGACCATGCTATTTTCATTGATGTGATACAGGAAGACTGAAAGGTCTCACAGGAATGGCATTAACAAGGTTAAGTCATATTTCATTTATGAATAAAGATCAGGGCCGGTCGGAGATAAATTTAAATATTAAGCGGGGGCGCTGAAAAGCGCCCCCCGCCGGCCCCGCCTCCTGCGCCCTGGCCCCGCCTCCCAACCAGCGTGCCCTGGCCCCGCCTCCCGCGCTGCGTGGGAGGCGGGGCCAGGGCAAATAGCATGGGAGGCGGGGCCAACCCTGGCCCCGCCTTCCACCCAGCGTGCCCTGGCCCCGCCTCCCACGCAGCGCGGGAGGCGGGGCCAGGGCACGCTGGTTGGGAGGCGGGGCCAGGGCGCAGGAGGCGGGGCCGGCGGGGGGCGCTTTTCACGCAGCGTGGGAGGCGCGGCCAGGGTTGGAAAGAGGGAGGCTTCGCCGCCCGGGGAGGGGAGGAGGGATCGCCTCCTCCCCTCCCCGGGCGGCGAAAGAACCAGGCTTCGCCGCCCGGGGAGGGAAGGGGGGATCGCCTCCTCCCCTCTCCGGGCGGCGAAAGAACCAGGCTTCGCCGCCCGGGGAGGGAAGGGGGGATCGCCTCCTCCCCTCCCCGGGTGGCGAAAGAACCAGGCTTCGCCGCCCGGGGAGGGAAGGGGGGATCGCCTCCTCCCCTCCCCGGGCGGCGAAAGAAGCCGGCTTCACCGCCCGGGGAGGGAAGGAGGGGATCTCTCCTCCTCTTCCCGGGCGGCGAAAGAGGGAGCCACAAGGCCAGGGCGCACTGGTCGGGCGGCGGGGCACCGTCAGAGCGGTGCCCCGCCTCCCTCCCAGCCTGACGGCGCCCCCCGGGACCTGCGCCCGAGGCGGCAGCGTCAATGGCCTTTATGGTGGGGCCGGCCCTGATAAAGATTTCTGAATTAAATATTATACATCAGCTGGCCTTGACTAGCTGTTTTGCAGTTTTGATGCTGAAAATGCATTTTGTGTTGTAGTGACCCTCATTTTACTATCTGCCCAATGGACACAGTGAAATGTCTACCTAATGCATGGATGATGCTATTCCCTTATCAGTGTTTAAGTAAAATTCAAACCCCAAACTGGTTGATCTCTTTGCATGGTTAGAAGGGTATGCCATATTAAAAGGCAGGCAGCAAAATGTTTTTGGCCAACTTTGTTAACCTACCCAACATCTTGGCATTGTGCCTTGGTCAATTTGTAGGGTCAGATTAACTTCTATGATTAATGTATGGGTTGCTAGTCTGGGAAGATGGATGGACCATCTCCATTACTATTCCGATCCACACTTTTAAAAGAATAATTCTTTGTGTCATCAACTGGTTCAAGATTTTATTTAAAGCACCCATCAAAGGAAAAAAAACAGAATGAAATTAGAAATACGCTCACATAGATGTCTTTATGACTCATATATTCAGTATCATGATAGCAATTTGGTTGCAGAATTCAATTATTTCAAGGTGTTCAGAAGAGTTGTTCACTATAAGTTTCCATATGACATTCCTGATTGCTTAGATTACAAAATGAAATGTTTAGTCATCACCGCTCTATCAAATCATCATATTTTTGTTTTGTGATTCAGCCTTGACTTGTCCTCGATTGTTTTAAGTGTTGATTTTGTTATATAAAAGTACTACTTATATGTTCCATTAGTTGAAGGCTTGACAGAGTGAGAGAAAGAAATCAATTACTTGCTGTCCATTTATTTCTGTAATGTCTACTGTTCTTATTTGTCTCTTCTTTTTCCTCTTCTTTTTTCTCCTCCTCCTCCTCTTTTTTTCTTCTTCTTCTTCTTTAAAAGTAATGGGTAAAGTGAGCTTGTACAAATGTAATAACCCCTCCCACCAAGAAGATCCCCCTAAACTCTATCAAATTCCTAATCAGGCATTCATTTTAGAAAAAATGAATAGTATCCCTTGTGATAACACATTTGTGAACTGGAAAAACTGTCTAAATGTTAGATCAAAACCTAGATTTACCATTCCCTGGATTTTCATGTGTGAGTAAATTCCACTTAAGTTGATGGGAATGTGTAGCAAGTGCGTGGGCTCAAAGCAGAGAGCAAACATTCACCATACCATTGAAATCCCAGAAGGTAAATGAATTGCATGACAGCAGCAACTCATCTAAGATTTCTTCCATGATAGGGACGATTGCAGTGAATGGGAAGTCTTTTGATTTATGTGCAGTGTGTTTTTTTAATGGTGTGGGAGCTTTGTATCTGGTACCTAAGACTGCATGAAACAGTCCACATTTTCCGTAAAGCCCAGGCCCTTGGAAAACTACTATCTTCCCCGGCACGCTCTTGCTGTCTTTCCTCCCATGAAGTGACATCACTTAAGTATGCAACAAGTTCCTTGACTAGTTCTGATTAAAGCAGCATGCAAACAGATGCTTTAATCCCTCGATAGTGCTAAGCCTGCACAGGCATAAACAAACCATGAGAGGTTTTCAAGAGGGTGTTGGTGCACCAAGGAAGCCATTTGTCTCCAGAACTCACTTCTTCAAGATGGTTTGTGGAAGTGGAAGGATTTTTTCATCCATTACTCCAAACAAGACCTGGCTTTGTTGAAAAGGACAGAGCTCCATATCCTTCACTGGCCTACATGGATTTGCTTTAACATTTCTGTCATGGTAATTTTCAATCCATTTAACTCCCTTCCCCTCTTTTGTTCGTTTGTTCTATATTGTGCACTAAATTACTGCAGCATGTTAGAAATCTATGCAGACTAGAATGTGTGTTACCAAGGACCCCCCCCCCCCCGAGTCCCCTGGGGGAGATAAGGTAGAACATAAATAACGTTTTATTATTTATTATTTATATCACATGGAGGTCTTCAATATGGGGAATGCATAGGGCAGTGGGGCAAATTGTAGGGCAGCGGGACGAATCCTTCACCTAGTGCCCTGCATCGGCCGCATCACTCACTTGCCCATCACATGCTAGAAATCGTATCTTTCTTGCTCCCACCCTGTCCACAGCATTTTCAGTCTGAACACAGGTAGTCTCCCATGTTCAGAGTTCCCAGTCTTAAAACACTTCGCTAATGCAGCCAGCATGGAGCCCCGCCGGAAGTAGCTGCGCATCATGTGATGATATTCGGCGGGGTCTGCGCTGGCTGTGTTGGCAAAGTGTTTTACGACTGGGAAATTTGGCAATGTGATAAGGTCATAATATGTTTCTGAATAAAGATATATTCAGAATATATGGGGGAAACTGGCATTTAAAAACCTATCGTAGGGAGATAACCACTGATACTAAGGAACAAGCTCTGTCCTCATCCTACATTAAGGACATGTCTATAAACTGAAGTCATTATATGGGAGGCAATTTAAATTCTTTCTAATGACCATCATAATAATGTAGTCAGCTATCATGTCACCAGCATATCAGCTTTTAGGCTGAATCATTTTGGTCATAAGAAAGTAAATTTCAGTACGAATAAAGCAAGATTTCATAGCTATGATGATAATGTTTTCCTTTTGACCTTCTAGGCAAGCTTATGATGTGCCATTATGAGAGCAAGTGGGAAAAAGCTGGATGTTCACTGTTTTGCGTTTGTCCTTCTCATAAGGGCAGAACTAGTCAAAGAGGGGATAGATGGTACTGAGGCTTCAAGACTGAAGTTCTTCAAGGTAGAGTTGGGGCTCCTGTGTAAGATAGTCCATTATTCTAGGACAACTTTCCATTTTGAGCCACAACAACTCTGTCATTGAAAGAGCCCAAGTTTGAGAGAATCTGTTTCATTCCTCAACCATAGTCAATCAATAGTTTGCTTGCTGTACTATTTATGCTTAACCCTACAGTTTTCTTTATGAGGAAGGCTGATTGGATATGTGAGCACTGAACATTAGAACGTATTCTGTTATTCCTCGGGTCAGTTTGACTTGTGTTTGGTCCAGCACTTTGCATTCTGGATTGGCCTCACAGAAGAAATACGTATTTAGTCAGCACTCTGTAGCCACGGATTCTGTATCTACAGATTCAACTATCCATAGCTGATTAAAAAAACAAACAAACCTAAAAACGAAACCTCTGATTTGCCATTTTATATAGGGAACACCATTTTACTATGTTTTTAGATATAATGGGACTTCTGCATCCATAGATTTTGGCACTCACAGGTGGGGGCAAATCCTAGGGATACTGAGGGCCCAATCACAATTTCATTTTTGTTTGTTTCTTGATGTTAAAATGTATACAGATCAAGGTTATCTTATTCCTGTTATTGCTAAATGCAATAGAATTACATTTCAGTTTTCTGGACTAGAATCAGTTTTTGTAACTCCTTTTTGAACTCTTCTTCATGAACTCTAAAATATAAATTACTACTAAAAATGGGAGGGAAGGTATCTCTTCCTTCACCTCTGAATACTATGAGTAACCACCACCCTTTAGAGTTGACTGTTACTAGCGAAACAGAAGCATTAATTCTTAATGTTAATAAGGAATGTGTTTAAAATAGCTCAGCATATTTTTGTAACTTTTCTGCCACTCTGCAAAATGTGATAAATTCACCCATTGTGTCTCCCTATTGTGCTGTAAAGTTTTACAGTGTGTTGGTGTGCGTGTGCGAGAGAGAGTGAGAGAAAAAGGAGAGAGTGGGCAAAGGGAAATAATCATTTGACCAAACTTCAGGTTAATTGGCTTAGTTTTAGTCAGAGAATAAGAAAACTGCATTCCACTAATAGGAAAGATCCACACTGCCGTTATACGAGGGTGATTCCTTTCTGCATGTGATAGAGCTCTAAACCTTCCCTCTGTAACAGCAGCGTCTCAGAGTTATTTGTGGCAAAAGTTAAAGCGTTCCCTTCCTGAAAGATGCACTCTCTCCCAGTTTTACAGTTGCGGCTGCAGCAGCGAAGAAGCAGAGAACAGCTCACCAACCAGGGAATCATGCCACGTGAGTATTTTGCTTTCTCATCTTATCTCTACTGCACCAACAGGCCCATGCAACCTCATCAGAGGGCCCGGTCACCCACCTCTGATAAAGACATTGCACCCTTCGTGGTGATTTCTGAAAACCAAGGCAGGCCTTTGTAGGTACATCATTGTAGCAAACAGCTCTGGACCTATGTTGTCTCCTTTTGCCAGTAAGAAAAAATGTGGCAGAGATTGTTCTTCTTCCACAATCCTTATCCTGAAAAAGTTGTAATGCAGCAGCAACTATTCTTTCTTTGTGGTATGAAGGTAATCAGTTGATTAAGCAGAACAGCAAGTTCAGCACTAAAGAGTGCATGGGATTTTTGCCCCACTTAATCAATTTGTAGCAAATCTAGCAGATTTCCTGAGACACAAAGTTTAAGATTTTTTTTTGAGCCAACAGACTTCTTAGAAGAGCCTTGAGAGGTTAGGTAGATCAGGGCTTCTTAAACTTTTCCACTCTTTTCTGCCCAAAATATTTTATCTGACCCCGGGTATATAGATAATAAAATAGGTATAAAAAATCAAACATTAACTGATAACAAATCAGCATTTGGAATGCTTGCTAAATAGGCCAATTTTCCTTTTTTATGAAGTAGAGCTGAAACATTTTCTGCATTGCTCACTGTAAACACTGCACAATGGTGCAGCCCTAGATGATGTCCAGAAAACTTTTACAGTTGCCAATTTTTTCTGGACCCCAACATTGAGCTCAGGGGATCCCATTTGGGATCAAGATCCACAGATTAAGAGGTTTGGGATATATTATAATGTATCCTTTGTATGGCCAGGTTGTGAAGGGCATAGGGTACCTTGCAGAACCCCAATGAGGTGGGTCATTCTTATTCCAATGTTTTGCAGATGGGGAAACTGAGACTGAAAGAGATAACAGCTTTCCCAAGGCCACCCAGTGAGTCCATGGTCAAACTAGTATCTGAATCCAGGTCTCCCAGCCCATGCACTCTCCTTGCTGAAGCACACCGATCCTTGAGCCACACACAGTGACTACCTAAAACTTTGTTGGGCGCAGCATGATGTTAACTTCTGCTATTGCTTCCCTCTTAAGACCACCTCCTGCAAATAAATGTTCTACATTGCTGGCATGGAATGCCTGTTGCTTCCAGACAAGGGTGCATGCAGCAGTTTGGCATTTTCAGAGGGCATTTCAGTGTATGTGGAACAGGTACAGCATGTGTAGCATTGTCAAGTGGATCCACACAGACTGTTTATTTAATGTGTTGCCCAAAGTTCTTGGCAGTTTTCTTTCTATCCCATTATCAGAACAGGCTGTCATGTTCTACAAAAATGAGGTGTCATTGGTGTTTGCCAACTGTCAAGGGATGATCGGACACCCCATAAAAGTATTTGGTTTACCCCCTAAAAGGCATTTTGTTTCTCAAAGAAAAGGTGAGGAGAGAAAATGACAAGGTCTATGGAAACAAGAATAACAGCCTTTGGTTTAGGCCCCAGATGCAAGAAGGTCTACACCATCTTTCAAGACTTGAACAACACACCTTCATCTCACTGCTCTCTTGGAGTTCAAAACTGTTCATTTTAGTGGTTCATCACAGCTAAAATAAAAGCAATGACATTTCCTTACTTAGATTTTCTAAAGCATACAAAAAAGAATTCAACAATTCTTTAGGTTTTCCAGGGTGGAGGGGAGATTGGTTTGGTCAGACTACCTATATATATATATTATATATATATATGCATTAAATTTATCAAAAGTATTTAGTCATTTTCTGTCTTGATATGCTTTTAATAAATCTCTCTAGGGAAATGTAACAACTGAAATTGTGTTGAGCACCTTTAAAATTACAGTATTGTGGGAATAGATGTCAGAAATTCATCTACGTATTCATTGGCAATAATGCCCATTATTGAAAAAAGTTGAGATTTACACTCAAACTCATCCAATTTGTTCAGCCAATGGCCGGGAATGTGAGATGGTTGATGCTAAATGGCTGTGAAGCTGGACTGGAAACGATTGCGCACACCACATATAAGATGAGCAGAAATGAAATACCTCAGAGCCATAGATGGGCTCCCACAATTATTAGTCGAGGCTGCAAATGGAAAGGAGTATCTGAAAAGAGTAATTCAGTTCTGTATGAGAGAGGAACCAGGATGTGTATTCTAGGATAATGCCTACTGTGACATTGTTGAAAATGTCAGAAGCTATTTAGAACTATTGGTTTTTTTCCTGGTGGTTCACAAATGTGAACAGATTTAATCAATAAGTGAACTAAAAGTCATCTGAATAATTAACTAAGATTATGAGGCACAAGTATTTCTAATTACTTGCCATCATTTAATATGCAAAAGGTAATTTTTATGCTGGCAAATCATTTATTTATTTATTAAGGAGATTTCTATCCCGACTTTCTCCAGGATGGACCCAAGGCAGCTCACAACATATTTAAAAACATGCATACAAATAATTAAAAAACGTAATCAAACAAGTAATAGAGGTTCAATAGTCCCCCAAAACCTTCCGTATTATTAAACATTAAAAGTTAAAATCAGTCTAAAATTCCCCGTATCCATAAGTGCCTGGCTTCAGTTAAAAGCTGCTTTGAAGAGGAAAGTCTTCACGCCTTTCGTAAATGTCATGAAGGTGGGAACCAATCTAATTTCTTCTGGTAGCGAGTTCCACAATTTACTTTCTCTAGTGATTTTTAAGTGCATGTTGGCTAGGGACTGTGTCGAGATAAGGATCTCCTTGTTAGACCTTAGAGGTCTACCTGGCCTGTATAAGGGGACAACGTGTCTCAAGTAACCTGGACCTAAGTCATGTAGTGCTTTATAACCCTATTCCTGAATCAGTCTTATGCAAGATGGAAGTACTGTTGGTCTTGCATAAGACCGATTCAGGAATAGGGTTACAACTTGAGCTGGACGTGGTCACACTCCCCCTGAAATCCCAGGTTCTCAATTTGGGACTGATTCTGGATTCCGCCTTAAATCTGATTTCAGGGAACACATCACTCCACTGTTGAAACAGCTCCACTGGCTCCCGATTCATTTTCGGGTCCAATTCAAGGTGCTGCGCCTGTTTCTGGAGAAATCTGACTTAGCCACCATGGTACACGCACTGGTTACATCCCGACTGGACTACTGTATTGCACTCTATATGGATCTGCCCTTGAAAAGTGTTCAGAAAACTCCAATGTGTCCAGGGAGCCAGTGGAGCTGTTTCAACAGTGGAGTGTAAGTAACCTGGCTGCTGTTCCCTGGACACATTGGAGTTTCTGAACACTTTTCAAGGGCAGATCCATATAGAGTGCAATACAGTAGTCCAGTCGGGATGTAACCAGTGCGTGTACCATGGTGGCTAAGTCAGATTTCTCCAGAAACAGGCGCAGCGGGCACACATGTTTTAGTTGTGCAAAGGCAGTCCTGGTCACCACCTCCACCTGGGCTTCCAGATTTAAGGCGGAATCCAGAATCAGTCCCAAACTGAGAACCTGGTTTACCCTCATCAAGTCCATTACTGACCCCAGGCATCAGTTCAGGTATGGGATAGCCTCCTTGGCATCCGCTGGAAAGGAGTAGTAGAGCTGAGCATCATCCGCATACATATGATACCAAACTCCAAAACTCTGGATGATATTTCCCAACATTTGCATGTAGATGTTAAATAACATTGGGAATAAATATGAGACCTGCAGGACCCCACAATTCACAGGCCATGGGGCCGAGCAGGACACCCCAACATCACCTTCTGAAGGTGGCCAGAAAGGAGAGACCAGAATCACTGCAATACAGTGTTTCCCAGTCCCATCCCTACAAGTCTCTTCAGAATGATTCTATGGTTGATCGTACTGAAAGCTGCTGAGAGGTCCAGGAGGACCAGCAAGGTTACACACCCTCTATCCAGCTGTCTGTGACCAACGCCATGTCCCAGCCAAGCCAGGTTGAAATGGATCTAGAACATCATATGGTTGTTAAACTTCTCTGCTGCCATGGTAAAACTCTTTGTAACCCTCCTCCTCCTCATGTCAGTCTTTTAAGCTAAAAAGGTTTAAAACCATATGATGTATGTGCCTTATGAAATTGTAGCATAGAATTACTAGCTTTCTGGTTACATTTCTCTGTGAAAACAATATTTATTTGACCATAATAACAGACATGCAATAGTTTTCCTCACAAAACAATAGCAAAACAATAACCCCTGTGAACTGTGAATCAACAGACACTCAGTAGTAGGGCCTTTGGCATATACCATATGTGCTTCTCCCTTTTGACCTGGCATTGTAACTTCCAATTTAAATGTCCATTGTTGCCAGCACAAAGAAGAGCTGCCACATTTGGCCAATGCCAAATGCATACTGTGTTAGATGATCCTCTACTATCCCCTTCCGTCCGTCCTTCCTTCCTTCCTTCCTTCCTTCCTTCCTTCCTTCCTTCCTTCCTTCCTTCCTTCCTTCCTTCCTTCCTTCCTTCCTTCCTTCCACATAATTCTTCACGGCAAAGAGCAAACTAGCCATGTTGGCTGCATGAAAAAATCCTCAATCTCTGTTAGCATAATACTTTTATTCGGTTATCCAGAATGACAGCTTTGGGGGGCTCCAGATCCCTTCATCAGGCAAATATTTGCAAAGACAATTTTGAATGGGTGAGAAAAAAAACTGACATGTTGTTGAAGCCATGGCATCCACAAGGTCTCAGTTTTGAATTGAAATGGGAGACATCTATAAATATTCAAGTGAGGCTCTACCAAGTGATGTGATTGTTTTTGGTTTCACGTGGAGCAGCCTCTAGAAATCCTTGTGTTCGTCATCCCATGGCATGGAATATGCATAACTTTAGCTTTCTGTAATTTGTATGAACTGGACTATATGGAGTGTTGATTTTGATTTTCTTTTCTTTTTTGCTCATTTTTTAAATCTGCAGTTTATTCAACACATTTCTCTCTATGCCAGTGGCTAGACACCAAGATTTTGCACTGGTGCATCAGTTTCTATTGATCTTTTTGCAATATCTTAAGGCTCAAAGGAGATTTTTATCTTTAAAATTTACCAGAATCTATTTTACACCTCATCTTGCTTTTCCCTAGTTGTCTTGCCCCATTTCTTACTGCCTTGGATCCTGTCCTAGATGCTGTCTTTGCTCACTCCTCTCTTTTTTGGCCTATTTAGCGTCCTCCTAAGTTGCTGTGCAGAATTTGTGTCATCTTCAAAACAAATATGTATCCTGTGTCAGAATCCAGTTAACTGCAGGAGGCAAATAATAAATTAGTTCATCCAATTGCGTCAATGCAAAATGACTCATAAGTCTGACAACAAATCTATTTAGTGAAGGGAGGTAACAATCGGCATGCAGGGACTGGAGCAGTCATTAGTTAAAAGCACTTTTTGTTGTTTTGTCTTTATTATGTTCTGTTGAGGGGAAATGTAGAAACCTACAGATGTCATACCTCAAAATATGACACTCTCAACCTCTGATGTTCTAGATTTCATTTTGACTGTGCTTCTAGTCACATTTTATGCATTGAAAACTAACAAAAATAATTTGACAGTTACGAAAAGTGAGACCTTACTCCACAATCTTTATTCTTGGATTCTGTACAACAATCGTTGTATAAATAACTAAGCTACAATTCAACAGTGAAAATGTTCCCCAAGCTTTAGCACAGCTTTGCTGTCATGTCTTTCTTTAATCCATGAAGTATAGTATGCATAGCAAGATTCAGAAATGGGCGAGAAATTGAAGCCCAACTATGCTAAGTGGTATGTAACAGGACATCTTCACGGAACCTGTAATACCATATGGGTCATTTATTCCTGTTGATAAAGAGTACCTACAAGCATGCCATCATGCTCCCAACCTGTCTTCTCTTATCTTGGAACTTAAGTCTCTATGGTGACTCTGTGTTAAGAAAATGAAGGGATTTATGGTGGAAGTTTCTTTTTGAGAAAATAACCAGTCCTAATACACAATATAGCAGGAAATAGATCTGAACCTGTTTCTCAAATAACTTCAGCTTCTAGTCTAGATATACTTATGGAAATTTAGGATTTTGTGTATGTATGTACCTTCAAGTCACTTGTTGACTTATCCACACTGATTTTTGCAGTGTGAGTGGTCTGAAAGTGTTGTTTTTTAGCCATAAAGACAAATAATGGTTTTCTGATGCTGAGGGGGTGTAGCTTAGCCATCCCTGACATGGGTCCCACAGAAAGATGCAGCATGTCATTGCTCACAAAACACAGAGATGCAGTGCATACCCCATGTGCCCTTAAAACATAACCAGGTTTGGTTCAGAGAATAAACACTGCTAAAACTGAGTAGAGACATTCTGGAAACTCGCTGATGCTGAGGAAAAGGAAGCATACTTATGGATGGAGCAGAAGAAAGAAAGGGCTCATGGCTTGAAGATTTGGGGAACGCTTTGGGGGCATAAAGAAAATACTTTGTGGGTTGTCCTTCCGCATGTGCTAACATTAATGTGGCATAGATATGCATCAATTTAAAGTTTTGCTAGTGTATCCTCTAGACCAGAACTTGGATTTCTTATTGTATTGGATGATAGGTCTCAGAGACCCTCAGCCAGCAGGAATACAGCCCGTGCTGTCTGAGGGATTCTGAGAATTGTGGTCCACAGATATAATATTGCAAGCTGTGCTCCTGATCATAGGAGAAACTCGCTGGTAATTATTATTACGAAATATATCATATTGCTCACTCTAAAATATCTTTTACACTCTTCATTTAGAGTACAGTAGAGTTCACTTATCCAAGCCTCGCTTATCCAAGCCTCTGGATAATCCAAGCCATTTTTGTAGTCAATGTTTTCAATATATCATGATGTTTTGGTGCTAAATTCGTAAATACAGTAATTACAACATAACATTACTGCGTATTGAACTACTTTTTCTATCAAATTTGTTGTATAACATGATGTTTTGGTGTTTAATTTGTAAAATCATAACCTAATTTGATGTTTAATAGGCTTTTCCTTAATCCCTCCTTATTATCCAAGATATTCGCTTATCCAAGCTTCTGCCGGCACGTTTAGCTTGGATAAGTGAGACTCTACTGTACTTCAATACCACTTTAACATGACAGGGGCCTATGGAGTCCTGAGTTTTGTAGTTTTGACAGATATTTAGGATTCTTAGCCGGAGTGAGTTTAAGGACCTTATGACACCTGATCAGAAAACAGGTTCTACTGGTACAAACCCATGTTCATAGATTTCTGGAGGAGCACTGGATTGCCATTCTGTCTATCATATTCCTGTTGTTAACCCCCCCCCCCCCCCAAATGTATTTAATAAAATAATGCAGATCTGTCTTACTGCACCGCTGCTAGCTGTCTCCTCTCAACCCATGCGTTGCCCTTCTTCTTCACTTCCCCTTTTAATTTTTCCCCAACATTGCACAATTAAAAGACTTCACCATCTCACAAGAAGCTGTTATTTCATGTACCTGTTGTTTCACGGTTGCACAGTGATGGGTTTGTGTCTTCTGGAATTTTGTCTCCACCGAGATTGGCTGTACTCCCATTACATGACAGTATGGATCTTGCATGCATACTTCCCCTGGAGTTGTGGTGGTTTTCCATTTATTATGATAAAGAATAGAGATAGCAGTTCTTAGACTAAGGAGAATATATCTGAATTGATTCTCAGCTTGGAAAGGCAAGCAACTAGGTATGACACTGCTGTGGAATTGCATGGCTGGGGAAACTGGTGTGCTTTCCTGTTATGGGACCACACCTGCACCTAGGTACCAGTGAATGGGACCTTGTGCAAAAAGGAGAAGAGGTTTTTGCCCTTTGGGATAAGGACTTGTGGATATGGAATGTAAGAACAACTAAGGCCGCGTTGTTTAAAATTGTCAGTGCTTTGAAGCCATCTTCATCACAGAAGGACACTGATATGTGAAATCATCAGGATTCTACAGTCATGGCAATTTAAAACAACATCAAACTGCTATAATTGTGCAGTGTGAAAAGGGCTAGAGTGGAAGTCCATTGCATTTGTATCAGTAGGGCATGTGTTAAGGATTAAAGTGCAAGGCTTGCAGATGCACCCATGTCATCTCTTGAGCTTCTCACAGAATGTGTTCAGATAATGGACAGGCTGTGCTTCTCAACTAGCCCACACATTTCTCTCTTAAGTCAGCCACAATATCTAAGCTATCTCCATCTGATCCCTAATTTCCCTCTGCTTAGGTTGTCATCTGTGTCTTTGCTCAGCATTCTCACTCATTTGTCCTGCCACAACCTGACCTGTGACAGAGACTGGTAATTTCTGTGGGTTTTTCCCCATTCATAACAAAGAAATTGGCTGATTGTCTGTGGCTAATTTTGTTAAACCTTGTTACCATGGGATGATGCTGATGATTATATGCCTGTTTTGTGCTATGCTCACTTGGCCTCTGTCTGTTTCTGCTTGCAGCTCTGAAAAGCCCCTCTTCCTTTCATGAGCAAAAGAAGAGCTTGGAGAGAGCCAAGGTAACTCTGGGTAGGCATCTGAGTGGGTGGAAAGAATGGCACCACTTTGGTTAACAATCTGTCTAAAATGCTGAGGGACTCCGGAAAACTTGGCTGAAGTTCACAATCACAGTTACCTAGATTCATAATCGATTCATATTCACCATCCCTACTTATTCAATAATGCAGGTGATATCTACTCTGATTAGAATTAGCTAACAGGATACAAGTCTATGTTTGTTTGAAGCAGCTTTTTCTGAGTGAGTCAGGTCAATGAGTTATTTATATGGAGCAGAAGTATAAGTCATTGTACGTACAAGTTATAGTAGTTAAAGACTATGGTGTTGTAGCTGGAAGCACACTGAGGAGATCGCCACCCACTGTAAATTAGAGATGGGTCTTCTGATGAGAGATAATGGGTGTTTCAATCCAACAAAGACTGGAGGGTCTCCATTTTCCACTCTGTACATTCCCCAGTGGCACATGGCAACTTTGTAAAATCCTTGAAACATTGCTTGACTTCAGTTGATTAGAAATGGAAGTTGTAATTCTGTAATCTGCTCCCAATTTATAGGAATGTATAGTTCACTTGATGTCTGTTTTCCATTCATCTCTCTGTTCATAGTAAAAACTAGTGATGGGTTAATCTGTGGCAGAAGTTTATATGTGGGCATTGGGAATATCAGAGGGTGCCTATGATTCATTACTTTACATGATCATCCTCCAAAAAAACAAAAAAACAAGCATGAGTAACATAAGGAAGGATCTATAGCTCCCTGTGAAAAATTAATGTGCTTAGGAGACTTCAAGCAGTCTGAAATAACTTTGAAGTGCTGTATATTTCAATGTTCAGGCATAGGTTAATATCTCACTGTCTCTCTTCAAAGGCTTCCACTGGCTGGTTGCCTGGAAGAAAAAAGGATTATATGAGTCAAAATCCTTAAACTGGATTCGTTCAGAGAGCAAAACTGTATTCTAAGCCTTTATTGAAAATATGGAGAGAGGCAATTCCAGAATATCTCCAAGCTGCTTAGTTTAATGTGCCTGATGGGAAACCTGTTTGACCATGTTTGTTCACACGTAACATGAAACTATATCAATGTAATTACTGTGACTTTAAACAAAATACAATTGCTTATATGAAAAGGCAATACATCTTAACCCTGTGTATACCTTTGTACACAGGGTTGAGAAGTAGACTTTATCTATTTTATAATGAAAATCTGACATACTGGGTGTCGTCCATATCCTAAGCCAGTATTTACTGATATATTTCCCTGTCAAAGCAGTTGTATGTAATTTACATTCTAGGACACTTTACATAAAAGTCACCTTTTCAGTAGTCAATCTCTAATCAGAAAATATTAAGTATGCAGATTAAATGCTGCATATATTTTTCAGGTAGAGAACACAAAATGAATTACTATGGTTTGACCAGATCATAAAATCAGAGTTGAAAGAGACCACAAGGACCATCAGGTCCAATTCCCTAAGGTCATAGTACATCCTCTCAAAGAAACATTTCTCCATGTAAGCTGGTGAAATAATCATCTTTGTTGTTATATTTTGTAGGCTGAAGATTTTTTAAAGCACAAGATCCGGAACAGATCTGAGCACTCTGAATTGGTTGATATGCACATTTTAAAGGGTGAGACGGAAAGAGTTGTTTTCTTGTGTGTAATAGATACCGGTCTGTGTCCTTGTTCTCTCCCCCGATGTAGGCATGAAAGCTTCTTTTACCTGTTGCAACACATTTATGGAAAATATTTCTCACAATATTTAGCATGTTATCTAAATATTTCAGCAAGCAGTGGGTTAATCAAATTCCTAATAGCTCTGGTGCTCTTATATCCCTGCTTCAGGAGAACTGGAAAAAAGCATATCTCCTTGACTTAGTTGGTGTTTTTTTTACCAAGATAACCTTTGGTTGCACTGACATATGAATGTTGACTGACATGATGCAAGAAAATACAATACAAGCCCCTTATCTGTGGGGATACGTTCCTAAATGTACTATGGAAGAAACGTTGGATAATATTGAACACTATTGAAATGAGCAATTTTTAACAGAAGTTAGCATAAACTTACCCCAGAGGACCTACAAAATTCCCAGAGAGGTGTCCTTGCTAAGAATTTGCTAAGCCATTGAAGACAACTCTGTGGTAACTTCTGGTGGGCCTAAACATTTTTGGAGATACATGTTTTGTCAAATGCAAGTAGTCAAATGCAACTGTGGGTACTGATCCTTCGGGGTTTGTAATATATACTATGCATTTCTACACAACAATGGTACCTCTTCTGTCCTCAAATATCTGTTAATATCTGTGAAGAAAGGCTGCTCCCTCATCCTCTGGGTGTGCAAGAGCAGCTGGAACATATTAGGGCACAGCAGTGTCCCCATGCTTGGAAAACTCCTGACTGCTCTTGTGTAGAAGAAGGAAGTGGAGGCCAAATGGCATATTAATGTAGTAGGGAAGACTCGCACACCAATAGCATGCATACTAGCTCTGGGCCCTAGATTATTTCTTGAGATCTAATGCAGCTCCAAGTAGTAGCTATACCCAAAAAATAACATAACTACACAGGATTCATGAAGGCCCTAGTTCATATTTCAAGGTTTTTCAGATACCTACTTTCTAATTTGTGCATAGTAATCATTAGTCCATGATCCAGGTGGAAACCATACTGACACAGATATGCTGTAATTAAGGGGAGAGGTTGGAAATCCTTGAATTGTGTTGTTAAGTCACTTCTCCTTGCATGCTGTGTAAATTGAATGAGTATGAAATTAGCAGTGAAAAAGGTTCATATATGGACAAACCAAACAATTCATTATTGCCCTTTGTGGCTCATAGCAGTTAACATGTGGAACTTTAGAGCAGGTTTAACTGTATGGGTCATGGGAGATGTTTTGTCTTACTGTACAAACTGCACCGTGATTCATTATCTTGGAAAAGAATGGCATATGTCCTCTTTATCTTCATCAGAATTTGGTATTTTTAAAAACTGCACTAAAATTCACAGAATTCCTCAGCTGACTGACTGACTGTGTTAGCCAAGTGATTCTGTGATTGTAATACTTCTAAACTCTGGTATAAACTACCTCGATACGAAATGTAGCCTCATTTTTTTTAAAAAAGCGTTGATCTGTTCTTGGTGGTCCCTTGAATCATTTGCTGGAACAATGTGCCGAGATTCTGAGCACCACGATTCAAGAGAGATATTGACAAGCTAGAAGGTCTCCAGAGGGCAACTAAAATGATCAAAGGTCTGGAGACCATGCCCTATAAGGAGCAGCTTAAAAGAGGGAGTGTTGAGCCTGCAGAAGAGAAGATTGAGAGGAGACATGATATCCATGTATGTAAAAGGATGCCATAAGGAAGAGGGAGCAGGCTTGTTTTCTGCAGCCCTTGAAACTTGGACCTGAAGACCTGGATATTCCAGTGTACTTTTAATGATAGTTAGGCCCCTACTCATGAACGCCCAGCCCTAATTGACTGATAAATTGTATTCAGCACTTTACCCCTGTCCTGGCCCTAAAGTCTGTTTTTTCACAAGTCCAGAACCCAGCCCTCCTTAAGTTTTATCATCCCCACCATATTCCTGGTTACTGGTTGTTGAGATTTGTTTGTGATCCATTTTAATGACGTTTTTCTACCCTGCTGTTTTTCATTGTTAATTACCTTAGATTGTTATATGTTTTTAACTGTTTTAATTTGGTAAACTGTTGTTGCTCTGGGCTTGGTCCCGCATGTAAGTCGCCCTGAGTCCCTATGTGGTATAAAAATAAAGTAGTAGTAGTAGTAGTTATTATTATTATTATTATTATTATTATTATTATTATTATTATCTACAACTACTACTATTACTACTAGGACTCAGAGCAATGAGTTCAAATTACAGGAGAGGAGATTCTACCTAAGCATTAGGAAGAACTTTCTGAATGTAAGACCTGTTCAGCAGTGGCACTCTTCCTCAGATTGAGGTGGAAGCCCCTTCTATGGACAGATTTGGATGACCATCTGTTGGGAGCTCTTTGATTGTGTTTTTCCTGCATGGCAGGAGGTTGGACCAGCTGGCCCATGCAGTCTCTTCCAATTCTATTATTCTATGATTCTATGAAAACCTCTGGTTCTCTAAGTATACTTTAATTGGGATTAACAATAGAATGTTGGCTACTGAGTTTATATTGTAGCACAGCGAGATCACTTAGTGCAAGGATTGATATTTTCAATGTTGGCTGTACAGATTCAACTGCAGAAGAGTCAATTCAAGCTACTCAGATGAAACTGAAAAGAGCCCGTCTTGCAGACAATCTGAATGAAAAGATTGCTCTTAGGCCAGGTCCTTTGGAGCTGGTGGAGAAGAATATCATTCCTGTGGACTCTGCTGTGAAGGAGGCTATCAAAGGTAAAGCCGGAAAAGCACCTCTTCTTAATTCTGTGCCAACACAGAAAGCATACGAAAGAGAATCATTATAGTATATTGTAAGGTTTTTCTTCAACCTAGCTATGCTTTTGGAGTAATTTCATGAAAGAACATAGATACCACCAGAATACTAATATCCTAGCATGGGCCATTCATTATTGACCTGTCTCCCCACCACTACCATCATACAAATCCGGCATATCTCTTTTCTAGCTGAGCAGGAAGACACTTGATCAAAGCCAGACATGGTCCTGGAAAGATTACAGTGTGTAGCAGGCATCTTCCTTCCTTCCACAATTTGTCCTGCATCTTACAGTCCTTTGGGGGGAGGGGGGGTTGTGATAGAGCCTGTCTTTCCCGGCACTCTACTTATCGCTAGAAGCCAAGGGTCAAGCGCCTTTGCCTGCTAGATTGCAGGATACTGCACTGGAACACTTTCCAGACACTTTCCAGAGCTCCTCAAGTCTGTTGAGTGGCAGGGAAAAATCATCTGGTCTAAGGCAAACTGATTTGAGGAAGCATTCTCTTTACTGACATTCTTCAAAGTTATGTTGCCAGGTGGGATTGAAGGCTATGCTGTAGTACCCACTGCCCTGGAAGTAAGCACAAATGTAACTTATTCGTAGGCATGGACAGGATTGTGTTGGATAGTTATTTCACTGCATATGACTTTGAGATTGACTCTCGCTTAATTTATTAGAGATTTTCATCCCTCTACTGCCATTTTCTAATACTCTTTATTTTCAAACAAACTGAAACATGGGGTACCAATTGCAGCCTAAATTCAGCTAGATTCTTTAGTCTTAGTCAGACCCATTAAATCAGCCTTTATGTAAATTCCATAGTTTTATTGGGTCCATTTCATTTAGAGCTAAAAATTGGATTAAGTCCTATATTTTTCAGAATTGTGACATTCTATCATAAAAATAAAAGATGGCAAATTATGTCTAAAAGGTAAAGGTAAAGGTTTTCCCTGACGGTTAGTCCAGTCGTGTCTGACTCTGTGGGTTGGTGCTCATTTCCATTTCTAAGCCGAAGAGCCGGCATTGTCTGTAGACACCTCCAAGGTCATGTGGCCGGCATGACTGCATGGAACACCGTTACCTTCCCGCCGGAGCGGTACCTATTGATCTACTCACATTTGCATGTTTTCGAACTGTTAGGTTGGCAGAAGCTGAAGCTAACAGCGGGCGCTCACTCCGCTCCCCGGGTTTGAACCTGGGACCTTTCGGTCTGCAAGTTCAGCAGCTCAGCGCTTTAACACACTGAGTCACCGGAGGCTCCATAAATTATGTCTGCCCAGGAGAATTCTTTTTCTCTTCCATATTTTAATTTCAATCTTTAATAAATATCTCTTGTTAGGGTTAGCTGGTTGTCATAGATACACATAATGTCACATATCATCTAATTTATTCTGTATAGAAAAATTATGAATATATATATTTTAAAAGGTCTACAGAAAGTAAGGAATCAAATCCCAGTGGAAAACTATTTCCAGCTAACAAAGTTTGATACTGATTCACCAGCAAAGATTTATCTATGCCCATGTTATGGTAAATGCCCATGTTCTGAAAAAAATTCTGGATTCAAAACAAAGTATTTGTGTTTAGTTTCTTCCAATTGCTAAATTGAGATTTTTATTAGCATGTAATTTTAGGATTTCACCATCAATTCATGGCTTTTTCTGACTATTTTCAGTTAAGCAATTAAGTTAAACCTTGCCTTTTAAAACTGTTGCATGATTGCACTTAAGATAGAGTACTTCTGAGCTTCATAAATGACCTTTTTGATTTATGGTGGGCAAGAAAATATGTAGATTTTCTGTAGATTATGTATGCTTATTTTGCATATTTTTTGCTTGTGTGTTTATTGGAAAACTACCTGAAACACACTCTTCTTTTAATAATCCATTTAGTCTCAGAAACCCTTGTGAATACCAAATCTGTGGAAGTTAAAGTCCTATTGTATACAATGACATAATTAAACAGTGTCCCTTGTATAAAATGGCAAAATGAAGGTTTACCATTTAGAGTTTTGTTAACAAATATTTTTGAGCTCCAGGTGGTTGAATCTATGGATACAGAATCCATGGATTTGGAGAGCCGACTGTACTTCCTTTCATTCCTTTCTTGCTTTTTTCCATAGGTACTCAGAAGAACTTATCCAAATCTTCGGATGCCTTTGCTTTTGAAGAAGACAGCAGCAATGATGGGATGTCCCCAGAACAGGTCCAGAGTGAGGATTCCCCAGAGTCCACAGAGTCAGCAGCAGGAACCAAAATTTCAGAAACAGTGTTCCCCTCAGCAGCGGGGTCAACTCAGGTAAAACAGTGTTTCTAACCGTAAACCCTCCTGGTTTCATGACACTTTGGATCAATTGAAATTTAAATTGACTGCAGTGTTGTCTTAACTCCACATTAGGAAAATGACCCAATACATTTTGAAAGCATAATTAGACTCGCTTAGAGCTAAACACACAGTGGAAATTAGTATTGTGGATGTAAGTGATAAAAATTTCAGCCATGTTCAGCCTGATTAACCTCTGACTTTTGAAGTTTACATCTTACTCTCAGAAAAAAAATTGCTTAGAAGGACAGGATACATAGAAGTCATACTTCTCGGTAATCTCTTGTCTTAAAGATCCCATGTAAGACTGGAGTAGAATGGAATGTCACTGCTGCTTTGCCTAAAGGACTGTTTTGAAGGCTGCTGCCAAGACCAAAAAAGTCCCAAAGGAGACCTTTACATATGCTTAAGTCTGAGTTCTTCCAAATTTGAGATAGCAGGATATAATCTGAATTGTTTCTGAAACAGTATAAGGCAGGCCCAGAAGTGTTACTCACACAATAGACAGTGCCATACTATTCTTGTCTATAGTGCAAGTCCATAGTATGGCAGTGCATAGTTCTATAGTATTTGTAGTTCTCTCCGCTGCCTATAGGCTTTGACCCTTCATTGAGATGATGGTTAACACTTCTTTCTCAACAGATTTACATGGGATTTTAGATGAGATAACACTTAGAGAAGTCAGGTCTAAGTTAGTAAAATGTGGTTCCAATTAAAACAGTGTTTCTCAACCTGTGGGTCCCCAGATGTTTTGGCCTTCAATTCCCAAAAATCCTATAAGCTGGTAAACGGGCTGGGATTTCTGGGAGTTGTAGGCCAAAACACCTGGGGACCCACAAGTTGAGATCCATTGAATTAAAGTGTCAGGAATTTGCTCTCCTGCTTCCGTTTGGTACTTTTGCCCTCCTGCCAAGTTATGAAAGACCACAATGGCAATATCAACATCTTATAACTGCAACACTTGTTAAGGAGAGAGCATGTGAGCAGGCAGACTTTCTGGCTGTCTAGCCAAGAACACTGATTGAGATTTTGTCAATTGTTTTGGGATCCAGCTTTCTACAGTTTCCACCTGACCAAGCCCTAAACATGAGCTTCAGAATAATTGGCCTGATTAATAGGTAGATTTTGTGATTTGCACAAAGACTGGGCTTGAACTGAAGAGAAGTAGTGCACTTTCGGTTATAGTGTTAAAGAAGATTCCCAACTGCAGGGTGTTGTTGGCTTTGAAACAGAAATGGCAGGTGTATGTACAGCACCAGACTGGACAGTGATTTAACCACAACCCCCCCAATTAGCTGAGGAAAGTTAAAATACCCTCTAACCATAAGAGTGTTTTCAGTGACATCATGATGCCAGCTAGTCATGATGCCAACTGCACTGGGCCTGATTGCAGGGCCTGATTGTGATTGATCAAGAAACCTCTCTTTTTCTATTGAGCATCCAATATTCCTGTTTCCAAGGGTGGAAGAAGATCTAGTTGTGGGTAACTAGCTGCAATGCCCTCCCACCCCACCCAAATCTCTCTAAGGTTGCCGTTGCTAATGGAGGAAATCAGCTGTGAGGTCAACCTCTTGTGGTTACATAAAACACTGGGGTGTCCTGCTAAGGATCCCAGGCCACTGTTAACCTGAACACGACATATTCTTGGCTTAGATTGCCCTCCTCCATTCCAGCAGCTTTGTTACAGAGTGTACTTGGCATAGGGCACCATCATTTTCCAAGCACTTATGGCAGGGAGCCCAACAATCGTCCATTTGGTTTCCCTAATAACACCCGCCTGATAAATGCAATTGGTCTCAGTTATATAGAAATACTACAAAGGGGAGCCGTTACCAACAGAAAATCCTAATGGATTTTGATGGAAACTGTTCAGTTGGGAGCCTCCTAGGATGGTTTTAGTGTGTTAAAATATGTATGACTATATTGTGTATAACTGAAGAGTCTGAATTAATTATTTGGCAAACTGAATCTATTTTAAGTTCCAGAGGGTGTAGTTCAAGAGCCCAGTCCTTTCCTTTCACCACTTGTTATCAATTGATTTAGGCTACTAGGCTAATTAGCCCAGTACCTTGGAGGAGCTGCTTGGTGGCATCAGCTCAGTCCAATATAAAATGCTTACCTTCTCTGATTTGATTGTCAGGACCTTATTACACAGTGTTTTACTCTGTTTCTCTTTGAATGCAATTCCGAATGGGTCCTATCACATGACGTTTGTGTTATTGTTTCAATAATCCATTTGAATCCATCTGCAAAATGTCGCAAAAACAGAATAATTGCACACAGGATTCTAATTGGGGTTTGTTGTGTTATATGTTGCTGAAGCACTGTTTTACATGTCATTGTAAAATCAGTATTTCTTAGATCAACTGAAATCTTGTGAGAACAGGAGTTTGAGACTCCCAGGCTACATCCCTGTGCAATTTAGATTCTTTAAAAAGTTACATAGGGAGGCGTTTGAACAGATTGGGAGGAGCCAGCCTTCTGTGATGTGATGAGTTCCACTGTCTTGAAACTGGGCATGGAGTCTGTTTGGATTCAAACGGTAGAGCAGGCGCAGAAATTGACTTTGGAATCATCCTGAGGCCTAAAGAGAACACATTTGGATACATGACTAGGTCCTACTATGAAAACCCCTATACAAAGTTGAAACTGACATCAACTTTGCAACCATTTTGAAGCCAGGTCAAAACATCTGGTTGCCTAGCCTATTAGGTTAGCTGCAAATCTTTCCAGCCTTTACTTTCTGTAATATATTTTATTGTATTTATTACACATTTATTGTTTAATGTCCTGAGAGCTTGGGATGAAGAACAATTTATAAACATCCAAAAAAGTAAACAAGTAGTTTAACCTCTCAATGGGTTTTTAAATAAACACATCCTGATGGATCATTAATTGCCTGTCCAATGGATTTCTGATTTCAGGGACATCTCTGTGGCTCTGAAAACAATACATCTCTTCAGAACAGCCAGCCAGAAAGTCCAAAACAGCTGAATGGGCAACAGACATCTCCTATCACTATGTCCACATCTGCAAAGGTATAATTCTATACTTTCACTTCCTTGGAATAAAAATAATGATTACCCTCCTGGATAGATAACGGTAAACTCATTTGCAAAAAGAAAAATGGTTTGAGATATACCTGGGGAAGTATATATATAGGCTGTGCCACCTCCTGTCACAACAGTTGGATCCATTTCAATCATCAGACAAAATTAATTCCAATTGAATTAATTTTGTCGAAGCAGGGGAATGTCAGAAGGATGTAAATGACATACATTGAAATTAGGTGGGTTTTTTAAAAAGTCTTATGTCATTTATGAAACTGATCTCCTCAGTCTTGACTTGTGGACCAAGTGTGGGTGGCATTGCCCTTCACAGACACCCTGAGTTCAGGAATCACCATGAACAGAACATTGATGGTTTCTCTGTCTATATGAAAGTCATTTTAAAGTTCAAAATGCTGCATTTGGCATATGAATATGAACTTCAAAAGAGCTCTGTAAATTGTAATGGAGACATTGTGTTTATTATTCAATTTGTGTCATTTTAAAATGCTTGGAAGTAGTTGTGTGTTGCATCATCGAAGGAATGTTTGCTTAATAGATAGATCGCCCAACCTTCAGAACTGGTGTTAGTGTATTATGTATTGATACAATCATAGAATAGGTAAAGACGAAAGGGGCTTTTACGATATAGGTTATATGGATGACATCCAAAGTAGATGTCATTTTTGAAACAGGAGCCACTGGTTTACATGGGTTTACTAATAGTCCTGAAAATATGTGTCACTCTCAGAGAGAGGATGATCCAGCTTAAATGAGTTAGCTCTCCCACACAAAAATCCAACTAACTGGTAGATTATGCTGAAGATGTTAATATTTCTGAATTTTTATTTATGACATGCAATAGTCCAAGTCAACAAGTGACAGCAAGAATCGGCATAAAAAGCCCAAGGAGATGAAGCCCAAAGTGAAGAAGCTAAAGTACCACCAGTACATTCCCCCAGACCAAAAAGCTGAGAAGTCTCCCCCTCCTATGGACTCGGCCTATGCTAGGCTCCTGCAGCAGCAGCAACTTTTCCTCCAGCTCCAGATCCTCAGCCAGCAACAACAGCACCGGCACCAGCAGCATTTCAACTATCCTGGGTCACATTCCACTTCGCTGAAGTGAGTTGGTAATGAAAATGTTTCCAGTAGTCATCTTCTCCACTCTGCATCTGGATTTAGTGTATGACTTCTAATTTTGGCATAATGGGTTGGAAGAATTCAACATGAGCAGAAGGGTGGTGGTATTTAAAAAAAAGGTTGGGTTCCAGGGGGCTGCATAAGGGCCATAATCTAGATTCTAACCACCAAAGGTGCTTGCATACAATAGAATTAATCCAGTTTGACAACACTTTAACTGCCATGGTTCAATACTGTGGAATTGTTGGAGTTGTAATTTTGCAAGGCCTTTAGCCTCCTCTGACAAAGATTGCTGGTGCCTCACCAAATACAAAACCCAGGATTCCATAGCATTGAGCCAGAATTTTAAGTGTAGGCCAAGATTTTGGACATTGATTTTTTTAAAAGAAGAAATATAAAAGTTCTGCCATTTTTTGTTTTGTTTTGTTTTTAGGCAACCAAATGAGCAGATGACCAAAACTTCAAGCTCTTCCCCAGCAGCAGCCACTAACCACAGCCTTTCTCCTGTGAAGGGCACCTTTTCAGGACAATCCTGCATTTCGTCTCTCAAACCAGGTCCTCTTCCATCCAATCTAGATGACTTAAAAGTGAGTGCTGAGTGTGTATGGGGATGCAATAAATGAAAACAATTCTGCAAAGTGCATGGTTGAAAATGTCAATTTCTGTCAATAGGCAAAGATTCATCACAAAACTTCTCATATTCAATAACTTCATTTTTTAAAATACTTTAAAAATGTAAGCCTTTATTTTTTTTTATTTATTTACCACATTTATATCTTGTTTTTCCCTACCCCAAGGGGGACTCAAGGCAGCTTTGGGCCAGAGACAGTATACTCACTGAACTAAAGGCTACATGCCATGGGCATATCTCAGCCAGGCCATCTTCATAAACTTTGGCTTGGTTTTAGAATACAGGGTGTTTGAAAAAGAACTCCCTAGTTTTAATGTGTTTTAACTTAAAACTAGGTAGTTCTTTTTCAAACACCCTGTATAGAGACATACATGTTGAAGTTCAATATGACCCTGGACTATTGAAATAGGATGCTTCTGTTTCTGATATATTAGGTATAAATTTAGCTTGCACTGAATTTTGTTCCAAAATATACATGGGACATAAGGCGTTACACTTTGTTTCCCATTATTTGTGATAAATGTATATGATTTTGATTTAGACAGTTTATAACAAAACAAAAGCAAGGAACGGAAACAGCACAATCTAGAGCTACCAGATATGACCCCACAACAGTAGATACAACAGCATCAACATTTAGTGTCTTGACCTTCAGATTTAGCTTTGGTTTAAGCTAAAAGTGATTGATTGAGACATAGTGCTCCTTTGTTGTAAAGAGGGACCAAAGAGAGATTTTGACCAAACAGCTTACTTTTCAGGTGTCGGAGCTAAGGCAGCAGTTGCGAATAAGGGGCCTTCCGGTATCAGGTACAAAAACTGCTTTGATGGAACGTCTGCGACCCTTCCAAGAGTGCAGTGGGGGCTCGGTGCCCAGCTTCAGTGAAATAACCACTGTCACCTTCCCAGTGACCCCAGCTAGCTCTCTTTCCAGCTACCAGTCACAGTCTTCCACCAGTCTGTTGTCCAATGGCTTTTACCACTTTGGAAGCACCAGCTCTACTCCACCCATTTCCCCTGCTTCCTCTGACCTGTCAGTGAATGGCTCATTGCCGGACAGTTTCAATGAAGGACCAATGTCTTCCCCGCAGTTTGTCTTGCATCCTTCTCCTGCGCAAGGCGCGTGTGAAGAGAGCTTGATGGGAAGTGTCAATGGAGCTGGCATCCAGCTCGATGTGGAAAGGGTTGACACAGAAAAGGACAAGATGCTGGTGGAAAAACAGAAAGTTATCAATGAGCTAACCTGGAAATTGCAGCAAGAGCAGAGGCAGGTGGAGGAGTTGAGGATGCAGCTCCAAAAGCGCAAAAGAAGCCATGGATTGGAAGAAAAGCAGACCACATCCCATTTCTTTGGCTTTCCAATCAAACAAGAAAACGCAGTGTCCAGCTGCCCCTTTGCCTCCAAGCACGTTGCCTTGAAAGACCAGGCCAGCAGCTCTGACACGCGAAGTAACTGTGGGACAGCATCTCAGCTGCCCCACCTTGGAAATAGCCATTGCATGGAAACTTCGGGACAAAATGGCATACTGTCCTCCACATTCCTAAGCCCACAGTGCTCTCCCCAGCACTCGCCATTAGAGGCAACAAAGAGCCCACAGCACATCAGCCTCCCTCCTTCGCCCAACAGCCACTACCTTCTCCCTGTGTCTCCCAGCGCTCAGACAGAAGGACACAGTTCCCCACAGCCCAGCAATCGCCTGTGCACAGCTCCGGTAAGGAAACATTTATTTTTGGTATATTCCTGGAGAGGGATGCTATACCAAAAGTAAGCTTTGGCCTAGATAATCTGGCATATATATGTTGCATAGCAGCTGGATGTGACATCTAAATAGAACGAGGCAGTTTTTTCAAAAGATAGAGGCTTAATAACTTTTATGTAAATGCCACTATGCCAACAAACAGATATATCAAAAGCGCTTGATGGGAAGTGAATGAAGACTATAGTCAAGAGGTTGAGCTGACTGTAAACCATGATAACGCTTGACCCTTCCTATGTTAGCTAGGTGCCATTTCATCATCACCTTCAGCCTTGTATCCCTGACAGTGCTGAGGAGAGAAATATTTACTGTATTAAGTTTGTGGATGAGGGAATGGTGTTTTCTAAAAATAAATACAACTTGAAACAGTGTATGTTTGGTTCAAAGGAATAGTATCATTTTTGCAGAACATACATTTTCTAGCAGAGAATCTCTAGCCCATTTATGGACATTTCTGACCTTCACAACTGTAGTACTTAAATACCACTTCAAGTGCAATGACTCCAAATTGTGGAATCCTGGGATTTGTAGTTTTGTGAGGTACTTAAACATCTTTGCTAGAGTGCTCTGTTGCTTTCTAGAGGTATGTGCATTAAGAAATTCTAAGCACCTGACAAACTACAAATTCCAAGATTCCTTAGGATGGAGCCGGGCAGTTAAACTGCTGTAACTATGGACAATAATAATGATGATGATGATGATGATGATGATGCTTTATCTCCCCGAAGGGACTCAGGATGCATCCATGGGGTAATTTTGAACTCCACAACTTTTGCTTCCAGCCTCATTCTGAAGGCATTCCCTTTGACACTTGCTCTGGGAGTTGTACAGTGAAGAGAGAACAGAGAGGATCCGCCATCAGGGGAAAAAGCCCAGCAACAGGAAGATGAAAGAGATGCCTGGAGCATCTTAAAGATGCTATTTGATATAGACAGTTTTGTTATATTCAAGTCACTGAGATACAAAACAGGAAAGGGGAGATGCCTTTTAACAGCCCAACTTCCACTCATAACATACACACACACACATTTGATTTACATTCAAATTACGTGACATACAACAGTGGTAATATGCAGATGCCTCTGGCTCAATTTCTTGAGGTTATTAATAAACTTGGCATTTGTCACCAGTGTTTCTTTCTCTTTATGTGAATAGTTATCTTTGATGCCCTGTTAGTCTTCCCCAACCTTGCAATGAGAGAATCCCCAAAGCCGGACAGCTTTTATTGTCAGATGTTCTATGTATTTTGGCGGCACTTCCTCTGGAAGAGCCAAGATTATTTCAGCTTTCTTTAGAAGCACTACCACAGTGGAGAAACATCTGTCAGGCATGTGCAGGTTTTGCCTTGAATGTGTACTGAAATTGTTGGCCATCCCACCCACCCAACAACGATGGAACCAGTTTTAGATTGGAGACTTTCAAATGCAATGATAGACAAGCACAGACTTTGCCCAGCAGCTGACTTGGTGTAATCCGTTTGGCTTCCCACATAGATACCTACACAAGGAGGCCAGAAGTATCCTATCCTGTCCCCCAGCTTTTGTAAGTCAAGCACTGCCCTCCCAGAGGGAAAGCAGCCACCGCCATATGCTGATGCTGTGAAACAGGTAAACGTCTGTCTTCTGCTGGGGTTCGCTTGGGGACATACTGTTTTGTGACAGTGTTAGAGAGCAAAGTCATTTAGAGATTTTTAGCCTGTTGTATGTTCCATGAGTTAACCCAAAAGATGTCTAGCAGGTTTGAAAGCTCCATCTGCTGTTATGGAACAAGTGTTTCCACAGTCAATTGGATTAGAGAAACTGTATAAAAGGAAATTCACTCAACCTTAGATTTGTCCAGAAGTTTCAGAAGGGGAACTGAGAGTCAGTAATCCCTGGCAAGACAAGGGGTCTTGGGCATTCTGTTCCCCCACTGAGTAACCATGTGAGCAAAGAATGAGGGACATTAGCTCCTGGGGCTAAATCTTGTTCTTTCAGGGCCCCCCACATGGCTACATCCCATTCCTATGGCACCACTATTGGACATTTTTCCTGCATTTACCACCACCACAACTCTCGAAAGGCTTAGTTCTTGACAGTAAGAACTTTAAGTTACAATATGATAGTTTTTCTCTTACATTTTTGCTACAGCCACCATTTGAATTTTGTCAATGTAACTCATCTAAAAACTATATTCAACCAATGCTTGAAAGAGGCTCCTCATCCTTGATTAAAACCAATGTGGGAGACTGTGAAAGGGCAGGGGTTTGTTTCTCCACCCATTGGATGCACCATTTTGGCATGACCAAAAGTTACACAACATTATTTATGATGCATTGCCTGAAAAGCACCATTACTCCCGTTTTTCCAGGATGAAGGTCAAGGGCTCTAGGGCCACAGAAGGTGGGTGAGTGGGTGGGTAGAGACTCCATACACTTCACAGATTACACTTTCCCCACTGCTGACATAAATTAAGGCAAAACATTTATTTCTGTTGAGTGGCCTTCTAAATTTTGAAGTGATATAATAGTCAGAAAAGCTCTGAATAAAGAACACTGATTCCAAAAATTTAGACATAATGAGCTGAGCCACATATTTCTGAGGAAATGATGTTGTGAGAAAGGAAATGAGTTAAGGGTTAATTGTAGGGACTGAATTGTTAGTTTGTTCCCAAGTGTTCAGTTTTCCCCTGAAAACCAGGTATTTTACTGACTTGGAATTTATGGAATTTGGCATCCAGTAGCTCCAGTGACCACTTTGTAATTTTTTTGTTTTATTTCTTTTTGCAGCAGATGACCCGAAGTCAGCAAATGGATGAGCTGTTGGATGTGCTTATTGAAACTGGAGGTAGGTGGTGTCCACACATCAAGAAGTTAAGTTCGAGTTGAAGGAAAACATGACCCCAGTATTTCCCTATCCATAGAGGAGACTGTGTCCCCCCTCTCTACAAAGATAGTAACTTATAGCTGTATTTCCTCACTACCTGAAGAATGGTGCCTGACATGGCGATTTTGGAGAATTTACTCTATAATGGTTGGTCAGAGGAAGCAATAGTGGGGAGCCATGTGCCCTGCTTTTGGCCTAGTCTGTTTGCCACTGTGATATGAAATAAAGGTTTGTTCTAGACTCAAGAGAGTATAGTTTCCTTAATGCATTTAGGACTTAGCTACTATGAGCCATTGTCTGGAGTTTTGTAGGTTACTGCTTCTCAATGGGGTTGCCCTGGATCAGAGCCAGTCCATAAGCCTGGTCCCTGGTGAGTTTTCAGGAAATAAATAAACAATGGTAGCCAGTGGGCACCTAAATATGGTGTCGGCCCAAGGCACATTAAGAAAATAAACAGTTGCTGGCCCCCAACATCAGATAGCTTGAGAGGGACTGCTGCACATAACACGTGTTGGTAGAATCTCCCATTACAGCAGCATATGTACTTTTTTGCCATTGCCAAAGGTATCGGGTACTTCCTTGCACAGTTCACCCCCACCATGCTGTGGTTCATAAGTGTAGGTTGAGGTTTTGGGGCACAATTTATGGCTGGAGAACAGGAGGCTTTCTGGACACTATCTGGCTGAGGTTTTGCAGTTGGGGAAAAAAAGAAAGCAGCCACCTTCCTGATCCTCCAGCAAATAGACTGGAGATCTGAGTTGGCAACAGTTCTTTTTTTTCTGGCTGAAAATCTGTAGGCAGGTCATAACTGAAGACCCTCTCCTCCTTGGGCACTGATGGGTTGTGGGGGTGCATTCGAGCCCCTCAAGCTAAGCTAAAGGTGAGGCCTAAACAGAAACAAGCTGGTGGAGGCATATGTTCTGCTAGCATTGAATAGGATTCCAACTGCTTTTAGCAAAATAAAAAACTTGCCCATTGCAACAATCAAACAATAAAAACCCCACATGGCATAATAAAAGACTAGAAAATCTAAAAATCTAAATACTAGTTCACTGAATAACAAGGTAAATAAAATAATAAGGTTATTCTCACGAATGTCCATTTTGTCCAACACCCTCTATTCCTCACCCTGTCCAGCTGAAGTCCTTTAATGTAACAAGACTTTTAACAAGCCCTTGCCGTACTCATGCTCACATTTGTACATACACACTTTATGTATGTGTTCATTTGCACACATACACACACTTTGTGATAAGTTCTTGCTGATATTACTTGCTGTTTTCCTTTTATATCAGCTCTTGCACTGTTTGTTCCTTGACTACCATCTATGAAAACTTGTTTTTCATAGAAATTTCAATTGATAACTCTTGCCCCATCTTCTGTAGCCCACATATTTCTGTCAGCATACACTGCCATTTTGACCTGGCTTCATATCAAGGTTTCTCCATCTGAAACCAATGGGATGTTCCTCCATGATACCAGCAGCAAACTCACAGTGTGTGTCCTGATATTGCTTCATACTTTAGAGTATGGTTATTTAACGTGCTAGTGTCCCTTTTTCCTGCTGCAGAAGGTGGGGACAAACTTGCTGTGTCTAATATTTAACGTTGCAGTCTCTGATCTGGTCTTGATTTACCATGTTTTGTTTGCAAACAGAAATGCCTGCAAATGCCAGGGAAGACCGTCCTTGCCTTCAGAAGGTGCCTCAGATAACTGTGTCTTCAGGGACCCCTGGAACAACTTCCTTACTCAAGGCATCTGCTTCGTTTGAACAAGGTGCCTCAAGTCAGCTTCCATTCGAACACTGCCCTGGCAGCAATGATAGTCATCTGGAAATCTTATTGAATTCCCACAGTCCTCTGGGTCGATCGAGTGAAATCGCCCACTTGAAGGTGGGTGGTGAGGAACCTCACTTTGAAGGGGTGATAGAAGGATTTTCTAGCAAAGCTGCAGAGGACCTCCTGACACCCCATGAGATCCTGCCAACTCCCCTCTCCCCCATGGAGACTCAGTTGTCTCCTTCTTCTGGTGAAGGATCAGGTTTGCACATGAGCTTCACAGAGTCTCCTTGGGAAACAATGGAATGGCTGGACCTAACTCCACCAAGCTCAGCCAATGGTTTTGGTTCCCTCACCACCACAGGGCCAAGCATCTTCAACATTGATTTCTTAGATGTTACAGATCTCAACTTGAACAGCACCATGGATCTGCACCTACAACAGTGGTGAACAGAATAAGCTTTATGAATAGGAATGCGGCCAACTACCAAGAAAATCCCATTTGAGGGGTTACAAGAGCTCTCGTGTCATTGTGGGAAAAGAAACTGGAGTCACTTTTCCCAGAACATAATTTATCTCTTCATGACACATGGTTTCACCAAAGAATTGTCCCCGCCACCCCCACCCCCCACACACACCCTAAGACTAAGCCAAACCAGCACTCCACCCTTAGCATGAAATTTTCCTCCTCTTCACTGAGCAAATTCCAGCAAACAGCTGCCTTCTAAATCTCTCTCAAGGAAGAGTCTCTCTGCACTAGTTTATTTGGTATGTACCTGTCAGTATTATCCCTGTCCTACATGGTAGTCTTTATCAAGTTGTTGTACTGTATTGTCCCTATTGCTTTGTCTATCCAACCATTTCATTCCCCTGTGGTGTCTACTACACCATCTGGGAACCATCACTTTTTATTAGCATCCATTTAAAAAGCTTTCTAAGGACTATCTGACCAGTAACCACCAAGCTCTTAGTAGCTTTGCTAATAGCTCAAATCACTTTCAGAGCCAGGGCTGGGCATCACACAACTCACAGTAGCAGCCTATCACCAGCATCCATGCCTCTGAAGTTTTGATGGACTGCTCCTTTTCCTCTGTCATTTCAGGAAGAGAGGCAGATACTCCGCCTTTTGAAATTCAATAGCAATAATAGCAATGGCATATCCTGCAATAATGTAGACCAGACCTGCTCAACCTGTGGCTCTCCAAGTGTTTTGGACTTCAGTTCCCAAAATTCCTGACCATTGGACAAGCTGGCCCAAACATATGGAGGGCCGCAGGCTGGGGGGCATGCTTTTAATTCAGTTCCTACTCTAAGGTTTCTAAATATTTTCTTAATCCTATCCATTGTTTTGCTATTTTCAAAAGTTGTTGGAACAATTACTAAAACAGAATTACATTTTTTGTAATGGAAAAAAATCCATAGTAAAAGTGAAGGAATGCAGAAATTAGAAAGTGGATTGGAAACAGGAGGGAGATGTTTCAAGGCCCACATGAAATTTCACTTCCTTTACTAAGTATATTGCTCACATCTTTGATTTTTAACTAAACTAAAAATATAGAAACATATCTGGGTTATTTGCTATACATGCAACTTTGCAATAACTAGCAAAATTCCTTCGATTCTGATATATTTGGTTTGATATTTTGACCATAATTATTCCCTATGAATATTAAGAAAGTGGAAGTATTCCACCAAAATCTATTTGGATTTGGTTTCCATTGTTTTATGTGTGCATACCAAGTAATCTTATTCAATTTATCTAACTCCCAATGTTTGACGTACCAGTTTTTGAGAGGCATCTTTCATTTTCTTAATCTTTTGCATATTATTCTTCCAACTGAAAGATTTCCTCTTGTTTCTTATACTCTTAAGAATTGTTATTCTTCAATCCAATAATGGAATGTATATTATACCAAGCCAAGCTGCCAGAGTACTACTAGAAGCATCTTTGTTTTTTCTAAGTTAAAGGTATAAGATACCAAAACAGATGGGTTGGGGACTTAATAAGGGTTCCTGACATTCCATAAATTTACATTATCTCTTTTCTCTAGTACACATCCATAAAAGTGCCTTTAATGTCAATTTAATGAGCACTTGCTCGTGTGTATTGACAATGACTAGAGCCATTTGCAACACCAACCATGAATCTTAGCTAGCAGTGTGGAATGGACCACCACTGATATGGATAAGAAAGGAAGACTGAAAGGGATGGAGTTCTACACTTGGAGATCTTCCCATATCTGTGGGGTCAGGCAGGTCCCACAAAGGACGGAAAATGTACCCGCCTTGAAACAGGTAGACTTGTTCCCTCCACCACCAGCACTTTCTATCCTTGCCACTGAGCCTTGAAAATGGCAGTTTCCTAGCCAAAGAGACTTCCTTCTCTACCTCCATAGTACTGTTCTTCCAAATATAAGCCAAAGTCGGGTGATGTCAAATTAGATAATGGGTTCCTTGTTTTCAGACATTGTACTATCCATTCAGTTCTTTTCAAATTTGAATTCCATAGCTCCCATAATTTTTTTAGCCTTAACACTGAATATTAAAGATCAAGATAAGAATTGCACCACTGTCAATTGGAAAGGCCATTTTTATCTTCAGATTATTATTATTTTTGCTTAGATTTTTAAAAATATGCATCCTAATTTTAGTGAAATACCTATACCCTGGTTTGTTACTCAATTCTTCTCTACATTTCAGCAATTCAGCCAGAGCAGCATTTGAATATTTATTTATCCTCATGATGCTATTGCACAGCAATAGCATTTTAATTTCTTGTTCCCAGGATCAAATTTTGGATTATGTCATATAAATTTTGTCTCTAAACATAGGCATAAGGGGCAACCTTGATTCTTGCTCTGAGTCAGCCCAAATTTTGGTAACAGTTTCTTGTTAATGAAAATCTTAACCAGGAATAAATCTGCAGTGCAAGACACTATCTGAAATTTGAACCAATACATAATTGATCTATTGAGAAAAGGAGACAGAACCACTATGCACAGTTGAAAGCTTTTTCATAAGTGATATTATCTTGAAAGGGCTACCCAACTCTTCAAATCATTTGTTTAGACAATGTAGAAACAAGTTCTAATAATTTCCAAAACATTTATTCTATTTTCTTTTCCATTATGGAGAATCTTGAATCAAATTTCTTGTTTCTTCCCACATTCCTTGCACAGATTTCAGTGTTTAAAAGTTCTGAATTTATCTTTACACATTTCTATTATTTTTCTAGGTCTCTGCTTTAACCCATATTACCACTTTGTTCCCTAATTCTCCAGTTTATGAAATACAACTTTTTAAAAAGAGATCAAGTTCCCTCTGGATTTCTCTATTAAGAAAACTAGTTGTTAAATAATTTAATTTAATTGTGATTTTTAAAGAATATTATTTATAATTACAATATAAAAGTAATTTTATTAACAACTTGGTACTAAATGTGTTTTACTTATGAAACACACTAGTTTAAACATGAATACGTACATGTATAAATAATAAGCTAGAAAACAGTTACTCATCACTTTAAAATTTTCTAATTAATTTGTTGGACCAATTCATTAATTTCTAATTAATTGGTCCTCTAAATTAACTAGAGTTGCCATACGCTTCTGTGAGGATGTACTTCATATATTCTGGTATCAATTTATAATTTGACTTGGGTTTCTTTTTTCCCAACACAGAGCTTTGTTAGCCTACTAACTACAGTTTGCCTATGCACAAATGTTTATTAGCCATATAAGTAACTCTCCTTGATTCACCATCTTAACTTTTTACTCTTTCCCTGTGTACCTTTCATTCTAGCATTTTCAAAACATCTTTCTCCCCAATAAAATATAAGGCTTTTGACTTTTCCCAGTAGCCTTCATGCAGAATGCCTGGCTCTAAGAAGTCAGGAATAGGCTTTGTTTAAGAGAAAAGACTAATCTTTTTCAACATTCCCATCCACGTGCAAGACTGAGGGACACAGTAAAGCAAAAATCCAGATGATACTTTAAATGTTACTAGTTTAGTTCTAATTCCCAAAAGTGCCACCATACTCGTATAAAACTTGGGAGATTGTGCCTTTAAAAAGAAATGCAAACCGGCTTATTTTAACAAAATCAAGGAATCAGCTCTTTCTGTAATGCCATGAGACAGGCTTCAAAGTCTCAAGGATACCTCAAAAACCATAGCTGTCTTAAACACAAACACCAGAATATTGCCTCTTAACACATTGGTTTTTAAAAACAAATTGTAACTACTGAAATTGAAATCTATGTACTGTAATCCCATGCATTTCTATTCTTAAACTAGGCCTACTAAATTCTATAGAATTTATTAGGAGAAAATTCCTGAGGGTTTTTGTTTTTTTTTAAGCAGGTGACTAGTTTCTGAAGATATTTGGAGACCTTGGCAATAAGCAGGCAGTTGCCAAAGATGGTCCATCAGGATTTCCATGCAGAGTCTTGCCAGAAAAAATAACAAAACTCCAAGGCAAAATCCCATCCTATGCAGCATGGCCTAGAAACTATTCACACAGTAAAACAGGGCTTAACTTTTTCCACTCTGGACCCATTTCCACACAAGAAAGTTTTATGTGACCCAGGCATATAGGTATATAAAGCAGGTATAAAAAGCAAATATTTACTGATAACAAACCAGGATTTGCAAGGCTTGCTAAACAGGCCCATTTTCCTTTTTATGAAGTACAGCTGAAGCATCTTTTGCAGTCCACTGAATGCCACTATGTGGCTTAACACTTTAACTGCACAACAGATTTGTGTAAATGTACTATAATACAACAACTTGGTGATATTCAGAAAACATTTATTTTTGGCAAAATATTTGGGACCCCAACATTGAGCTTAAGGAGATCCCATTTGGGGCCAGGGCCCACAGTTTAAGGAGCCGTGAAAGAGATAGGCAATCAGTGTTTTACCTAACACAACACTTCACTTTCTGATAATATTAAAAACATATTAAAGCACTTTAAAGTGCTGCAACTTGGTCAGGGAATTTGAAGCTGTATTTTTTAAAAAGTTTTATGATACTTTTAAAAAAGTGACTTAAATTAAAAGCAATATGGATTTTTGAAAAGCTATTTGAAATAACCTTGCAACATTTGTTCTAAAATGGCTTTTCATTTAAGCATGGTTGTGTAAATATGTCAGGTTTTTTTTAATTAGCAAAAGAAATACTTTTAAGTACAAATTAAAAGCTAGTTGGAGGGAAAACAAGTTAATAGTGTGCCAAAGAATGTGTGCAAAGCCAATGCCCTTAAAAAGCAATAGTCCTCAGACAATATATACCTGTGGCAGCTAAACCTTTGTTCTTTCCCAATTGTTTTCTGAAGACGGAAGAGATGACAGAACTATAGAAACCACACGTATAGCAGTTTGATATCATATAAAAGTATTTGAACATACTGTGCCTATTCTGCAGTTAACCACTAATGTAGTATCCTGCAGCATCATTTGTACATGTTCTAGCATAACAAGGCAAAGCAGAATGGACCTCGGATGGCCAACTGTAGTCCAGTACACAATGCCATTTTAATAATTTCTTCTTTTTGCTTAAATGGTGCCTTCTTTCAAGTTGGATGTTGTCACTGTCATGGAGTCATTCCTTCTACACGTTTGTGTCCGAGATCAGTATTAATCAAAGCAGTCTTACTGAAGTCACCTTGAAAATGTTTTTACCCTTCCCATTCACAGTACTGTTATGTAGCTACACAATCCAAGACTCAGACACACATGCCTTAGTGCCTTAGCCACATGGCCATTACTCTTTTCTAGATTTCCTGCCAGGCCCCACATGTTGCAAGTGGAGCTGAATGAAAACCACATGGAAGGTCTTCTAGAGAACAGCTGTGAATCCAGGGTGAAAAGGAGGAGCTTGTTCTTCTAAGTTACTTAGCTATCTTGCCGTGTTACAATTCCCAGCTATTACCTTTTGTTTCTTGTGTAAATACCTGTGCATTGCAATTTCGAAAAGTCTGTTAGCACTGGTGGGGTGGAGGTTCACTTTATGGCTGCTTTCTATGGATCTAATCATTTCATGAAATTTTGTAAAAAGCCATATTGCAAACCAAATATCATACAAAAATATTTAGCAAACGAGTATATTTAAAACTTGTGTTACTGGAACAAATGTTTGTTGAAAAACAAGACTTGTCACAAAGGACTGTGCTCACAAATGCATTTTTGACTGAAAAGCAGGAGAGTTCTCTCTACAGACTTCAGTGCCTAAACTCCTGAGGTTTAAGTATAACGACTGGCTTTAATATTGCTGCATGATGTATAAAAAGGTTAAAGTATTTGTAATGTCACTATTTAAAGCATGATTTTTTTCTATTGTACAAATGTTCACAGTGCACTGATAGAATAGAACAATCCTTCACGTGCTTATTTTCCTTTTTTAATGTTAATATCCAGAATTAGAAGTCATTCCATTGAGACTTTTAAAAGCACTTGAATCCTGAATAGTTTTAGGTGCAACACTGTCATGCGGTACTGTCATGCGGGCTTTGATGATTATTCTCCTTATTTAAAGGGCTGCTGTCAACTGAACACTCAAAATAATACTGTAAATAAATACACTGCCTTACCTCTGTGACCAACACTGCCAATACCTATTAAAAGAATCGGTGATGTCACACTCAGCTCTTGTTTTGCTGTTATTTTGTCATATGTTAAGTTTAACAATAGCAATGTTATTTCAGCATTCAATGCCCACATTGATTGAAATGTTTTCAGCATCTTATCCCAAGGGCCCAGGGTGGATTACAATCTCTTTCCTTTCACTTTTATAAATCATTTTGCATAGTAGGCCAGTCACAGTGCTATCAGTAACACAAAATGCAAACATGAGAAATGCAACAACAATTAAATAAAGTCAACTACAATTGCAGGACAGTGTTGAAGACATAAATTATGTTGGAGTCAGAGGAAGGTTGGGCAAAGCGAGCCCCCTCTACTTGTGGGACTGCAGCCTTCACCAGACCAAGCCAGCACAGCCAACAGTAAGGGATGCTGGGACTTGCTGTACAACTTGCCCAACTTTGGTTTATATCAGCAGACATAACTGCCCAAAGGACAGATGCAATTATGGAATGTGGGTACATTAGTCTCAATTTGTAGATTTCGCTGGACCACTCAGGTGACATTGCTAGGGCTCAACTGTCATAGTGATGATTATTAGGCTAAAAACCAAACCACAGAGGGGCAAGAAACTACTGGTGTTACTGGAGCAGGGGAAGCTGGCATTTTTATGTTTCAATTTGCATTTATTGATCTCCCCATCATGTGTCTGGCCTAATAGCCAGGTCATAATCACATCCTCAATTCATTATGACTGGCCTGAAGGCAAGGAAAAAATAGAATTATTAACACTTCCGATACCATGCAGATTATTTCAGATGGAAGAGGAAGACATGAAATCAGAAAAGATAAAATATTTGGAAGCTGTTAGAAGTCATCAAGTTGTCAAACTCCATTTTACTTACAGATGATAAGGCAATATCCCTGCACATCAGCTTCTCAATAAACTTTTATACATTTTTCTATGGTACAAGAAAAAAAATTAACCAGAGCTCACAATGTACAGTTCTTACACTATTTTCACAGCTTCTGAACACTATACATCTTTATAAACATACACTGTAATATAAATGTTGCACCCTTAAAGAGTATATTATAACAATCTATGATGATGCTAGAATTGTCCATCTTCATCTTAGTCATCGATTAAGCCTTAAAGGGAAGCTAACTCCATTTCCTGGTTGACTGAATGGAAGTGCTCTACCAAAATACATTAGAGTTGAATGGGAAAGAAGATACAGCTATCGAGACTATCCAGGGTTTTGGCAGAGAAAAGGAATAACCACCAGGAGTTTGGCATGTGCAGGTTGGAAGTCTCCAGACTAGGCTAGTTGCCCGCCCCATAAGGGGGTTACAAGGAAGAAATCACGCTGTTGGGAAACTCATAACTGATTCCCATCCAGTTGATCATGTTGCATTGATAGTTTTTCTGTAAGAGCCTATCAACCAGTTGATAAGCTAGATGTGAGTTACCTGGTTACAGAAATGATGTCTTATCACTTATTTTACTGACCGAGTCATACATAGTCTTACATGTAAGACTATGGCACTCCAAGGAGCTTTGGGTTATTCCAAGTGCACATCCACTTCCTCTTCCTTTTATTACAAGTTAATTTTTCACTGGGTGACCCAAACACTAATAATTGTTTAAAGATTTTCCTCCTTGATCTGGCAATACAATTTCTACAGTTTTTCTTTCAGACAAATACTTTTGAATGATTTAACATTTCAGTTCTCTCATTTATTATTTTGTTTGGCAATTCCTCTGATAAAAAATAAACATTTACAGAGGGTCTTAATTCATCCATAAATTATATTCAACATATTTAGCATCCTTATGATTGTTTTGGGACTCAAACTATTCAACGTATTTGATCTGATAGCAGTTATCAGAATATGAAGAAGATCCAAAGCACACCGAGAACTCTGTGTGAGGAGTCTAGATTATGCATTTGGAGAACAACATTTAATGGAAGTGAATTATAAATATTTATGGATTAATAATGTAACATGGCTCTTAACAACATCAGGTTGTCCAGTGCATTTTGAAATGTAGAAGTTTAGCCAGTTAACAAGAATTACAAAATTAGAAATCAGGGGTCATAAGCCAGTTAAATTCAATTGAGTAGTTTAATATTTCCTCAGGTCAAAGTCTTACCTCACCAGGTAACAATTTTCAGGACACCTAGTTCTATCAAATGGCTTACTTGGAAAATGAAAGAATACAGTATTTTCCATCTCTCACGAGTTTTAACTGTTAGCCTCTTTCAATGCATGTCTTTTGTTTTATTTATTTATATTTTTGGTAATAACATAGTCCATTTTACATGATCGCATCTTCTGCCCACACCTCCCCAAAAACATGGAAGTTCTGCTGAACCACACTGTCTTTAAAACATAGACTGTGACTGAAAAACAGAACTTCAAATCAATCAATCTATTGCACTTCGTGAAGAAAATATATATATTTATATATATTTATATATTATCCCCTGTTTGCCTTTTTCTGGCACCAGAAGTTAAAAGTAGCTCATTTGGCTGCACAAGTTCTTCTTTTCCCAGGCAGAGTTTCTTTATGTTCAGAATCAGACAAACCAATGCCTAACTTCCTTTCTTTTAAGTTATCTGTAATAATTGGAAGAGTTTGAGAGAAGAAAATCATTCCAGTAGCTGCTGAGAAGTCTCTGAATCTAGAAAACAACTTCTAGGTCTTATCCAATCATGGTCAACAAATAAAAGGTTATTATTTCCACATTTCATGAATATGTCCACAAAAAGAGCAAAATGACGTCTCTCTTTGACTGACACTAACACTGTGTGTGATCAGATATTACATGGATGCACTTTTTAAGTGATAATAATATACAGACAGAATGGAAGAAAAACACCAACATTATTGCACATGGTGTCTGGACGAGCATTAAAACACTGCAATATGGGGGGTGAAGGTTCTGTACATTTCGCTCTCAGCACTTTGCCCTAGAGTTCTGATGTAGCAGCAGTATCAATCAACATACATGGGAGAGCTGGGAGTTGCTGGCATTTGATCCAGGATTTTACAAACATAGCACGCAACATCTACCGTTCGCTCCTCATACATTAGAATGAAGGGATGTTTCTGGAAACAGAAGAAACCACAAAATTATTACATCTTTTGGATGCATCCGTTCTTTTGTGTAGCTAATACCTTGCAATCGATGAGCTGCTCAACTGAATTAATGACTAATATGGACCACCACAAAAATCATGCACATCAGCATGCAGATACATGGCTGGGTATAGGAATTACTAGACCACTATATGTAGCATCTACAAGCAGCAGGAAGTGGCAGACATTTAAGTGCCAAATGCAGTTGTGAAGGATGGGATTCTGGTTTTCACACTTCAGCTAATATTCCTATCATATCCCTGTGTCTTAATCCATAAACATCATTTAAAATGTTAATATTAACATTTCAAACACTGAGTGCCAATTGTAGAATTCTTAGTGCCCCCAGTAAACTTCCTGATGGCAAAAGCTGTTTTGCAGTGGAACATGCTATCTGGAAGTGTGGTGGATTCTTCTTCTCTGGAGGTTTTAAGTAGAGGCTGGATGGCCATCTCTCAGGGGTACTTTGTGCTTTTCCTCCATGGCAGAATAGGGATGGAATGGATGGCCAACTCTTCCAACTCCATGACTCTATTATTCTAATAGCCAGTGTTAAATATAAGTATCCAGAGTCAAATTTCCTATTTAAAATATATGCATTTTGCTTTGTAGAAATCAAATCATAGCATTGAGAGGTTTCAATGTATTGTCTTGTCTTGTGAACCAAGGTTCAAAAGGTCTAACAATAAATATAATTTGAGTAAGGACACTGCACAGTCATTGTTAAAACTTTGTGAGTGAATCAGGGTGAAGCAAATATATCCTACAATCAAAACAGTCTGCAGAGATTAAAGATGCCATGTATTTCTATATTGAATGCAACAAAATGAAATTTCTGGATACAGAACCATTGTAATGCAATTTTGAAAAGACTAAACACAAAATCGTTAAGAATATGGCAAGATAGACTCAACCTAACTATTTGCAGCTCATATTCCACAAAGGAGGACTATAGCAATGCTCCCTTTTTATAATAATCATCAAATAAAACTTAATTATAGATTAATTAAATACTAATTATATATTATGATGAGTCATGTAAGATGTGAGGAGGACAGAAATCCTAATATCTTAATCCTAAACTTTTCAGACTGAGACATCCATTCATACTCACCAGAAGCTCCTTATACTTTGGCCGTTTGGACTCGTCCTTTGTAAGGCTAGAAATATCAGAAAGACAGTAAGAGAGAAAATAAATCACTGAAAAACAACTGAAAGTAAATTGTAGAAACTATCAGTAAAGTGAATTTTCAGAGCCTGGTAATGATACTGCATAATACATTGGTATATCAATGTCTACAAAGGCTTTTCAGGCAATTCTGTATAGACTACTTGCATGCTAAATTTAGTATGAATTCTCAAGATGGTTCTTTTAAAATTATGATTTTAAAAGATTAAAAAGTTAAGAAAAATAGGGAGAAAGGAATTACATAGAATAGTAACAGCTAGGTATATTTCTGGCTAATTATACTTCTGCTCAGTTTATATTGATGCATATGCCTAGTCATTCATACTTTGAGATCGTTAAGTTTGTAGGCCCTTCGGGTGAGAAGGGCGGGATATAACTGTGAGAAATAAATAAGAAATAAATAGGCCAATATAATTAAGCTCTGAGTAGACTTTAAATTCCATATGTTTTTCTTTCTTTTTTAAGCTTATTTTAATATTCTCTGTATCTTCCATAGAATCTTTTTAAAAAATATTTGCTTTTCCTGTACAAGGCCAGTGCAAAAATAAATCTTATCCATTATAAATGGAATATTCCAAAAAAATTCACTAGATGCCCCAGTTTATGCTGACAGCATAGTAAAAATCAAGAAATATAGAACACAAAGATATGAGTGAATGTTATAAGTTGCTTTTCTGGACCTATAAACCCAATCCTAAACTTCCCCCTTTTAGGATATAAATTACTCAGCTGAAACCAGGACTTTATTTTATACAACATCAACTCAAAGAATTTGGGGCCTAATTTACTTGTAAACTTGCACAGTTTTAGCCTTAAAAGCTGTAATTTTGAACTTTTCAAATTGCTTATAAATATTTATCTTTTTGCTGCCCTTAGACTTTCATGATAAAAGGATAGGATAAAGATAAACTCAGAAGTCCAAATGCATTTTAAAAAACCAAAAGTAAGTTCACTAACTGCATTAACAATTAATTACAACTTCAATTATCAAATGTGTAGAAGCAAATCCACTCAGTAGCTTTAAAAATAAATAAATCATGTAAGCCAAAATGGGAATGAGTCTCTCGCATATTCCCTGCAAATTGGGAAAGAAATCAGGAAATTGCAATTAACCATATGTTCCCCGACATCAAAATGAGGAAACTATACTTAGTGGCATCACATAAGTTAGAAAAAGAAGCCATAACGAAAAGTTGTTTCTTCTACCTTGGCACTAGATATTAATTATAGTTGCCGTTTTGAATGCATTAAGAAGTTAAGGTGAAGTGCAGCCTCCTGGTTCATATCCCAGTTCACACAAAAATAAGAAATGAAGTGTTCATAACATTGATTTTAAAAAAACAGACTTTGATTATTCCAATAGGGCCTATCATGTTCTGAATCATGTTATAGAACAGTGGTTCTCAACCTGTGGGTCCCCAGGTGTTTTGGCCTACAACTCCCAGAAATCCTAGCCAGTTTACCAGCTGTTAGGATTTCTGGGAGTTGAAGGCCAAAACATCTGGGGACCCACAGGTTGAGAACCACTGATATAGAAAGACAAGAATGAGTTTTCACCATATTCTTGACTAGGACAGGCCCAAACCTCTTTGCCAACCACCTATATAGAAAGAGTGGTGACACATCACTCGCTACCTTCTCAGAAGACAGGATTTTATTCAGCTCTATTTTTGCGGTCTTTTCAGCTAGATAAAGACTAAAATTTTCTGAACTTGTCAATTATAAAATACTTACATTTTAAGTTTGGGCTTGTTTTAAGTATAATATAAGCCATAAATTAAGCTCCCCAGAGAGGCTTTTGCCTTAGGGATGGATGCAAATGTTGCAAGTATTTTCTGAATGTTGTCATGTCCACCAGTTTTCAGATACTGGCTGTTCCATTGTGAGACAGAGAGGAAACACGTGTTTCACCCAGCAAGGCAGACGTTCTCGGAGATCACTGCCTGAACCACATGCGAAACACCCAGCAATTGGGGGCAAGAGGGGTCCCAGCCTGAACCATGAATTTGACTATAGATCTGGAATGAGGCATACTCACCACAAGTTGACAAAGTTTATAAAACTGTGGGAGAACTCCCGTTCATCTGAATTACTCAGCTGAGGTGGGTCTCCTTTGACTACTTGTGTCAGTTGATCAAATACACTATTCCATTTGGGATAGGGGAACCGTCCGGTGGCCAGCTCATACTATGCAAAAGAGATAGAAATAATATTGGTTCAACTAATCAAAAGAGTGTTCAAAGAGAAGTGCCCACACTTCACATCCCTTCCAGAAAACTGATGAAGAAGTGAATTCTCATAGGAATACCTTAAAAGAATATATCGAGAAGTTCTGGCTTGTTTTTTGTTGTTTGTAAATTTTATAGTGTTATGTGAAAAAAAAAACAATATACAAAATTCAAAAATCAATCAAAATACAAATATTCCCTAATCCCATTCCCCATTCCCACCTGTGAACCACCACCCAAGACTTCAGACACCCCATCATATGAAGCTAGAATCTATCAAAAATCTATCCTTATCATTACACTAATACATTCCCTGTGTGGCTATTTCAAAATCAATGTTTGTCTTCTTTTTTAAATACCCAAAGGCAAATCTCCATTTTCTAGTGAACTCTTCATTGTTTCATCCAATGCCACTGAAAAGCTTGGCCAATTGAATAGGTAGGTAAAGATAAAGGTTTTCCCCTGACATTAAGTCTAGTTGTGTGCAACTCTGGGAGTTGGTGCTCATCTCCATTTCTAAGCCAAAGAGCCGGTATTGTCCACAGACATCTACAAGATCATGTGGTTAGCATGACTGCATGGCACACCGTTTGAATATACTTGACTAATTTTCTTCTCTAATCTTTAACAAGTAGTTCTTTTCCCCCCTTCCAAGATTTTGCTATTATTTATTTAAAACATTTATATTCCGCCCTTCTCACCCTGAAGGGGACTCAGGGCGGAGCACAACATATATATGGAAAGCATTCCATGCCGGGATATACAATAACTATAAATATACATATCAACTTTAAAATCAGCTGTTTAAACCAACTCAAGACACCATGCTGGTTTGGTAATTCTCACTGCCACAAAACTATATGGGCATTTTTTTACATTTTCTTTACCAATTCTCTATTGAAATAAACCTAATAGGTACATTTCTGGGTTTTTCTTAAACTTTTTTAGATATCATTTTATTTGTTTCTTTCATAACCCTTTTCCAAAAAAATTACCTCCTTACAGGTGCCTTTCTGCATTTTGGATCTTGAATATTCTTCCCATTGGGTTTTATAAATGTTAGCCATTAATTCATGAGTTATATAACTTCTATAGAACATTTTGTACATATTTTCCTCTAACTGACCCAGCTATTGAAAATTTAAATCCTTTTTTCCATTAGTATTCCCAATTTTCCAAATCTATATTTTCCCTAAGTCTTTGGTCCAGAAAACCATTACTGTTTTTATTTGATTATCTTCCAGGTTATACTCTAAAATATATTTGTATCACCTGGAAATCAATCCTTTATTTTCTTTCTAGATGTTCTCTCACTGCTGGTACCAGTAATACCAGTAATCTATGTATTTTTACTGGTTGGACATTTCAGTTATTTCTGCATTACTTTTTCATTTTTCAAAACATCATTAGATAGTCATGTAACTATCATGTGGAACAAATTTGCATTCATAGAACTGAAGCCATTGCAATTGGCTTTAAGTGTGCAACAGGGAGGAGCAATAGGGGAAATTCTTTGCAATAAAGTTGGTTTCTGAAAATGGTAGCCCTGCAATTACTTTCTCTCCTTTCTTATGACTCGGCATTATGAATGTTTGTTTTCTCCATGATCTAGATCAGTGTGGGTCCCCAGGTGTTTTGGCCTACAACTCCTAGAAACCCCAGCCAGTTTACCAGTTGTTAGGATTTCTGGGTTTTGAAGGCCAAAACATCTGGGGACCCACAGGTTGAGAATCACTGACCTAGATGGAAAAATGCAAAAAAAAAAAGTTTCTGGCTTTCGTGAAAATACTTCCTGCTCTCCTTATTTTCAAGAAACAAAGTTTTTTGCATGTATGCAGAAAATACTAGCCCACCCCTCTCTTTGTTGACTGGGTCCATGCACATGGCATGGACTGGGAAGCATAAGCAACTAGAGACCCCAGGCCAATCACTGTGACTGATACTAACAGCCTTTCCTTAAACCACATGTGTCAAACCATGTCTGTGGACCAAATCCAGCCTACGATGTCATTTTTTCTGGCACTCCAGATGTTTGACTACAACTCCTGTATTTCTCATCATTAGACATCATGACTAGAGCTGATGGGAGTTCTGATACAGTAATACCTGAAAGTTTATTCCAATTTGTCCTGTTTAATTAGGATAGTGAGGCCTGAATTTAGATATAAGGCTTGTGAACATGATGTCTGACTTTAAAATGTTCTTTAATCTTTCCCCAGTTTCAGAGCCATAAGTGCTGTTGGGTTGCAACTCCAATTATCGCTAGCCCATTCAATAACATCTTGGGACCCAAACTGGCATAAAACAAAGAGCACCAACCACAAAGAAAAAAAATATTGCTGGCCCTCTGTATCTACAAATTCTCTGCCATGGATTCAACAGCTCTTTGAAGGCAACCATAAGTTTGATGTGGCCCTACTAAAAATAAGTTTGACACCTTGCCTGAGATAAATATGTACATACATATGTGTGTCCAAAAAGAAATGCCAGGTGAACTAGCTATATATGCCATCCTTCTTTGCACAGAAACCCTCTATGTTGCTCTACAATATATACTGGGTTTGGAAGCTGAAGCGGTTCTGGGAAAATGGTGGCAAATAAGGTGGCAGGAGTACTAACCAGTCCCTTCAAGTTGGCCCTAACCTTGAGCAGGGTCAGGTTAAATAACCAAACTTCAAAGCTTTTGTCACAACAGAGGACAGGCATGACTTCCTCTAATCATGCTAAACTGTTTCTCTGATTGGACCAAACCTAGGATGACTATGTGTATTAGTGAGAAGGGAAGGAAGAGCAAAGGCATGATTCCCTACTCTAGAATACATTTCTTCTTCTCCCCAGGTTCAGCAGCATGGTTGCCCCACTGGTGAGAGAGCAAACTCACTGTTCACATAATGGACACAAGGAAACCAAAACACTGCCATAAAAAAGCAGGAGCAGGCCTAGCATTGAGGCAGGCTGTGCAAGCATAGATGTCTACAAACCCTTTTCCCTTAAGATTTCCAAATTTTGTGCTCAGTGCCTTTTACTCACCAATGTAATCCCTAAGCTCCAGACATCGGAGCGGACATCGTAACCTTGCCTGGATGCACTGGGGTCTATCCTTTCTGGCTAAAAATAAGACAACAAAAACCAGTCACATATGGAGGAAAGAGAACAAAGAGCAAGAAATGTTAGCCCCTTTTGCAACCCTATATAATCAACTATAAGTTGAGAACTGTTGTTTAAACATAGTTTAAAAATTTGGGTTGACTTATCCATGAGTCAATGCTGAAACAGATGACTCCAATGGCTCAATCCACAATGGCTGAATCCAGTGGCTCAATCAATACTATTTGCTAATTTGGGAGGTTGAGGTGGAGCGGAGTAACAACAGCTAGAGTAATGAGGGCCAGCCCAGTGTCTTACACATCCTCTCCTTCTATCTCTTCTTCTTCAGTCGCAGAAGTACCATTCCAGAATAAATAAATAACAAGTCTTCCATGCCAGTTTGGACAAGGGAGTAATGGGGGGAGGACTACTTTCATACCTTGCCATGTCAAGAGGGCCTTCATGCCTCTGTTCTTAAAATTGCCTTTTGTAATGGGTCCCAAGTAAAGGCAAGTTTCTTTACTTGCTCTTCTCATCCCACACTTTAATCCAGTGCACACTCCCATTCTGTTTTTCATGTGTACAGATACAGACATTTTAAGATCAGCAATGCAATTTCTCTTCCCCCCCACCCACACACACACAATGGTAAGCCCTCAAATAAACAGATTCTGTCATTCTTGTTAGTTTTTCCTAAATATGGTTCCTCAAAGCATGTTTGCAAGAGAATAAATTATTTGTTTGTTACTGGCCCCTGGTTTATCCTAGACTAAGTCATAGATCATAGAAATTGATGGAATATTGGGTCTCAATTTTGCCCCAGACTTATCCATAGGGGTGACTTATAGCTGAGAATATATGGTACTGAAATCAACTGCGTAACTCATATTCAGGGCTCTCTGTGGATTATACAAACCAATTTTGATACATCTGTGCTTATTTTCTATCTAGGAAAGGCATTGGTTAGAGACAAAGGATCTTATTCACTTCTCTTATAAAACAACCATCTAAATGCCAGTGCTCAGGGAAGGGGGAATGCTTCTGAATCTTTCCTCAAGAAAGCCATGGGGCTACAGAAAATACATGTTAACAGTCCAAGAAGATCTGGAAAGTCTTGTAATTCCCATCACCGACACAGATTCATCACCGTAACACTGCATTGGTTACAACTGCTCTATGACTTTTCTACTGGCAGTATTGCATTTCATGTTTCCTACAATGTTATCTTTGTTTTTATAATTTGAAGAGACATTGAAAAATCTCTGCCCCAAAGGTATTTTCTAACACGCAATATTTACACATTCAGTCTGTCAGGCAAAGAGAAGTGACTTTTTCAGATAAAGAAGTGTTAGGATTATACTGTTCCCTTTGCCTCACTTGACGCTGATGTGGAGAGCCTCCCTCTCTAGAGCCAGCACAGAACCAATGGCCTTGATCTAAGGCAGTGGTTCTCAATCTGTGGGTCCCCAGGTGTTTTTGTCTACAACTCCCAGAAATCCCAGTTTACCAACTGTTGGGATTTCTGGGAGTTGAAGGCAAAAATATCTGAAAACCAACAGGTTGTGAACTACTGATCTAAGGAGTCAGGCCTTGCAGGCAGGGGGCCCTGGGGAACTGTGACTAGAATTCAATCAGTGCACTAAATTAGCAGTTCTCTTTCCAGAGTTGTGTATTAATGACAAGGGAAGGCAGAGAAAAATCTGCCAGCTTCCTGCACCCTATTTCCCCAATACCTTGCTTCTTCCTTCATGGTCATTCTGCCCACATCATTTCTTCTCTTGCAGTTATGCACTACACCAGGATAGGTAAATCAGTGGCTATATAATGCAAGAATATGGGTGCTGCTGACACATGCAATCTCCAAGAGCACCTGGCTGTAGTACTGGACTACAAAAATACTCAGAGTATTTGAGGCCCAAGCAGTCCTGGGGAGAGCACTGCCAGTCAGTTTGTGCCCTGATTTTCTCAAATGGCAATGGGTGGCAAGACAAAGCAGGGGAGAGCAGGAAGGAGGGAATAAGAAGAGTGAGATGGGAGGGCACATGGAGAAACGATAGTAGTAAGGAATGATGATGATTGAGGATGATACCAGTAGCACTTCTGTCCCTGCTTCAAGCAGCAAGAGAGCCTGCTCTATCCCTTGCATCTGTCTCCATGTTAGAAGACAGACATCAGGATGACCAAACCCTGTTGGGTTCACTAACTTGAAGACTCTTTGTCTACTCTAATGTCATCAAGAGGATTATTGGTTTGGATCTACACTTAATGGTACCTAGCTGTAGGTTGGTTTAGACTGCTAGTCCTGAATATTTCATTTTTCTGCACAACAGGGAGAATGAAGGAAAGGATCTCATTCCGTTTCTCACCTCCTTCCATCACATGTAAATTTTCAAAACCCACTTACTGCCATGTACGGCCGACACCCTGCATCTCTGGTTTTGGCAATAGAGTCTACAAGTTGTCCGCTGATGCCGAAATCACAGAGTTTAATATTTCCATTTCTGTCCAGAAGAATATTGGAAGGTTTAATATCTGCAAAGGATGTAAAGAAGCAGACACACATCTAAATAGGTAAGCCGCAGTGTTCTTCACTTTCAAACAGCTGGAAGCTACATAGCTACAAGAAACAAAATGAGAATTGAAGACAGAAATAGGGCTAAAAATTCTTCATCAAGAGCATATTGTAAGAACAATTGCTTTTATCTGACACTTAGATTTCAGGGTCAGTTCCACCAGAGATTGGTGACTGGATCACCCAATCCCATTATTTTAAGCTGCAAAACAGTTTAAGAGTGAGGCTGGATGAATAATGTCCCTTTCCATCTTGCTTTATTTCCTTCTAGCAAAAGGGCCAGAAGCCGAACTGCACCATATAAATTGGCATGTTGACCAATATCAGTCCCATCCTGAGAGAACTAATAAGTATATCAGTATATCAAAATGATCATATAGAAGACTAAATAACTTAGTTCACAAAGAAGGTTTTGGATAATAAATAGGTTCTCTTTCCTGCTGCTAGTTTATAGAAAGAGCTATGATTCTTCTATAGAATTCTGCCTGAGTTTTAAATTTTTCAGGTGACATATTTTTCTTAAAACCCACCTTACCACGAGTAAAACAGGTGACAACATGTGAAAGAACCTCCTTGGTGGCTGCTTCCAATGTGTGCAATTATCTCTGATGGGAGGCAAGGTTGGACCCCTCCCCACCACTATGCTTTCTTTCTAAATCTACATAAAACTGCAAGGGGAGATCATCTGGAGCTTTGGAGTTCGGTGCCATCTGTACGCAGATGACGCCCAACTCTACCACTCTTTTCTACCAAACACCAAGGATGCTTCCTGAACCTGAACCGGTGTCCGTCAATTGTGATGGTCTGGATGAGGATGAATAAATTGAAATTGAATCCTAACAAAACAGAAGTACTCTTGATCAATTTGGGCCCAGCTTACTTAGTTGACTGCATCTCCTCCAAACCCACATGAGCCCTGAGGTCCTCAGGAGAGGACCTACTCTTGGTCCCACCATCATCTCTAGTAAGATTGGTGGGAATGAGAGAGAGAGAGAGCCTTTTAGGTGGTAGCCACACAGCTCTGGAACTCCCTTCCTAAAGAGGTTAGAACGGCTCCCTCCCTGCTATGAAAACAGGCCTTCCCTGAAGGAGATCATTAGCATGAAAAACACCAGATCTTTGTATGCAATTTGCTAAATATATAGTAGACCTTCGGCAATGGACTTGATAATGGACTTGATTACAGCCAAAGGAATGGTTTCTAGATGGGGTTTTAACTTGGAATATTTAAACAGTGTTTCTGTCAGTTTATTTATAATGTACAGTGAGGGGGAAAGTATTTAGTCAAATACCAATTGTACAAGTTCTCCCACTTAAAAAGACGAGAGAGGCCTGTAATTGACATCATAGGTAGACCTCAACTATGAGAGACAACATGAGAAAACACACCCAGAAAATCACATTGTCTGATTTTTCACAAATTTATTTGCAAATTATGGTGGAAAATAAGTATTTGGTCCATAACAAAAGTTCATCTCAATACTTTGTTATATATCCTTTTATTGACAATGACAGAGATCAAACGTTTTCTGTAACTCCTCACAAGGTTGGCACACATTGTTGCTGGTATGTTGGCCCATTCCTCCATCTGCTCAAGAGCAGTGATGTTTTGGGGCTGTCGCTGGGCAACACGGACGTTCAACTCCTTCCAAAGGTTTTTTTATAAGGTTGAGATCTGGAGACTGGTTAGGCCACTCCAGGACCTTAAAATGCTTCTTATGAAGCCACTCCTTCGTTGCCCTGGTGGTGTGCTCAGGATCATTGTCATGCTGAAAGACCCAACCACGTTTCATCTTCAGTGCCCTTGCTGATGGAAGGTTTGCACTCAAAATCTCACGATACATGGCCCCATTCATTCTTTCATGTCTACGGATCAGCCGCCCTGGTCCCTTTGTAAAGAAACAGCCCCAAAGCATGATGTTGCCACCCCCATGCTTCACAGCAGGTATGGTGTTATTTGGATGCAACTCAGCATTATTTCTCCTCCAAATACAATGAGTTGTTTCTGCCAAACAGTTCTACTTTGGTTTCATCTGACCATATGACATTCTCCCAATACTCTTCTGGATCAACCAAATGCTCTCTAGCAAACTTCAGTCAGGCCCAGACATGTACTGGTTTAAGCAGGGGGACACGTCTGGCACTGTAGGATCTGATTCCCTGGTAGCGTAGTGTGTTACTGATGGTAGCCTTTGTGACGTTGGTCCCAGCTCTCTGCAGATCATTCACTAAGTCCCCCCATGTGGTTCTGAGATTTTTGCTCACCGTTCTTGTGATCATTTTGACCCCACGGGGTGAGATCTTGCGTGGAGCCCCAGATCGAGGGAGATTATCAGTGGTCTTGTATCTCTTCCATTTTCTAATTATTGTTCCCACAGTTGATTTCTTCACACCAAGCTGCTTGCCAATTGTAGATTCAGTCTTCCAAGTCTGTGGCAGGGCTACAATTTTGTTTCTGGCGTCCTTCGACAGATCTTTGATCTTCGCCATAGTGAAGTTTGGAGTGTGACTTCTTGAGGTTGTGGATAGGTGTCTTTTATACTGATAACAACTTCTAATAGGTGCCATTACTACAGGTAATGAGTGGAGAACAGAGGAGCCTCTTCAAGAAGAAGTTACAGGTCTGTGAGACCCAGAGATCTTGCTTGTTTGTAGGTGACCAAATATTCATTTTCCACTATAATTTGCAAATACATTCATGAAAAATCAAACAATGTGATTTTCTGGATGTGTTTTTTCATGTTGTCTCTCATAGTTGAGGTCTACCTATGATGTCAATTACAGGCCTCTCTCATGTTTTTAAGTGGGAGAACTTGTACAATTGGTATCTGACTAAATATCCCCCCCCCCCCACTGTATGTCATGGTTTTATAATATAATTTTATTGCTATAATTTTCTCTATTAGAGATACTGTATTTAGTTGATTATTTTTAAGTTGTGTAATGTTTGTTCACATGTCATGTGCCGCTTTGAGTCTCAATTCAGGAGAAAAGCAATAAATAAAAAAATAAGTAAATAAATAATTTCTGCAACACAAACACTTTTTCAAAATTTAGGGGCCTCAGCTTGAAAAAAACACTGGCTCTTTACAAAGTCACTCTGTCCTTTACAGTGGTCAACTAACAAAAAGCATGACCTCACTTTCCTTTCCATATAGACACTTTCAGAAGACGAGCATCAGTTAAAACCATACCACAAAAAAGTAGAAACAGTGCAAATTTCAGCAGTGACTGGATGCTACTTTTGACTTATCAATTCAGATAAAATGGGATAGAATATTAGTTTAAATTGTGAATCTGATTGCAGGCACCAAAACTGGGATCAAAATGGATCAAACATTTTCAGTATCAGCTCAAATAGCAAATTCTCCAAAGCAGAGAGCCGTGTGGAGGGGAGAAGGGAAAACCAGATAGCCTCCTGAAGGCCCAGCTGAAGCCTAGCCTAATTTAACAACAGGACAATGAAAGTTTCATTGGTCTCTCCGGTTTATCTACAATTTATGCTAGAACCCTGAATTCAAAAGAGTTAAAAGAGTTAAAGGGCTAAGATTGCAATCTATTACTCTTTTTAATCCTAGAAGATTAAGATCTCTTTCATAGCCCAAAGGTCCCAAAGGGGAAAGGATGGAAATATATTTGATTCTCACTCCAATATTTCTATTTATGTTTACTTTGCAAAAAGGTTTTTAAAAAATCGGATACAGGAAAGCAATCTCAGTAAAATATTTGCAATTCAACATTACTTAACCTTTTCTAAAACCTACTCAGCAATCCTGAGTGCATTCTTAAGTCCCCCTAAAATTTGTGGAAATTCTAAACCAACATGCTTATGTTGCTAGTGCTACAATGGAACCATCATTTATGACATTTTATAAAATATGCTTACGTGTACTCTACCCTTCCATCACCAATTACCTCACTCAAGATTGCTAGTAACAGTTTAAAATTGCAAAAATAAATTGTAAAAATTTAGATTGGATACTAATGTCTCTTCCACCAATGGAAGAGCTCCTTTCATTCACAGAAGAAACTCTGATCCAATGGTTGCTGTGCTTGATGGGGTTACACTCCGCCCTGAAGTCACAGGTCTGCAGTTTGGGGGTCCTCCTGGATTAAGCGCTAACACTTGAAGCTCAGGTGTCGGTGGTGGCTGGGAAGGCCTTTGCACAGTTAAAACTTGTGCGCCAACTGCGACCGTACCTCAAGAAGCCTGACTTGACCATGGTGGTCCATGCCTTAGTTACCTCCAGACTGGATTACTGCAATGCACTCTACGTGGGGCTGCCTTTGAAGATGGCCCAGAAACTCCAATTAGTACAATGGGAGATGGCCAGGTTGTTAATGGGAGCGAATTATAGGGAGTGGACAACCTCCCTATTAAAACAACTCCACTGGCTGATGATAAATTTCCGGTCCCAATTCCAGGTGCTGGTTATCACATATAAAGTTCTAAATTGTTTGGGTCCAGCCTATCTTCATGATCACATCTTCTACTACGAACTTGCACGGGTCCTTCTACCTCCACCTTATACCCAGCCTCTGCACTTTATTACTGGCCCATCTTACCAGTGGTCCTGCAATATATTGCAAATGCATCATTATTGCCCTGCCTCAATTCTGAACACGCCCACTGCGCTTGGCGATTGGTTATTGTTCAGCTTATGTTTTATGATATTTTATATGTGTTTATGTATTAATTTGTTGTCATTGGATTGTATTCTATGTCAAAGTTTTATTGCTGTACTATCTATCGGGTTTGGTCTCCATGTAAGCTAGCCCAAGTCCCTTTGGGGAGATAGGACAAGATATAACAATAAGGTTACTATTTATTATTATTATTCTGCTGGAGCAAGAGAAGAAAAGATGCTTCCCCCCTCCCTTCATAGTCTCACCTTATTCCTGAGGATTGGGGGGGGGGGGGAGAGTTGCAGAGAAGGGAGAATGGAAAGAAGCGATGACTGCCTCTTTTACAGTCATTACTGGTTTCACTCAGCTCTTCTTAGCCAAATATTCTGCATCAATGGATTTGACCACCCATGACTTGAAAATATTCTGTCCCCTACCCCATAAACAATTAAAAAGTATGTTTTTGCCATTTTACTACAGTACTATATGTAATGGGACTTAAGTATTTGTGGATGGTGGTATGCACAATGGGTCCTGGAACCAAACCCCAGAGGATACTGAAACCGTAATTCATTTCTGCTAAAGGGATTTTCCTGTCATAGGAGTATTAGTAGCCAGGCTAACAACAGGAACAATGACATAAGCAATAAAACAAGAGACAAATGCAAAAGATAAAAGCAACCCAAAAGCAAGGATTATAACTTTTAGCCCAGAATATCAATGTTTCTAATTAAGCAAAGAAGGTGAGATTCCATTATTTTAAGAAGACTTAATTAAATTCCACAAAGAGCCACACTTAAAATTTTAAGAGGAAGAGAAGTTATTTCTATAGAAAAGGCAAAACTTACCTCTGTGAATGATTTTCAAGTTTTCTTTTAAGTGGTTTAGTGCTTTCACAGTCTAAAAGAAAAGCAAAACAGTTTATGAAAGAAAATAAATAGAATTTCTTTTCACAGTAGTAAAAACTCTTAAATATTAAGCTAGATTCATCCTAGGAAACTAATAAAGCAGAAATGGTAAAATATTCACTCAAACATTTAGTAGCCAAGGAAGTTAGGGTGGCCCTTTTTAAAGCTTCTGGTGGGAAGCCAAAACAATCCTGGTCCACATGGCATTCAGAATTTGAAAGTGCTGTCACAACTGCTCAAAACTGGATTTTAGGACCATTTTAGATTGTTTTCAGGATTTTTGAAGTGTACTTTAATGTGCTTTACAACATTTTAACTGGTTTATGTGTTCAGGAGCCTTTGTGTATTGAGAGGTGATACAGAAATACTGTAAATAAACAAATTTTGCAGTGTAGCTAATACAAACAAAAGGCAACAAAAATATTGTTTAAGTCTCCTGAGTATTTCAATGGACCAGATGAAAATATTTGAAAGACATAGGATTGCAGTTACATTTTAACAGCAACTAAATAAATTCACTCCTTTCTACAACATGGATTAAGAAAGCAAAGCAGAACTGTGCATAAAAAGGCCAGCAATAAATCAGGAAGAAAACTTACAGCTAAAGTGATTTTGCCTAGAATTTCTTCTGGAATAATGTCATCTAATACACTATATACATATTTGTAAAATTTATCAAACGAGGTAGACATGAGCTCCATACAGATCCAACAGTCACCCTAAAAGAGAAATGAAAGGGTTTTATTAGTGCTGTTGTGAAATTGATGTAAACATATACGAGACACTCAGCACACAGATCTTTTTGTGTTTTGATGGAAATTGCAAGCTGGAAAGATAATCTTTTACAGAAAACATATCTACTAATCCTGCCTTTCTGAGATGGAGAAAGTAGAATATTTAGTATACAATTTAGAGTGAACAATTGTTATACAAAAATACTTTCTGCTTCCTCTTTTGTCAAATGGCAGTTGGTGTAAAATAGAACATACTGTCACTCTCATAATGAAGATACCAGAGTAGGTAATACCAAAGCAGGGCTTCAGTCTAAATGATTATCTCATAGTGTTGATGAGAGGACAAAATGTCTATGTCTGCATGTGTGAGAGACAAACAGACAGACAGACAGAGAGAACAAGAGCTATGTTTTCCAATTTCAGATCTTTCCAAAAAGGAGGAAGAATTGAAATGTGAAAGTCAGAAAGCTTGTAAAACAGAGGAGAGCAGAAAACTATAATCATCCTTTTTGACAACCTTTGAAATGAAGTATTTACAAGACGAGTCAAAAATTATCTGCACTCTGAATCCACAATTTATTATAATTAACTCTCAGGAAAGACAAATACATCATTTTTGACACAATCTCCCTGTTTTTCAAAACACTTTGTCCATATGTCAACAAACTTTTGTATTCCCTTATTAAGTGCTGTTTTAGGCTGATCTGCAATCCACAAATGCACTCTGTCTTCACCTCTTCATCAGACATGAACCTTTGTTTTCATAGGGCTTCTTTCAGGGGACCAAACAAGTGACAGCCCAATTAGACATGATCAGGACTATAGCGAGGATGCTTTAATACTTCAAAATGAAGTTTCTGAGAGTGTCAACAGTATGGGCAGTAGTGTAAGGACATGCATTGTCATGCAAGAACACAATGTCCTTGGATAGAAGTCCTTGCAAAAAAATGCTGTATCCTGTACACATAGTCTTCAATAAACACAAAAAACATTTTTTTCTTTTACTGCAGTTGCAAGCAAACTGACGTAACACTTTCAAAACTGCACAGCAGTGACTGGGGAGATGGCAACCTTGTACAGAAAGCACAGATAAGACAGTGCGGCTACAGAAATTTTAATATAACTAGAGTGCGGATAATTTTTATTCACTCTTGTATTTATGCATTATTTACTGATTAAAATATTTATACTCCATTCTGTTTTGCAAGATTATTGAGGCAGTGTACAAATAAAAACAATTTAAATGGCTAAATAATTTAAAGCAATAACATTTTAAAGAGAATAAAAACAAATGAAATAATTTAATATTGAAAACAACATTCATAAACATCTTGAAATAAGTTAGTTATGCTGGCAAAGTTTCAACAAACAGTCATGTTTTTACTTAGCACTTACAGTAGAGTCTCACTAATCCAAGCTAAACGGGCCAGCAGAAGCTTGGATAAGCGAATATCTTGGATTATAAGGACTGATCAAGGAAAAGCCTATTAAACATCAAATTAGGTTATGATTTTACAAATTAAGCACCAAAACTTCATGTTATACAACAAATTTGACAGAAAAAGTAGTTCAATACACAGTAAAGTTATGTTGTAATTACTGTATTTATGAATTTAGCACCAAAATATCACGATATATTGGAAACATTGACTACAAAAATGGCTTGGATTATCCAGAGGCTTGGATAAGCGAGGCTTGGATTAGTGAGACTCTACTGTATATGAAACCCGCATTGGCGTCAACTGGACTTCCAGAAGGACCTCATTTGGCAATAACAATACCATACTGAGAAGCTCCTTTCCTGCATTCTTACCTAGTATTACAATGGAGACCAACAAAGAAGACCTGGCTGACCTCTTGCATATCTCCTTTTCAGGCAGGTACATATAGGGAAAGTTGTGCATTTCGTAGCTATCTTAAAAATCAATGTTATATGAATAACATTTTCTACACTAACAGCCTGGTCACCAAGCTAGTTCACCCAGAATAATGCCACATTCTGCTTCTTTCATTAATACATTCTTAACCCATAAAAATCCAGAAATGTATTTGGCCTCTTCTGGCATAATCCGGGGAACTGCAAAGCAGCTCTTGGTGTCATACACCAGGCGGAAGTGTTCACCAGTCTTCTCAATGCTGATTACATCCATGAAGCCAGCAGGGTAGGTGATGTTCGTATGAACTTTGCCGTCGATCTTGATGAAGTGCTGCATGCAGATCTTCTTCACCTTGTCCCCAGTCAGGGAATACTTCAGCCTGTTCCTGAGGAAGATGATGAGTGGCAGGCATTCCCTCAGCTTGTGGGGCCCGGTGGAGGGTCGGGGGGCAAAGATGTCTGTCAGCTTATCCAGCTGCCAAGTACAAGCTACGCAAGATCAGGAAGATCTTTGTGGGAACCAAGGGCATCCCGCACCTGGTCACACATGATGCCTGGACCATCTGCTACCTAGACCCCCTCATCAAGGTGAACGACACCATCCAGATCAACATGGAAATGGGCAAGATCACAGACTTCATCAAGTTTGACACAGGCAATCTCTGCATGGTGACCGATGGAGCCAACTTGGGCTACATTGGGGTCATCATCAACCGGGAGCGGAACCCTGGCTCCTTTGATGTGGTCCACGTGAAGGATGCCAACAACAACAGCTTTGCCACCCAGCTGTCCAACATCTTTGTCATTGGAAAGGGCAACAAGCCATGGATCTCCCTGCCCCAAGGGGAGGGCATCCGCCTCACCATTGCCGAAGAGAGAGACAAGAGGAAGGCAACCAAGCAGAGCAGCGGCTAAGCCCCAAGTGCAGGTGCAGAACCCTACCAGAGTTTCCTTTTTTTTTTGGCTAATAAAACCTTTTCCAAATTTGAAAAAAAAATCCAGAAATGTTTTAAATATCATTTATTACAAACTGAACTATTTCTAAGTGCCTACCTCTCTGAATAGTGCTCCATAAAACTGAACAATATATGGGCAGTCACTGCTTCGCATAACTACGTCCAGATCCATTAAAAGCTGTTTCTGTTCCTTTTCATCCACTGTTGACCGAATTCTCTGAAATAAGAGGAAGAGATACTATCATTAATTGAAAAGAACTCATCCCTAGACAGGTTTTCATGGTATCAAACAAAGATTCTTTACTAGAAGGAAATCTTAGCTTGTCAGTTTACAAATCAATTGTTTTAAAATAATCAAGTTGAACACTTTATAATAACAATTATGCACAAACAATGCCCAAAAATGATAGAAACAACACACGAAGGTGATATTATTAGTAGTAAAATGCTACACATAGTAGTATGATGATGCCTGGTGAATAATTTCATGAGATATTCTCTTATGACATAATTATCTGGTTTCTAATTTCCATGTTACCTGAAAGAAAAAGAAATTCCAACATCCATCAATTGACATAAAATTAGTAACCCAATACAGTGAAAATGCCAATTATGCAGCTAGTCAGTCCTAATGTTGACCCCTCTTTATAGTGGTTGTGCAGAGGTCATTATATACTCCACTAAAGAACGAGAGCATCAAGTCAGCCACAAGCCATAGCAACACTGAACACAGTAGTGGAAATGTGAACTGCTGAGACTTCACTGAATTTGCAATCTTATATATTCTAATCACAGATCCCTTTAACAGGACTGGGAAAGAAACTTGTTAAATACAAAGCATATTGAATTATTCCTTCTATAGAGTCAAGAACACTGGATATCTATATTTCTCATTAAGAAAAACAAGTCAAATGTATACATTGTAATTACCTTCCTTTAAACCTCATTGTAAACCATCATCTAGATATCTATTCTTCAGTAGTGTGTGTATGCGTGTGTGTGATCTGGAAAGAGTTTGCAAAAGTCTGAGAGATAATAAAAGTGAAGGCACTGGCTGCCCCTGCAGTTTTATCTTGGCTGGCAGCACCCTCTGCAGTTACGCCTGTGTAACATCCATTTTTATCACTTTGCTATTTCATCTCTTCAATATGTATAAGCCCTTAAGATAAATAAATCCTCTTTCTCTGAGTGCATAGCAATTCATGCAAAACTTTCAATAATATTGTAAATAAGCAAACTGAAAATATAATAATAAAAATAATTAAGCAGCTTGGCAAAGAAATGTCACCCAACGGAGATAAGGATGCTATTTGTTCCTTGATTAAGGGTGATACCACATTTGTGTTTTAAAGTGGAGGTATCCATTTTCCTATTGCCAGGTTTGCTCCTGCGGAATCCTGGGACTTGTAGCTTCGGGCAATGAGCCTTTGGAATTCTCAGCCAGAGAGGTCCTGACTTTCCTAAACTATATGCCCCAGAATTCTGCAGGTGGCAGCCAAATAATAGGGAAATGGGTGCCTCCGCTTTATAACGCTAATGTAATATTGTCCCATACATAACATTATTTCATACAGATGTGTCGAGGATTTTGTGTCACAATGAATAGAAGTATATGCATATAATATTAATATTATTTTGTAATACAATATAATACTAATAATACAATATAATGATATTAATTATATATTATATATTAAATGTAATATTATTAATAATATTACAATATATAGATATAGTACAATATGGTAATTTATTGCCAGTATTGTGCTATACTAATAATATAATATTGTATGTAAATTTCATTTGTAAGCTGCTCTGAGCCCCCTTCGGGGTGAGAAGGGTGGGATATAAATGTATTAAATAAATAAATAAATAAATAAATATTATGTGAAAACAATTTGCTATATCATCAACCATGGGGACAGCTCAATGGTTAGAAAGTTAGAAGAGCTCTACCTGCTATCATTTACAAATTGAAGATTGCAAAGTAAAACAAAAGTGTGACACTATTTGATACTCTATATATATATATATATATATATATATATCTTATAGCAAAATATCACAAAATCTTTAATCAAATTCACTTTTATGCAATGTATATTAAAGCTATCATTACTCTCTGATACACCTCTTTTCTTTTAACAGAGAACCCAATTTTTCTTTACCTCCTGTGAGCACTGACACTATAACCCAGTTTGAAACTGGTTAAGGAGAAGCCGATTTCTACTGCACGGGTTATCAGACTGCCATGCCTGGACCTGGTTTGAGGCCAGGAAGGTGATGACATTTACTACAGAATCTGGCCCCAAACCGCTTTGAAGGTTTGTTTCTCCCATTCCCAGAGAGAGGCCCATCACTGCACCAGAGGCATACAGGATGAAAAAAAGGGAAAATAACTATTAAGGGTAGAGATAATCCATTTCCCTTTCCAGGGCATCAATTAGTTTCCTGTTTTCCAGCAATGCCCGTAGGGTGTTTTTCAGCCGTGCCCATTTGGATTCTTTACTGCGCTTCAGCAGGGGGCTTGTGTCTACAATGAGCTCTACATCCTGCAAACCCAATTTTGCCCTGGATCTGGGAAACATTGACATTTGCTGTAGCACATTTTTTGGCTGAACTTGGACTTCCATGACACTTCTTAAATATGTTGTATACCCTTAGATGCATGCTTCAGAGGGCATTGCAAATGTGTGGTTTGTGGCCACCGCGACCTCGAGTCAGCTATGAGCTACATTGTACTGTCTTGTAGGACACTGTTGACAATTGCAGTTTTAAGGTCATATCCCAGGATCATCATCAGTGCAGAACTAATACAACTGAAACCTAAAACCTAAAACTGTACTTTCACCTTCACTATACTGTACAATTTGACTGATGACCAGCAACCATTCATAACAATACAATCCCTTATCTTGCCACATTGTTAACTCGCAACAGGAAACTGCTAAAGAATTATGGCAGGTTGAGGCAGGCACACAGAAATATCACAGAAGATAGCTCAGACAAACAAGGCAAACCTCCTGTAAATAAATCCCCCCCCCCCCCAAAAAAAAAACCTGTGATAGGGAGTCTTGGGTATTAAATGACTTGAACACATACAACATACCTTGTTATGTAATTTGTCTCAAAGCATTTGTGTCACAAAAATCCACCACTGCTATAGCAACAACATGCTCATACTAGAAATCTCTATATGCTAACTGCTGAGAAGATCAATACTTTAAACTCTCCCACTACAGAATTGCTTTGGAGTTGGCCCAATAAATGTATCATTCATTTATCCAGAATCAAATTCCACAACATATATTATTTAGCTGAATACTGTTCTCCCAAAATGGGATTCAAAACTGTTTAAAATAGGATTCAATGCCCCAACGTTTTTGAGATAGTTGGTATAATCAGGCATACTTTCAAAATATGCTAAACAATACATTCCCAATCAACAGCACAGAAGCTATGTACACAATGTGGTGAGCTGTGAGCTATTTTATTTACTTTATAACTCATGAGTTACACAACCTGTGAGGTATATAGCAGCTTTTTATCATGGTATTGCAAACTTGAATACTTTTCATTTGTTTGTATTTATAATTGTGTGTTTTTTGCACTTTACCTAACAATTACCCGCCTCCCAAGTTGCCTATAACCATCAAGGAAAACCTAGAATGGTCACATGAATCCTAAAATGCCCAATAGCCTGATAAATGGGTGTGTGTCTATCTGCTACAAAGGGATGCCTTTCCATGGGACCTGTTAAAGAATGTACAGCATTCCAGTCCCATTCCTGTATCTGCTGCAACCAACCTTAGTAGAAATATAAAATGTGAAGCAAGCAACAGTAGACTGAGAGTAACCTGGATATCTGGTAGAAATCAGTTTTATTTCCTAGCAGCTCTTTTTTTATTTTTTTGTCTCAACACTGAGATAATTTACCAGAGAACTGAAAACAGTCATACCTTTTAGCTGGCAGAATCCTCACCAGAGAATGACCTCTAAGAGGTCAGCCAGAGTTACAAAACTTTAAGGCGGATCAAGGAGATCAGAAGACCTTGGGATAACTGGCAGTTGAAACTTTCCTTTAAGAAACTGGCAGCCTTTTCAACTGGACAAGGACACAGAGATGCCACTGAGCTCCCCAGAGTACTTTCGCACCAAAGGTCTTTCTGTTGTGTGGAGTACTCTTCAATAATTGTTATATGACACTGTAGCTGAGATCTGGATTGGAATGCCAGGCTTAAAACCTCTCAGTTCCCTCAATGTCTTTGTTCTAGCACAGTATCCCCTGAATTGGAAATGGATACACTCCTGATTTATCATTGGCTTAGCAAAAGACGTTGCTATCTCTATGTCCTAATTACCTAGATGGCCATGGGGCCCCTGGTGTGATCATAGCACATCGATTGTGTATTCCAGAGAACATACTTGAGAGCACCTGAGTTGAGACCACATTCACTTCTGATTTAGCAACCTTTTTTTCATAATCTGTCTTTACTTTTTAATGTTCATCATAAAAATCAGATATTAAAAGCCACATGGTCTTTCTTAACCATGGTCACCCTTTCCATCTGCAGTGTTAACTTTTGCAGATATGATTATATATGGATTTGATTAACAAGTTTTCTCTTTGGCAGAAGTTCACAAAGTAATACAGGAGACTCTAGAGATGCCTACAGACAATTTCTGTGTCATCCAGCATGATTATATGGCCTCTATGCAGAAATTGACCACAGAGTCACACTACAGGACCTAGAGATTCCTAGAAACGTGTTCTCTCAGGTTAAAAATAGCATTTTCCTTCTTTGTGGTTTTCCATTTCCATGGAGGATTCTGTACCCCTAACCTTATCAAACTGGAGGACCTGTGCATGCTTAATTTACCAATGAAGCAATATAGTATCAGGTAAAGTGTCTCTGTGTGAAAAGAATGATGGTTTTCCCCCCTACAGATGGAGGTGACATGTAACACCCAATTCAACCCACAAAAGATGGCTAATCAATTCATCAATTCAGCCAAATCGTAATGCTATCTGTAATTTTTTTTAAAGAAAATTACATTTTGGGCTTGAAAGGAAATAATGGAATATTTCTGAGAATGTATAGAGCTGGTGAAAGATGCCATATCAGAACTCTTATAAGTCTGAAGCATCATCAGAAACATAACAGGGAGTGCATGTGTAGCAACCTGGGGAAAAAAGGAGTCATAATTCCACCTCTATACTGTAAACCTTATGATTTTCAAAATACATGCAAGAGTATCATGGCTTAAGCTGAAAAAACAAGTAACTCGTTTTATAAAGGATTTTGGGACTATCCATTTCCCATCCGCAGGAGCTGGATTTAAACCAGTAACTTAGAAGTGGAAGGTATCAGATTCTATATAACTATAACTTTGCAATACCTTCGTGTCATTTGATGTTCATGTGGATTTGGATTTGTTTGCATTTTTGCCAAGCATATTTTTAAAGTATTATCTTCAAATTTTACATATATCGGATTACCTATTTAATAACATAGTACAGTAAATTACAATAAATCTTACAATGGGGTAGGAAGAGGGCCGCAAAGAACCATTGCTGGATGTTAGATGGATGAACATTAAATTCTCCATCCTGTTTTTTCCTAGTGTCAGAAGAGCAAATGTAATTATGGGCATCACCTACTTTAACAGCCATAATTTGTCCACTTGGTTTGTGGACCATTTTGTTGACAGAACCATAAGCTCCTCGTCCAATTTCTCCAAGGTCTTTCAGGTCCTCTGCCGTAAAGTCCCAATGCTGTTCAGGGGAAATCTTCAACTTTCCCGATGATTCAATGCTGTGTGTTCTCAGTCTTTCTCTGTCAAAAGATTTGGGAAGGAATTTTTCCACATTTTAAATAGTTTGAAACTTTTTCCATCAGCACTAGTTAAAAGCATTTAGATAAAGTGTACATAAGGCTAATGAAAAAACAAACAAACTCCAGGAAGGAGTTAGACAGGGGGCACATGTTAGGAGACTGGAATTAGGTTCACTGAAGGTGAAACCAAAATGCTAAACAATTATGAAAAGCTTAGTCAGTGTCTTGGAGCAATTTTATTTTCAGTTCTGATGTGGTTGACACATTTTTAGCACAATCTTATACAATGTAGAATGATACTAACAGTCTAAATACAGACTGCAAACTCAGGACGGGTACCATCCCATCTTTTGTCTTGAAAATGTGTGCATGGCCAGTATCTTTGCACTAAGAAAAATGAATGCATGGCTAGTGTTTTCAGGTAAAATAACAACTGTGAAAGCTCGTAGTGCATATTTTTATCATTAAATTACACAGACAAACTACTTCTTTGGTAGGAAGACAGGATAGAGAGGCTGTTTCTTTCACTTGGGGCAGGCATGTAATATACCTCTACATTTTGTTAAAGGTATTGTCAAATGTGTTTTTATGTTATTTTATTTTGTTGGTAAGTGGCTTTGCATAAAGCAGCACACACATTTGTGTTATTTTCCAGTAAGCACAGCACTTCTCTCAGGACAAACATTGAATCCACCCTACATGGCCACCGCCTTAGAAATCTTGGCATAATAATAGTTGTCAAGTTTCAAAACTTACTAGTACCTACTTCCAACAAATCAGATTTAGAATCAGACTATTAAACTGTCAACTGCGCAGCACCTGCTATGGAAACATTTCAAAGACTGCATTTTTTAAGCTCCTCCAACCATGTCCTGAATTACAAAGAGCAATGAAAAACCCTGTGAAAACTAATCATTGCAGCCAAATCAAACACAACCATGGGCTGCAGACGTTACTTGAGCTTGAACATCATCATCATCATCATTTGTATCCCTAAAAAGAGATACAAAGAGACTCATAATTCCAAAACATTGTTTCCCATGACATGAACAAGAATTGGGCAAATACAGTCCCTTTGCTCTGAGTTCTTTCAGGGAGATAAGACAATATATAAATTATTATTATTATTATTATTATTATTATTATTATTATTATTATTATTATTATTACTCTACACTCTACAGAGATGTAAAATTTCTGAAAACATTTAAAGACATGAATGGGATTATTGGACTTTTCCCCTCAAAGATATCTTGGGCAAAACTGAAAACAAATTAACATACTGACAGTCATTTTGCTACTTTAGAAAAATATATGATGACTTTTTTAAATCTACTTTTTTCTTTTTTGTTTTTCTTTTTTTCTTCCTCTTTTTCTATTTGTTTTTTTTTTGTTTTATTTTGATCTCCTTACTATTCTATATTATCTTATTATATGTGGAAAACAACTAATAAAGATGATTTTTTTTTAAAGGAGAATATATTATGTGTAATTTAGGATAGCATAAATTATAATGCTTGACATATTAAAAGTATAGTTTATTCAAAAAAGTATTACAAATTAAATTGACTTTTTTTCATAAAAAGGAGTATAAAGTGAAAAATTATAAGGAACATTTGAACTATTGCCAGCTTATGAGAGGCTGGTAAAAAAACCAACAAGATAACAGAGAAAACCATCAAGATTAATATATTAAAGATTTTTTAAAATCTTCTCCAGTCTTCCATAGTGCCAGGGAGACCGTAAACATTCATTCCCTTAAAAACAACAGAGAAAAGGTAGTTAAGACTAGGAACTGCAATAGTGAGATTGTTTTATTTAAAATTCTATCTACAACATAGTTGTTAAAAAATAAAGTGAGAGAGTAAATATAAGAACACTTTGTCTCATGTACTTTTATTCATCATTTTAAAAAAAGCATCCAATTTTCTATTTTTTCTTCGGGATGACATTTTCTTTCAAGTTTTCCATGTTTTTCCCTAGACATTCAATACTCTCACATATCATCTTTTCTGGCAAACCAGTTGTTCTTATGACTGTGGCTTCCAACTGTGCTTGTCCATGACATGGCAAGTGCAAAAATTAGGTGCATCATGAGACGAGACACCTTCTTCAACACATATACGCTTATACTTGGACTATAAGCTGCCTGAAAAATCCGTAAAGTATGCCACTTAAATATCTCTCTTTCTCTCACATTCCTCACTCTTGGTATTTCATCTTCTAATACAACTTCAAACTATACAAGATTATATCTCATTTTTAGTGCAAACAAAGAAAAGACAGGAAAGAAAGAATAATACAATATTTAAAATGAAGAACAATTTTAACCAACATATACTTAAAAGTATATCAATGGAAAACCCCAGGGAACATCTTGGGACATCCAGTCCAACCCCCTTCTGCCATGCAGGAAAAGCACAATCAAAACCCCCTGAACAAATGACCATCCTTCCTTTGTAATAATCATAATAGTAATAGGAGCAACCCTAGGGGCCATCCAGTTCAACTCTCTTCTGCCATGCAGGAAAAGCACAATAAAGCACCCCCTGAGCAGTGGGAGGGAAATGAGGTTTTGGAAGCAAAGAATGCAGGGGGGAGGGCAGCGAGAGAGAAAAAAGAGTCTGGGCAGCGAGAAAGGCAGGGGAGAAAGGGGATGCTGCTGATGATGTTTCGGCAGCTCCAAACTTTAATTTCCCTGCATTTCTTAGGAGGAGGAAAAAGGAGGAGCATGGTGTGGCAGAGCCCCTCACTATCACTCATGGAACCCAAAGGGCTCTGCGGAGCACAGTTTGAGAACCCCTGATCTAAAGTCTTACAGCCCTGACAGATGAGAAACATAGCTAACCCTAAATTACCACTGGTGCCTATATCAACTACAACTCTTCTTGGTACTGTAAGTGGACACAAGGAGGTGAATTAAATGAGGAAAACAACTCTAAATACATCTATCTTCCAAATTCATAGGCAATAACAGAAAAAAGTCCAAATTCCTTCCAGGTTTCCAATAAATTTGTATATACTATATGTACAGCAGTATAACTTGCAAACAACAGTGAAACTATAAGTGAAATCCAAGAAAACATAATACTGTACTTCAAAGACTTTCATATAACAATACAGAATTGGAATAGCACCACTGAATATGAAGCTCAGCCATTCCTGCACTGCACGCAACAGCTTACACTACCAAAATGTTTGCCATATTTTACAGAATGATAGGACAAAAAAAGCTGAAGATGAACCAGCAATTGAAAAGCTATAAATACAATTTAATTTGAGTAAGACCAGCAACATCCAACAGCCAACATTTGTTTCACTGTAAGAAAAGAAGTAGGATGGTTGCCTTTGCAAGCAACGTTCATAACCTCTATAACTGTTCATTTCTCAGTCTGATTTTCATCTTTTTTGATTGTCTAGATTTTCAATGCTGGCATAATATAATATTTATACTGGCAGATGACATTGATAGTAGCGGGTACTTCAAACTAAAGCAGGCTGCAATATAGATTGGTCTGAGTGTCAACATAAAAAAGTCAAATATTACAAATACTGAACTATGAAAACATGAAATATATACAACTTCCAATCTCCAAGGCAAACAATGAGCAATAAACAAGAAGAAAGGCCAGTTCACATTAACCTATCAACCAAATTAATATATATCATACGAATGCTATCAAATATATTCTATACAATGACAAGGTTTGGGCTAACATTATGAGCCTGGCATAAGGGACACCACACAGGTCATCAGTGGACATTCACATATTAACGTATTTTCAAGGAGAAAGTTTAGGTATGACTAGCTCACACATAGGCATCCTTCTGAATTACTTGGATAGATCCAGCATGGGGAGGGGGGACTGATATATCAGAAGTTGCCTATCTCTCAAGGTCAGTTGTATATAAGTTTAAAAATTTCGCATTCTAATACGAATTGTTGGAGTGCTAAGAAGATCCAGGGCACAATATTACATAACTGTTATGAATATCAACTTTGATGTCAACCCCTCGGCACATGTGACTAAACGCTCAGAATTACTAAATACAATATATTCTACATCTATTGTTTTCCATTGTCCAGTTTTACAGAGTGGCTAGTCTTGTAAATGTGGTTGATACAAAATGACAAGTATATGGTTAACAGTATTTTGGATGTTTTGAATTTAAGGAGCCTTTTTGAATATACGTATGCTCTTTATAGACTTAATTTAATCTTATCCTTAAAATGAGTGTTAGGCATTTAATTCACTATTTTTGTTGCTCCTCAATAATTTGATCATTATCAAACACTATCATGCTTTTGACTGGTATAATGACACTTGCAAAATAAACTGGCACAATTCTGGAAGTTACAGTTTTCACTAACTGAAAAAATTGATAATAAATTTAAATTAATCTAATAAATAATAAACAGCATACTATAAGAGGAGTAATTAAGATAAATCTGGCTTAGTTTGGTGACCATTAATGTTCTCTTGTGTGTTAAATTATGGCTGGTTTTCACCTCTGCATGGCTCCTTCCTATGACCCCCTTGGATTTGCAGTTTAAGAAAGAACATTTGGACTTCACATCTTACCAATCCCAAGATTTCATAGAATGTCACCGTAGCTAAAATAGAAGGAAAGTGCTGTAACCTTGTAGTATGAAAAGAGTTCCTGCTGCATTTTCTTAATACTTATTTTGTCACACTGAATAGCATGTGACATTGCACAAGAGACCCATGAAAGACTGTTGTCTCATACCTCTGTGTTTGTTTTTATAAACTTGAGACATTTAGGGATTTCCAATCTGGCCATGAAATTATTATTTTCTACTCACATGCCCACAGCAAATGTTTACCAGTACTCATCCCAATTTAGCAGGAAAAGGTCTACCTCTTAAGTATTTAGCATCAACATGTAAAACATGGCTACAGCTTCGCCCTGAAACAGAACAGATTTTTCAGGACAAAGGGTTTGAAAGACCTTCTGAAATAGGGCTTGCCCTCATTATAGCCAAAAATCTTATAAGTAGACAAACTAACACTACACCAGAAGGACAATACAAATATTTAAATATATTCCATTCTCTTTCTAATACTCATGACAGAACATTTTGAACTGCAGATATGAACACAACTATACATTTTCATCATACAAAAAATAAGGACATATGTGCATATATATTTATAATATTTAATCATCATTATCATCTTTACTCATAATATGATAAATTTCTGTAAGTTATTGTGCTGATTATCTATGGGTTGGGCTTTTATGCAAATATCTGACAATGGGGCTAACAGACAGTTACGCTTACTGTAGCCTGCTGGAAAGTTTCACGATCATCTCCGCTTCTCTCCTTTTGAAAGTGAACGGGGCAATGTGATTACTACCCATTGTTGCTTGAGTATCACTTCAGCCAGGAAAAGAGTTGTAGAAATGACAGGAAAACACAATGCCGTTATCACATAACAGAGTAACACATACACACATAGCAATCGAGAACACAGACTGCCTTTTTGAAAATCAACAACATGTGACTATCTAATTTCCTTGCCCAGGATTAGTCTGAAGCATTTCATGCTGAAAACTTTCAAGAGAATACATTGTGGATGTTAATTCTAAAGCCTCCTTTAACAAATATTGTTAGTAGGACAATGTGTTACATGGAATTGGTGGAAGGCTACAATCCAAAATAAACTTTCTAATAATTAAACCTTGCTCAAGTCTGTAAGACTTATGGCCAGGGGAACTCATTTAAGAGGAATCTTAATTTCAAATGCAATACTTTTGTTTGTTGTTTGAATTACCTGTGCTGAAATTGCTCACTAAAATAGGCAAATCATTGAAGCAGTCCTCCATGGCACAAATGGCTACATTACAGTTACAGTTTCATCACACAGCTTTGAAAAAAAGGAAAATTTCTTACCTGAAAATTACTGCATGTGTCTTGGATCCACCAATCTGGAGTGACAGCTACTATCTGATTCTCTAAGGTAAAGTACATTAGAGCCTTTTCTGAACAACTGGAAGAGCTATGGCCTAGTTTTCACTGTCTGCTCTGTAATTACTTGAAGAAAAGGTAAGATTTTCTGGATCCGAACTTTTCACAAGTATTTCCAGGTAAGAAATCTCCTACTCCAACTTAAGCAAAACTGCCCTTTTAATGTACAGTCAAATAAAAGATGTTTGCACAAATATGCACATGAAAAGACAATTATTATGCACATGCAAAACAAAATATCAAAATCTACTGTGTCCTCTGTTAACCAAGCATAAAGTGATATCTATTATGTTGCTTCTATTTTTCTGCTTAGCAATGCTTTCTTTGAAAACAAATAAATAAATATCCTGTTCTTAAGTAAGGAGAGCAGGGGGAAGTTCATCTGATCTCTCGGTCAGGTCAAGATCTCTAAAGTAAGATGAGTAAATAACTCAAGAGCTGAAGATATCTTCTACAGTATTGACCTAAAGCAACAATATGGATAAAGACAAGACACTTAATGATCCAACCAAGCATCAGAGGTACAGCATACTGCCTAAAGCAACATGCATTTTCATGCCACCTCTCCTGGCATGAAATAATGAGGGTGAAATAATAAGAAGGCTTACAGTAAATATGACAATTGAGATTAACACACCAATGATATACTATAATCCTTCTTGCTATGAGTTCTCATTCTGGCTATCCACTCTCGTTTCAGTATGGTCAACTACAGTGTGAAATAAAACAAACTAGAACCCCTGCAATGGACACAGACAACATCAATGCAGTAATTCTAGAATTCTGGAATGTTATGGTGTTTACTTCTGACTCTGCAGATATTGCTATATACTTCCTGAACAAAGTCTAATGGAAGATATTTTTACTCCTCAATTCTGAACTTTAGCCAAGGAAACAAAAATATCGAGAGTAGAAAGGTCCCAATCTGTACGCACATTAAGTTAGTTCCAAATCTCTGTTCAAGGGGAAAAGATGAATACCAACTGTCCAGCTAGATTTTCAGAATATTCTGCAGCTATCCTATACAGTATCATACACCATTAAGTAGGAGAATGCAGAGACTCTGAAGAAAGAAAACAGCTGTAAGTTTAAGAAAATTTTAATAATCCAGTACAATTTCATCTATTCTAGACCCAGAAAAGCAAAAAGAAAAAAAGGCATACCTCATGGTTAACCCTCATCTTAGGAAAGCAAACTCTAAATGCAGTGGCAGATCACTCTAGAAATAGCATCTTTTAACTCCTCATTTTCAAGAAAATCCATGTACATATTCTTTTGGCTCTGTAGCAGTCATTGGGAACAAGCATATCTGTCACTGTGTGGAAAAGTTTCCACACAGTGGAAAAGCTATAGTTTCCATTTGTGGACTTATCCTGGTGCAAACACCCTTAAGTGATCCTTTGCAATCTGGCAGCAAAGTAATGTCAAATATCTCTACTAAAAAGTTGAAAATATACTGAATAAGTAATAGTTGCAGACCTCTTATGCATTCAATAGTACTAAAAAGACTATATAGGTGAAAGGGAGATGGAGATGGAATGTTATGGTGTCATTCTTCTTTCAGACAGTTACTTGTTTCTCTACACATCATTATACAATCTCTAACATTTTGTATCTAATGTTAAACAACAAATTCCTACACATGGAAAATTGTATATTGATCTAAAACCTCCACAAGCTTTCAGAATAATCTGTTAACAATCTGCATAAAAATCTGGTCTCTATCCAAAAACCAAACTGAAAGCAATGCCGAGACACAAAAGATGACAGTGCAGCACACAAAATAACGATTTGTGAAAGTTTAGGATAAATGGTGAAACAAGCAACAAAAAATGTAGCAGGGTACTATTTCAGATGTTGGATTGGACCATCTTTGATAATCCAAAACAATCATATATTAAGATTCAACATGACTATCAATTCAAGACAACTTTCTTAAGCAAATTTGCAACACACTTGGGCTAAATCACCAACTTATGCTATAACTATTTCAGATGAACTTTTTTTAAAAAAAAAATCTACTTCTTATCTTGGTCACATTTCACATCTAAGATGAAAACAAATATATAGTAGGATGGAAATCATGCAGCTATCCACGTTACTAAACTATAACTCCTAGCATGTCTCACGACTGGCTGTGCAGGATCAAGCTGATGGCTACTACAATAAAGCAACACTTGGAAGGCTGCATAATCTGCATTATTTTGCAATATTTTTAAACCCAAGGTCAAAAACAAAGAATGCAAAAATAAACCTTTTCTAACTACTGGTAGTTATCAAGATGAGAAAAAGGAGGAAAATCCTATCTTGGTATTAAGTGAAGTGTTAGACAAAGTTATCTGATACAGACGCTACACAAGCCAGGTATCCTTATCTCAAACAAAGCAACAGAGCATAAATTTTACAAAAGACAATATATGAGTTATTTACTCATACACTAATGCTAATACAGGATCTTCCTTCCAAACACAATATCTGAAGAACTACATTTTTACATACATCTTCATTTCTGAAATTACTTTAGACTTCAACTGTATGCTTTTGTATGATGCTCCATAGATGCAGTTTGGGTGCAGTCACATTCAGAAATAGTCATTCTTTGAATGACATGCTTTAAGCAGAGAGATCATTTTCTCATCCTGCACATAATCTTACCTGCATAATTCACTGCAGCCTGAGCAGTCACAGATCACCATTTGCCTACACCTAACAGGCAATTAATTTTTGTGGGCAACATGAACATCACTAACTACATCCTCTTACATTATCATGGATATACACATCAATCAAAATGCCCATACATTTCTGATGAGTAGAAAGAAAAGCTACCAAAGTAAGGCCTTCAAAATTTGTCAACTGCATTCAAACGAGTGATCGCCTAAGTAAATAAGTAAGTAAGTAAAGGGGGTATTGGGGCAAGGCGCCCTATCCCTTCCCCTATCAGACAGGGGAAAGTGTGGGAACACGCGTAGCTGTGTTGCCATTTCCCCCATCAGGCAAGGGGAAAACACCAAAAGCCGTAGTTGGTGAGGAAGCGCCATGCAACATTTCCTCGCCATTTCAGCCATCAATGAGTCGGGGCCACAGCCTGCGTCATGTGATGACGCTCAGCAGGATCTGTGTCCGAAGAGGAGTAAGGGGCCAAAAAAACCCCCTGTGCTATGAGGTGGCTAAATAAAGTTTTTCAAAAAGAATGTGAAAATCATTTTCTAATTTGAAGAAAGAATGGATCTGGGACATATGCTAGAGATTTGTACCTTTGAAATCTTTGTTGTAATCTGTACATGTATAAGCAGAGAAAAGTCACATTAGTCATATAGGATTGCAGTTCAAATTCAGTAAAAGAAGTTATTCCAGAAAAGGATCTGAAATGAATAAAATATGTTCTCTGATTTCTGATTAATTATTCAACATATCAGACAAAATGGAAAGCTGGATTCATTCTTAAAAAATAATTCTGTATTCTTGTCACAGAATGTTCTGCATTATATACAGGATACATTTATCCTCTGTACTAAACAATGCCTGGCCTAGAAAAATCACACATTCACAAAATTCCTGGAAAGCTCAAACACACACACACACACACACACACACAAAAACCTGTTCTGTCTTCCAAGTACCATATGAAAATATTTCTAAGAACAAATAATGTCATCAGCACCTTGCTGTGTCTGAAATTGGATGCTTTATTATTTGGAAAAGGATTCTCAGCTATTACCATCTAGAAAAATTCCAATTCAGAAAGTCATCAGATGAAAAATGATACTAGGAAAGAAAGCCACTACAAGTGGGTGATGCACTGTATAATCAAGAGGTATCTTTTGATGAAAAAAATCTATCTAAGAAGAAAACCTGAAGGAAGAAAGCTGTGAAAAATTATTGTAGAAAGAAAGGAAGTAAGAAGCAAGTGCATAAAGACTTAATGTATTCTAAAATGGAAATTAATATCCTAATACCCTAAAAATAATTACATGGTACTTTATGAAAGGTGGTACTAGATAAGCCATGCTTTTGCTCTCTTTGGATATGAAGTTTGACATCTTATAAAAACATCTGTATGAAAAATTCACTTTTTCTAGTTTTTCTAGCGTTCATTCATAATCATCCGGGAACCTTTCTTAAAGCCTTCAATAATTAGCTATAGAATGAAAGCAGGGAGGAAATTTGATAGGAAGGAACAAAATGGATATATTTACAAGAAAAAAGAGACCTATAAGCTTCATGGGCAAGTAGGAACAACATACAGAAAAGCAAAGGCACAGTAAATCGTACAACACAAGGCAATACTGTTAAAATGAAGTACAAGCGTCTGGAAAAAAAATCTTCAGGACCTTCACTGGCTAGACTTCTGAAACCTTACCACAGAACGTAAAGAGCTAATAAAATAATTTTATTAATCTTGGAGCCTGAGTGGTCACCCATCAATCCAGATTGGTGGATCTGAGGACACAAGGCTTGGTTTTCAAAAGGCATTGTATTATATCCAATGTCTTATTTGATTATACTTAGCATTACATCTATATATAAGGTCATAAACAACACATTTTCTGAAAACTTTACCAAGTTCTAGTCATTTCATGCAACCTGAATTTTGTAATTTTGATTGTTGATGTCTTCTCAATTTTAGGGCTAAGAATATGCAGAAACAAGAACTTGGCCAACTTGAAAAGTAGGAAATAGCTATCAACATAACCAGCCACTGACATTAACTTATCAGTAAGTAGAAGAGCTTTTTATGTACAGTTCTGAAAGCTGTGGGTAAAATTATTTATTGTTTTTCTAATTTCCAAAAGTACATGTGAAAAATGTATGTGCAAATATATGTTAACCCAAGCTTTCCATCCCTCCTGCGGCCTCCCTCCCCCCAACTCCCCATAATATATGAAACAATTCTTTATTTTCATGCTTCAGAATTGTTCCATCTGATGGAATTTCTGGCATTATACTCACATGTGTGGATTCTGAAAAGGAACTCCGGGGTTTAAAGTAAATCGTGCTGTGGATTTGAAAGGTGGGTTTGCAAAATTCAGCTTCAGTGCTCTGCGCTTACCTGAAAGGTAAACAAATACAAAAAGAAACTCTTATCAACAAGAGAACACAGATGTCTGCATCAAGAATATTTGAAAAAAACAAGGACAAAACAGTAAACTTTTTCAGAACAACACGTAACAACATTTCACATGAGCAATGAATGTTTCTTACAATTGCAACCACAACATCACTAAAAAAGAGAAAAGATAAGGTCCTATATTGAACACCAAACTAAATAGGGCTAGTCTGTACACGAAAGTTCTTTTGCATTGCATAGGCTTCACAGAGGATCTTAAAGGGCTTCATCTTACCACACCCTGAAAAAATACTGTTTTTTAACTCTCTCTCAAAGCTCTCCAGGGCAGGGGTGAGCAACTATGAACTGCACCCCCTACTACAAAACTCTCCTATAGAAAGTATCAAATTTTGCCCCCAAATGACTTTAGAACACAAGGGTGCCTCATCATGTTTTCAGGCCTTCCAGGGCCATTTTATGACATGTCTATCAGAACACCTACAATCTTCTGCACTATTACACCTAGTCTTTAGGGCAGGAGAGCAGGAGACATAAATCTAACAAATAAAGGGGGCATAATGAGAAGTCACAATGCATGCATACTACTTAGTAAACCTTAGTGCAATATAAACATGTAGAACAGATAACTAAAATATATTTTAAAAATCAATACATTAATATTTTAAAAGTCAATTTAGATTACATTTGTCTTTAACAAAGTAATAAACTGCCAACCTAACTCATTATTAGTCTCAAAATAATTTTAATTCTAAATATAATAAATACACTGTACAGTCAACCCTCTACATTTGAAGGTTTAACATTTGCAGATTTGGTTGTTTATGGATTTGATTAACATTTTCTCTCCATGAACTTCCTAGCCTTCCTGGACAACTCTATGGTCAAAGTTTAGAAGAAACTGAACATAGAGTCAACTTGGAGGACCTAGATATTCCTACAGATGCTTTATTTTATTCATTTTTCCCCCTTCTGCAGAGGTCTTGAACCCCTAATCCCTGAAAAAGTGGAGAGTTTACTTTTATTTTAGACAGGACTAGGTGTTTAAAATCTTCTTGTGATTTAATACAGATGGTTGGTATCTTCTACATTAAAACAAAAAACACTTTAGCTTGGAAGTGAATTAAACGGCAAATCAGCGGGCTTAGGACTGCAGTTTGCTCATCTCTTCTGGCTTGGATCCTTCCTGTATTTATGCACTCCGTCCCTTTACAAACAATGGGGATTATTATGAGAACATAAAATAGATTGTTTTAAACTGTTATTTAATAATAATAATAATAATAATAATAATAATAATAATAATAATAATAATAAACTTTATTTATACCCCGCCACCATCTCCCCGTGGGGACTCGGGGCGGCTCACAATGTTACAAAAGTAACAGCACAAATACATTAACAATACACACAGTTTAAAACACAAGAAGATGATAAAACAAGTTAAAACAAAGATTTAAACAACAATAATAATATCAATAGTAATAATATCAAACAATGTGAAAACTAGCAGACACTATGTGACTGCTTTTACCTCTAAGTGATAATAACTCACTGACATGCTGACATTTAATCAAATTGTCATTTCAGATGTCTGCTTGCTAGATATAGGCAACAATCCTATATTTACTTATCTGAAAGTAAATTCTACTAAATCTAGTATAATTTACTTCTGAGCGCACATATATAGGATTACATTATATGCCCTTTATCTTCAAGGTCTACCATTTGAAATCAATTTTTGCAAGAAAACAGCCAAAAAATCATTCATTAGCAGCATTTTGCAAAGGAAAAAAATGGAATTTGCTTTTTATTGCCATCCTATTCCCCTTCTTTACTATGTGTATTATTCAGGAAAAAAAATAATTTCCAGGTTTGAAGAACACAGAGCAGTCAAGCTCACAATTCAGGTCAAGACACTGCCTTATTTGTCTTAAACTATGCTGTTGCTAGCCTATTCAGCAGACTACAGCTAGAAGGAGATTCATCTTCCCCATCACTTCCTGGAATGGGAAAGGGAAGATGGCATCAAAAAATAGTAGAGAGCACGCATTCAAGTGACATCTGCAGGATTCAAAAGCTGCTAATTTAAATACATATGAAAATAGACTGGGTGGACACAGAGTTCAGAAATAAGGGTGACTAGCTTTATTTGTTAACAAGGCCAAAGCTTTACAAACAACAAGAGGCAGGAAGTCTATAACTGAAAGATTGTCTGATACCTATTGGGAAGTATATACATAAGTTTTACAGTTTACACAACCCTAAATTTATTTCTATGCTCTAAACTCTGAAAGGTTACAGAAATAGGACAGAGAACATTATGGGTTTGGTTCCTTACCTATTGATATTATCAGCCAAATATACAGAATAGGAAGGATGTCAAATTTATGTCATAGTGAATCATGGGATAGACTGTTTGTTTATTTATTTAATTTTTGTGCGGGATTTTTCTGAGTGATACTCAGAATACCTTCCAGAGATAGCAAATTAAAAATGTGTATGTTTATAATAAAATTTAAAGACAATTAAAATTACCGCTTGAAACACTTTAAAAATTATTGTAACAAGCAAAGTTTAAAAATATAAGCTGTATACAAAGACAATATACTAATGTTCCATTAGCCAATGATTAAACAGTTTAATTCAGTTCAGTTCATAAAGTCTCAAGAAATACCAGGCAGGAATAGTGGTCACATCTGAGAAATAAGGCCTTGTTTCAGGGCACTTCTTAAAAGTTCAAAGACACTACACTCACCCCTTCCACACATAAAAAACAAGGACCCTCTCTGATTTCAATATCTAACAAGAAACACAAAGGAACAGTTAACAAAATCATGCAATTTAGCCAAAATATTATAGAAGAGGGGTGGAAGGCTGGATGACAAATGAAATGTGCCAATCCTACTGTACTTACTTCCAAACAAAAAGTGCCCTCAAAAGCCCTTTAGGGAGCAAAGGGCATTCTCATTATGTTCTGAGGTCTTTCCAGGCCTCCAGAACACATATAGACGCAAAAAAAAATTATTTTGCTAATTTTGTTTTGACCTCCACAGTGGCCTGAGGGGAGGAGAGGATGCATGTAGCCTTCAAAATGCACTTTGCTCTTCCCTGTTGTAGAAGGGGTACATAACCAACCCAAATCTGGATTTGCTTTTTTTGGCAAATATTGCTTCCTGCATTTCTAATTAACATTTAACTTTAGAACCAATAATTCTGGGAAGCTGCAACTGAATATAATATCCATTTTGCTGCTCCCGCACCACCCTAGAGATTTCTTTGGGCATTTCCTCAAAAGATTTTTTTCCTTTTTTCCCCATTGAATCATGGGATAGTTGGCAGTGCTGGCCTAAGTTATAAAATTTGGTAGGCACAGTCCTTTATCCTGGCTAAAATTATACCAGTTTTCATGAATTTTCCTCCAACTACCAGTCCTCTGCACCCATAAAAATCTGCTTTAGAGATTTGGGAGGGCATTTGGAATAGTGCAACAGATGGCAAGGGCGACTGCAGAGGGCATAGTTTAAAACTGCCTTTTTGCACCATCTCATCAACATTCTTATCACAGAAGGGCAAGTCTAGATCCTTACCAATTTAATAAGTTATGTGGTGAAATGCCAAGAAAGCATTCTGACCTGCATTCTCCTTAGATTGAAGAGAACATTCCAAGAACCGTAAAATTTACCAGCTAATCTTGACATCATTAGATTTTTTTCGCCATCATACAGTATATACAAACATTACCAATATTGTTTTGGACAAATTAATGAAAGTTCTGACTAATTTTGAAAAGGTTGTAACTTTCATAGCCAGATACATACCAGCAATATAACCAAAAGATTGTAAATTAATAGAGAAAGTGAAAAACCCTGGGGCAACTTCTGCATTAATTCATACTGTCTCAAAAACTCTGGCTGATTTGGTTCACACTTAACATCAAAAACTCTGTTTGTGCCCCCTGCAAAAGAGAAGACTCTGTTCTTAACATTGTTTCTTAAATTCTGGCTTTCTAGTTCAGAGACACCAATCATGAAGCCCTTCAGAGGTTGTTAAACTGAAAAAATTGATCAACTACCTTGGTTGCTGAATGATAATATAGCATCTACATCGATCTTAAGCTTTCAATGAGTCTACTCTAACTGAAACTGCCAAATGGATTTGAGTGAGAAGCATGTATTTCTTCATGTAAGGATAATTAATGGTGAGGAGCATTAGGAAGTCCAGAAAAATCTGGAGCATTCATGATTGCCATCCTGACTGAAGCCATGCCCCTTACCATCTGTACTTCAGTGGAAAGTTCTGATCAGACTAATGCCCTCTTTAGTCCCCCAGAAGCAGGTTATGACCATGTATTTATTGATCTCCCTATCTTAAGCTTGGGAATAACAGATAGGGTTAAAGCAAGTGTAAGAACTTGCCAGGAAGCTCCAAAAAAACCATAGGGAAAACAAAAAACAAAGCAAACTGCACTCATGACAGTGTTCTTGTGTCATGGCAGCATTAACAAGATGGGCATAGCTATAGACAGGGCTAGAAGTTGCCCAGACAACAAATTATTGTTACTACTGATATTCGCATTTTTTCCTTCCAAATAAATCATGCTTCTCCCCTTCAATTTTTTACCCTAACCCAAAAAAAAAAAAAGTGAGAATCAGGGACCAGCCCAATGTCAGCTAATCAACTTCATGATTGAGCAAGGACCAGAACCTGGATTTTCCCAGTTAGTCTAGCACTCTAACCACTAAACTACACTGACCTGAAGGAAAGTGTCCCCTCTCGGTCTGTAGCAGGGTTTAAAAAAATGGTAACATATAGGAAGAATGAAAAAGAATCTTCAAACCATTGGTTTATTCTATGTGGGGCTAATCTACTATATTTATTAAAAGACTGCAGGAAACAAAAATTACATACTTGACAGAACTGAACTGGTTCTATAAGGACTCTGCTGTCATTGTTTGGGGGAATTACTCTATGTCTAGCCTAGACACCTGACCAAGTATGAACAAAACTAACATGGTTCTATTCATTTCTGTGAGGTTTTTTTTAGCTGTAGCAATGTAAAACATCTTCTGAATTTTGCAATAAGGTTTTTAGTTCTTTTTCCCAATTAGTTGTGGTAAAAGGAGTTTCAGTTATCCTTTACTATAATATAAACACAATGGCCTTCTAAAATTATCAGTATACTTCTTCTCCCAGCAGAATATTTTCTGCAAAAAAAGAGAGAGAGAGAGAGAGAGAGAGAGAGAGAGAGAGAGAGAGCGCCACGCTGTTAAACTTTACATTTAAAACTACTAGAAAATAGATACTGGGGTTATTTTCTACTTAAAATCAGTTCAACAGACTTAGTACCCTAGATAAATTTTCATAAATAGAAATAGTCTGCTAGGTAAGATGACAATATCTAATGAATTTAATGAATCTAATTCATTATAGACAAAATATTTATATCAGTTCTACTCTACATACATATGTTACATTTTATATTAAGATTTTCACTACCATCCAAATTAGCCAATCTCCACTTAGTCATTCTGGTAGGTTTGGAATATTATGGATGGCATCTTCTTTAAGGAGATGCTTGATTATCCCATTCCTAAAAACGGGAGCTCCAAAATGACATAACTGGAGATTAGTGAGCCATAAGGCATAAGAATCCAGCAGTAATAAGGAGGGGAAAAGCCATAGGAAAAATGAGACTAAAGTAAAATCCTTATCTCATTCAAACATCTTGCTGGAGAGAACCAAAAGACAACCTGGCTTTTCCTATCAGCTTTTAAAAGGATACTAAGTAGCAGCTGAAGGCAGAGAAAAGTTGGATCAAAACTGATTCAAATATATGACGAAAACGATATCCAAACCTCTGCCTTTGATCCAATCCCTGGTCTAAATTCTTATCACTCTCCTGACCACCTTCCCATGCCATTTGCCCACCTTCCCATACCATGGATCTGAGATCCTGGCAACTGCTACCTGCTTTTAAAACCCATTTAAATAATTAGAAGTCACATTGCTAAGTACTAAGACTTCAACAACCATGGGGAAAGCACGGTCTATAACAGTTACAAGAGGGCTGAGGGGGTGGAAATCAAGATTCTGCACAATACAAAGATTGCTGACAAAATTCTCCCAAACATCACTTTTTTTATCATAGAGATCCATTGTACCAGATTGTGAGTAATAAAAATATATTTATGATTTTTTTTGTAAGTAAAGTGATAACGTGATAGGCTCAAAAAACTCCTTTGTATTTCTTGACACAACCCACCAACAAGATAATCAGACATAAAATCCCAACTGGAATGCAGTCATTATTGATAAGCTTTTCATCAATTCTAAATGAGATAGATAAATATGAATATGTATGTGTGTGTATGTATACATATATATATTCATCCATTAAATTCAAATAAAAATGATAATGCAATCTGAATTAAGGCATAAATGACATTTTCAACTATGCAAGATTTACAAAGTAAGGGGGGAAATGCTAGCAATGCTATGCTTTGGTCTGTAATAAAATTCCCACTAAAGCATGGCAAGCAATCATAAAGACACAATGAACATAGCAATTATAAAAGGAAAGCCATAAGAAAATGAAACAATGAAAGTTAATTGTGAGGAACTTCCATTAAACATCCAAACATGGGCTGAAAATATCCAAAAGGTTTTTCCCCCTCACCTTTGAAGAAATTTGGGCATTACAAGAAGTATTCAGTCATCAAAAAATAAAATTTAGTAATGGAAAACATACTGGACCATTAAAAAATAAAATCTGAAACTCCGAGGTAGGAGTCTGACTGAATGGCAGGACACATGTTTTTCATGTGTCTGAGATTCAAGTTTTAAAGGCCAGCATTTCCAACATATCTACCAGTACAATCAGCCCCTCTACATTTGCAAGTTTAATGTTTGCAGATTTGAATTATTTTCAAATTTGATTAATATGTTCTCTCTAGGTCCTCCAGCATAATTCTCTCATTAACTGCAGGTTGAGCATAGAATTGCATTAGAGGACTTCAAAATTCTTAGAAATTTTTTTTTTAGATAAAAGTAATAGCTTTGCTTATTTGCAGTTTTTTCACTCTTGTAGGGTCCTTACTCTTCTAACTCTCGTAAAATTGAAGATAAGAGGAGTCCATGAGTTCATTAAGGGCCACTGCCAGAAAGGCTAAACAGTATTGGAGTTATCGCCTGACAAATATAAAGCAGTTCTTCAGCAATCTGATAAGAAGGGGAAATTTAACTGAAGTATAGGTCATTACTGAAAGAGCAATATAAGTAGTTATGAATACTTTTTGAAAAAGTTATCAAAGACAAATCCTAAGCAAAGAGAAATGATTCCACTACATTTTATTTATGGAAAAGTACAAATATTTTCCCTTTATTACAATTTAGATACAGTATATGCTATGGAAACACATATCGTTATTTTTCAAGTTGGAAAAACTGCATTGAAGTAGTATTTACAGAAATATGCAATCGCATTTTAAAGTACGATGTAAAATGGAAGCTCTGCCCATGTATTAATGCATGGCTGGTTAGTTAGATCAACAGTGGACACATTCCCAGAACCAAGAATGATATAAAAATAAAATAAAATAGCAAATACTATAAAAACATGTAGCTTACTTTGTGCTTTTTCACAGAAGTTTATCTGAAAGCCTAAAGCAAAAAAGATAAGTTCTAGTTCATTTGCTGGAATTACATATTTTCATAACCTTTAAAATAACATTTAACGTTCATTTTTAAAAAGTGAAACACCAAACAAAATGTTTGACATAGGTTAAATGACTTCCAAAGAAATTATTCCGATAATCTCAGTTTTCTTGTCAACAGCTAGTGTCTCCGGGAGTTATACTACAGATGAGTTTTCACATAGGTTAACTTTAAGAGGTTAAGTATTAGTTCATTGGTTAACTAAAATAAAATGTTAAGAATAAACATGGTTTTTTACTAGTCGTCTGCAGCAAATTAGTTACAAGGGAAAAAAATCTGAAAATAAATGCAGTCTTGAATAAATGAAGACTTTCCTATTCAACCTTTGGACTTTAAAGAAAAGGCTCTCCTGATACATGTATAAGTATTATTGTCATGTTTCATATTGTCTACGTACACAGTCACACAACCAGTATACATCAAGCTTTGATTTTTACGTATCTATTACATAGAGGCAGACATTTTTTCAACTTATATAACTTACACAAAGAAACCTTTTTGATTTTCCACAATGTATGCTTCTTCTACCAATTTTTAAAAGAAACAACTAAATACCTAAACCAATATCCACTGATATGCCATTTTTAAAAAATATATCTTAAGCATTCTCTACACATTTTAAGATCAACTTCTCTAACTATTTTAAATGAAACCTGAACATTTCAAGCTGCTAAATTCTGAAGGACCCTAATACTCTCAAGATACCAGATGACTGTTTAATCTTAGAAACCAAACAGTGACACCCCTAGTCTGTACTTGGTTGGGAGATAACAAACAAATACATAAGCAACATTTCAGAGAATGGATCTGACAAAAACCTATTTGAGAAAACCCTATGAAAATTTTGGGAACTCCATAAAGCAACTGGTAACTTGATGGTACATACATACATATTCTGTACCTAATACCAATTTCCATATTTGGCAAAAAAGAAAACTAATAATACAGTCATAAAACTTACGGTTTTGCCATATTGCTTTTTAAATTTCATATTGTCATATAACAATACAGTAGTAAATTTGCTGAGGACGTCTTTGGTAATACATCTAGAATACAACATTTGAATTCAGTTCTTATTCTCTCTTGTGTAATCTGATTGACTGAGAGCAGTCAGTGAAGAAAATATGCTCACATTGAATGTGCTGGTGAGAAAAATCAGGAGTACATAAATATGACCTATGAAAATGACAGCCTTATTTGTTGACCCATGGACCTCAACCATCGTAAGTAAAGGCAAAATAATAGCCTAGCTGAAATAGACGAATGGTCTATCTTGTTCACTTTTCCTTTCATATATAATAAAATAATTATTTTATTTTATTATATCAAAAACCCACTGCCTTTAATCATGGATACTCTACTCAGCTATAGGTTAGCCCAGGGGTCCCCAAACTAAGGCCCGGGGGCCGGATGCGGCCCTCCAAGGTCATTTACCTGGCCCCTGCCCTCAGTTTTATAATATAATATTTTATATCATTTTTAATAATATATTGTATTTACATATAATATTGATAATAATATTATAATGTTATACAATATAATACTAATACCATATAATAATATTAATTATATGTTATATATTACATATAATATTTCAGTATAGTGCAGGGGTCCCCAAACTAAGGCCTGGGGGCCAGATGCAGCCCTCCAAGGTCATTTACCTGGCCCCTGCACTCAGTTTTATAATATTTTATATCATTTTTAATAATATAATATATTGTATATACATATAATATTGATAATAATATTATAATTTTATACAATATAACATTAATAATAATACCATATAATAATATTAATTATATGTTATATATTACATATAATATTACAATATAGTGGTATAGTTCAATATAGTAATATATAATGCTAATATTGTGCTATATTAATAATATAATATATTGTATGTACATACAGTTGCTCTGAGTCCCCTTCAGGGTGAGAAGGGCAGGATATAAATGTAATAAATAAATGTAGTAAATGAATAAATAGATAATTTTAGACTTAGGCTCGCCCAAAGTCTGAAATGACTTGAAGGCACACAACAACAACAATCCTAATTCACTTGACTATCTCATTGGGCAGAAGCAGGCCCACACTTCCCATTGAAATCCTGATAGGTTTATGCTGGTTACAAATGTTTTCATTTTTAAATATTGTATTGTTTTTTCATTGTTGTTGTTTTGCACTACAAATAAGACATGTGCAGTGTGCATAGGAATTTGTCCGTTTTTTCCCCCCCAAATGATAATTCGGCCCCTCCACAGTCTGAAGGATTGTGGACAGGCCCTCTGCTTTAAAAGTTTGAGGACCCCTGGGTTAGCCCATCTACCATTATTGTTATTGTTGTGTGCCTTCAATTTGTTTTATGTTTTATGGTAACCCAAAGGTGAAACTATTATGTTTTGTTTTGTTTTTGTACAAGATTTGTGCAAAAGGGTTTCTTTGCATTCTTCTAAAATGGAAAGAGTGGGATTGCCCAAGGTTTCTATGGACAAGCAGGGATTCAAAGTCGGAGTTCAATGCTCACAACACTTTGCCACACTGTCATCTGATACATATTCTGTTGATAATTTTAAGAGCTATATGGAATGGTATAAGCAGTAGATATTTTATTCAATCATCACAAGAAGTTTCTGGAGGTGACAGCAGACCATCTGGTTTAATTGGTCATTTTTCTGCATATTTGGCAAAATGCTTTAGCACAATTTGATTATGTTGCCTCTGCCTTTTACAATCATACTTTTATTAATCACATCTTGAAAAATGGGAAGAAAAACACAGCCAATCTCCCATGCTTTTGGGTTTTAACCACACCAAAGCCTTACGGTTTTCTTATCATATGCCACACAGAAATGGTCCAACAATTTAAATGCTATTACACGTAAACATGAAGAAATATATGTTCAGATCAAATTGCAGTAAGGGAGCATTCACATTGTAGAATTAATGCATTTTGCCACCACTTTAACTGCCATGGCTCAATGCTATGGAATCTTAAAAGTTGGACTTAGGTGATACTCCAGTACTCTTTGGCAGAAAAAGCTAAAGACCTTTTAAAACTACAACTCTCATGATTCCATAGCATTGAGCAATAGAAGTTAAAATGGTTTTAAACTGCATTATTTAGGATGTAGATGCACCCTAAAAAGGGAGAAATATTACACCTCCTGACACTGAACATAATGATTATAAGCATGTGCAACTCGCCAATAAAATGAAATTTCCAGGCCAGGCGTATTCATTTCTGGAAAAATTACAGAAACAGGTATGAAATAAAATACTTTAAAATACTTTACTGTTGTAAACAGTATTAAAATGTTGCTCTGAACTCTCTGCAACTAGTTGCTGTGGACAATCTCTACAACAAGATAAAACATGATATGAGAATTTAGAATCATATACAAATCAAAAGAAAGCATTTCACAACAGCTTGGAAGCACACCGAGCACATTCATGTAGCCCAACCATTGACATAATTTGCCACCCAGAACTCAACATTATATTTCCTGAAAACTGAACACCTTTTTAAGGAAAGAGAGAAGAACCATCAGTGAGCAAATTCAAAAGATACATTTCCACGGGAGGTTGCTTCAGTCATGTGTGCAACACATGCGGGGAAGGGGAAAGAAAAATGTGTCAGGAAGACAGAGATCACAAAAGCATCTAGCTCTCCCAGTAAAGTAACTTATAGTCTTTCACAGTTTCCCATTAGTACTAAAGGACCTTTCAGATCTGCAGCAGGCGCTGTTTGCCTTTGTTAAATGAGATGGGATATTTCACTACATCCATGTTATATAAGCAGATGGAAATAAAACCAATGGTTATTATTGATTCTGTTTTCATATTTTATAATGACTTTAAAATTGAAATAATTGATTAAAATTTTGGTAATAATAAAGCAGAAGGAAGGTGTACATATGACATGTAAAGCATTAAGCTATAATAATCTAAAATGGAACAAAACCGAAGGAAAAAATGGGAGTGGTGTCCCAAGAAGTAGAAGACTGCATTATTCTGCCAACTGAAAATACAGAATCTAATTTATCAAAAGACTGAGCATTTAACAGGTGCATATATGCTTCCAAGACAGTCTATAAGCAGAACATCTAATAACTATTCACCAAAATCTTGCTTATGAATTACAATTCCTACTCAGGCATAGAAACCTACTAGATGATCTTCAGCAAAACACACTCTCTCACACCTGGGTAACCTTAGGATTATCATATGTCCAAAATGACGAGAAGTTACACTAATAAAACTGGAGATTTACCATACTGTGACTTGATATTAAATTATCCAAGTTAGTCAATTTACTGATGTGATTACTTGTAAACATGCAAAATAACTCCACAGGATGGTTCACCATATCTTTAGTGTAAGTTTTACTTACAATGAGAAAGTTTAAAAACATATCTTGTAACATTTCAACCACAAGAATGATTTGAAATACGTTTTGTTATCATAACATTGAAATGCCTAAAAACATTCACTTCACTGTAGAATTAGCACTCCTTCCATGGGGCAATGCCAAGTATATAATCAGAACACGGTTGCAACCTGTTGTGACTGTATACCTGCACAGTCAGGGAACTAGTGAGCAGACTCTTGTGTCCTATTTTCCTGCTTCATAAAAAATGGAAGAATGTGTTCCAATCATTGCCATTTCCCCACAGAATCTTATCTGAATATAATTCTTGAGATGACGAACATGTGGCCTTCCATATGTTGTTGGACTGTGGCTCCCATCAACTATGGCCAGCATGACTACTGATCAAGGAGAGAGGAATTGCAACCCAACAATATACTGAGCATTACCTTTGAATTAAAGCCTAAAAAGTAGAAAGGAAAATGCTGATCTCCAACTATGTAAATCAACTCTTCTGAAATCACAAACTAAAGATTAGCTGGCAGGGATTGGCCAAATAAAAGGAGTGTCTTGCTATGATAGCTATTAAGTAGCTAATAGTTTGCACATTTAATTGTGTTTAAGAATTAGACTGAGCATACCAGCAACATCTGGTAATGTTTAATTTGTTATTACACAAAATAACTCAATTATTATTATGTTTATTAATATACCACACAATGTGTATCAAACTGCACTTTCAAGTACTAAACCAAAATATTATACCAGACTAAATAATAAATTATAGTGTATCAAACATGCACATTTTATGTAATTACATAAACAAATATTGTCAGAATCTGAATACAAATTTAAATATTCTCCAATACTGCTTCAATCCATCCAGTAAAATTTCTGAGAGAAATGTATAAAAAGGAGGTGTTACTATACAGGCAGTCCCAGAGTTGCAAACATGAGACTTACAAACTACTCATAGTTAAGAACAGGGGTGAGACAACAGAAATTGAGGGAAATCTACCCCCCAAAAGGGAAATTCATTCCTGAAAGAGTTATCATGAGGAAAAGTGTCTCAACTGAAGCTTTATCATCAAGCCTCTTTCCACAACAAGCCAATTTTTTTCAAAATTTGATTATCACAAGGAAAGAGAGTGAGGTGGAATCTTCTGAACAGAACAGGGGCACAGACAGCAAAACAAACACCACAAGGGTGTTAACCTTCCCTATGTTATCCAAAGTTTTTACACACACACACACACACACACACACATATATCTATGGGTGGAATTACACTTAAAATGTACCTGTTCTGGCTTACAAATGCAACTTAAGGACAAATCTACAGAATTTCTGAATTGTTGGTCTTTTCCAGATATTCTGAACAGCAGGACAAGTAGTAGTCCCCAAACAAAACACACTGTTAAAGCTCCATTACATTTGCTGGTATCTTATTTCTATATATTAAGACTTTCTTCAAATACAGTGAAATCCCTCTATGGAATTTCTGTATGCAGCTCACACAATGAATTTTATATCTGATGACTGCGAACACATGTCTTCTGCTTCATACACATTTGCTGGGAAGCAGCAATCAAAGCTCCTCCACATGTAATTACCAGAGGAAGAGCTGGAATAGGCTGCTGGTGTAAAAAAGTTACCTTGTGACACCTTAAAGACTAACACATTTCAATAGACATAAGGTTTTGTGGCCTGAAGGCAACTTGTATCTAAAGAAGTCTCTGAGAATTTATGCCAAACAAAACTAGCAGATATTGAAGAGATACAATATACTGAGTCAGACTACCAGTTGTAGCGAAATGCTGAATTATAGTGTAAATTTTGGATACGATTGTTAATGTTGAAACATGACCTACCTTGCAGGGCTGGTGTGCGAACAGCCATTTTGTGACTCTTAGAAGGTAGCACCAAGGGAGGAGCTAATTTACATAGGAATTACCTGATTGGTCATGTGTAAATGAGCAGATGCTAGAATTTGAAAGGGGAGATAGCCAAGAAACAGCAGTTGGAGAAAAAACCCAAACATTCTAAAGTCAGTTAGGACGTGGAAAGCCAACTGCTAGGTCATGAAAGTTAGAATAAGTTGAAAATAGTTGAGTCTGCTCCTGCATGGTAAACAAGTGAATTTTTTTGTGTATAAAGATTTGTATGAAAATACAGCTTTCCTTCTGTAATGAAACAATGTTATTCAACCAAGAAAGCAATATACAAATGTAACCAACACTCTTCTGTTGCAAGATCTCAATAAATAAACTCAGTTACTGTTTCGTTCAGTATGAAGACTGTTTCTCTAAATCACTGAATGAGATTTAAAGAGTCCAAAAAGATCCCTGCAATCTTGGATTAGGAACAACTGTGACTTCCAGGTTTAAATTGGTTACAGAGGTGGGATATAAAGGAAAATATTTTTCCCCCATCTGAAGAAACCTTTGTAAAGTGGGCTTCACACCAGTCTATACAAAAGCAATACTATCTACTACTGTAACAGGCAGAGATTCTCCAAAATCTCAGGCAGATATTTTTCTCAATCCTGCTATGCTTTGAACAGGAGATGCTAGGGATTAAATCCATGAGATTATACATGCAAAAACAGAGCAGTTTTTCCAGGATCCAAAAATGCAATGCCAATGTGCAGAAACCTGTCCACTGCCCATGGCATTAAGCATGGCAAAGAGGGGATTAAATCTTAACACAATGACTTAAATTTAATTGCTGGTTCCTACTAAAGTAGACTGCTTGAATCCATGTAATATACACAAGTGATAATTTACCACTCAGCAATTAATCCACTTAGTTGTGGTCTAGATATAATTAGCAAATTGATTTTATCTTGTATAGGCATTCCACACTATTCCTAATTTCAATAGCACAAATCTAAACTTAGATGAATGACAGTGTATATGCCATGATTTCTAATTTCCAGAATAACAAATAAACCCATCAGGAGACTGATGTGGTGTCTATGTTGTGATATTTAAGACATGCACCCAGTTACATACTTTTAAATGCTTTCGAAATGTATATTCTTCCTTATATAGTTTTCTAGATATACAGAAATAGACATCCTTTGGGTACGGAGTCTAAACCATGGAAATTCCACATTTTTCATAAGTATCAGACTCTATGCAGGCACAATGGCACTGAGGCCTCTTCCACACGGCCATATAATTCAGACTATCAAGGCAGATAATCCACATTACCTGCTTTGAATTGGATTATATGAGTCTACATTGCCATATAATCCAGTTCAAATCAGATAATCTGGATTTTATATGGCAGTGTAGAAGGGGCCTTAGGGTGTGTGTACATTGTAAAAATTGACAGCACTTTAACTGGCAAGACTCAATGTTACTGAATCATAGCACTATTAGATAAAGAAGGCTACAGTGTTCCCTCACTTTTCGCGGGGGTTACATTCCAGGACCACCCACGACAAGTGAAAATCCACGAAGTAGGGACGCTAGGCTTCTCCTTAGGAAGGAAGTAGAAAGAGGGAGGGAGGGAGGGAAGAAAGGGGCAGGGGAACATGGCGCCACCTCCTTCTCCTCCCGCTGCTGTTTGGGCTCCTTCTCTGCTCCGCCGCCCGCACCCGACAGAGACCACCGCCACTGTAAATAATAATTTTTATGATTTATAATATTTTAGTGTTTATTAAAAAATCGCAAAACAGCGAGTCCGCGAAAAGCGAACTGCGAAGTAGTGAGGGAATACTGTATAGGTCAGGGGTCCCCAAACGAAGGTCCGTGGGCTGGATGCGGCCCTCCAAGATCATTTCCCTGGCCGCCGCCTTGAATGTTTGACTTAGGCTCGTCCAATATTTTTAAACATTGTATTGTTCTTTCATTGTTGTTTGATTTTTTGCACTACAAATAAGACATGTGCAGTGTGCATAGGAATTTGTTCGTATTTTTTCCAAGTGATAATTTGGCCCCTCAACAGTCTGAAAGATTGTGGACCGGCCCTCTGCTTTAAAAGTCTGAGGACCCCTGCTATAGGCTTTTTAAAACTACAACTTCTATGATCCCATATCACTGAGCCATGGCAGTTAATGTGCTGTCAAATTGCACATATTCTAATCTACTGTGTAGGTGTACCCTTAGTTTCATGCACACTACATCATTCTTAAAGCTGTGATGGTCATCTTCTTCCTCTCACTCTTTTCTGGCAAGAGTGCGACATGTGTAGCCAACTGAGTGCTACAACTCCCATCATCCCTAGCCAATACAGAGGCCAGAGATAAGAGTTACAATTTCACAACATCCAGGTAGTTACATATTCCTCACTCCTGCAATATGAAGAGAAGCACATTCAAGAGCCACACTTTATTTCTGTTTCAATCAATCTAGATTACCTGTTAACTGCTAGTTTCAGAAAGGAATACATCCTGCATCATCGACCTATGCATCCCACCCCTTTTTTTTTGGTCTCTATGGAGACCCTTAGCAGGTCCTTTACTCCTACTTATCTCTCATACCCACTCACACAAACACAGACATGAATAACTTCAGGGGTGAAAGCCATAGGGTGCATCTTGAATAAATGCAGTTTGACACCACTTTAACTGCCATGGGACCACATCATGGAATTGTGGGAGCTGTAATTTATTTTACAAGGCCTTTAGCCTTTTCTGGCAAAGAGTGCAGATACCTCACCAAATTACAATCCCCCTAGGTTTCCATAGCATTTGTATTGAGATTAAACCCCACACTACCAGTCTTAAATCCTCAATGAGGAACAGTTTAGTTAGCTTAGTATAGGCTAAGTGTTTCTCTTCTTCCCCTATGTCTCCTGTATGACAGTTGGAAATGTATCTATTTCTTCTCTTCTCTGTTTCTGCTGTTATTCTAATTGGTTGTGTAGAATTGATACTTTTCTACTGCAAGTCCTTTTTAAAATCTGACTTCTGTTTCTTAGTTTTGAGTAGGTGTTGTGTGTGTGCTTTGAATGAGACCTCTCTGTGTGTGGGTGTCTAAGAGATGTAGTGCTTGGATGATTTTTCCCTCTCTTTGAAACCTTAGAACTGATGGGTGTTAGAGTAGTTCAGACCCAGTTCTTATTATTGAGAAATGCAGTTACTGTTTATGATTGTAAATAAACCTTTTGTGATTTTTAATTTTGGACTCTGCATCTTTGCCTGCCTAAGCTATGAATTCTTTACAGCCACATCACGGGACACCTCACGCTCTGTATGCTGTGAGCTAATGCTCAACTTTAAGTATCCCGTTCGTTTTTGGAAACTCCGCTATATTTTTGGGTAGTTTCCCCTAACAATTGGGCCACAAAATTAGGGTCACTGCATGAATAATGCAGCCATAGTGGCCTGTACAACCACTGCCCGACCCTCGCGCATGCGCACTCCCAGGCGAAGCTTATCTGCCAGTCCCCCTGCCTGGCCATTCCCCAGAAAAAAATGGTTCCACCTTTGAGCCCAACACTCCTGTTAACAGTGCTGCGTATTAACTCAGCGTCTCTCTCTCTCCTGCCAGGAATCCGTGGGGCCCCTCCCCACCTTCTTCCCCGTAATGCGTCCTTCTCAACCTCACGTACCCAGAAACCACCCACGCATTCCCCGGAGGATAGGAACAAGCGGCGGCGGAGGAGGCCTCAGAGTACATCTACATCAGGCATGGGCCAACTTCGGCCCTCCAGGTGTTTTGGACACCAACTCCCACAATCCCTAACAGTCTCAGGCCCCTTCGAAAAGGAAGGGGCCGGAGACTGTTGGGGATTGTGGGAGTTGGAGTCCTAAACACCTGGAGGGCCCAAGTTTGCCCATGCCTGATCTACACTGTAGCACGAATGCAGTTTGATATCACTGTAGCCGCCACGGCTCAATGCTATGGGCTCCTGGGAGGTCCTTGCCTTCTGGGGCAAATGGTGCCTCATCCAAACGAACTACAACTCCCAGGATGCCACAGCGCTGGGCCATAACAACTCCAAGTCGCGTCCATTCTCCATCCTTAGTTTCCTCAGGATATATGAATGCCCCTAATCTGATGCCACTTTAACGACGATGGACTGGTGCTTGACAAGCGAGAGGGCCACAACAACCACCAACCACAAAACCCAGCCTTTGCCGTGGCAATTACAAGTGGTGCCAAACATCGGCAAGTTTCCCCTCAGCCTTCTGTGAGGCGGGGTTTACACCTAAACATGCAGAGTCTCTCACACACTGCCAACACATTCACACGCACAAATGGCCGTAGTGGGGACTCTCGACCTGAGGAGAATGACACAGAGTGAAAGCGCGAGAGAGGCCTGGTCCTTCCCTGCCTCCTCCTCCTCCTCCTCACAGTGCGGCCCAAGGAGCCTGGCTGAAGTGCGGAGGCCTTTTCTGTAGAGCCCGGGCCTTCCTCCTCCAGCCACCGCTGCCTTACCCTGCATGCTGCTGACGGTGGTGTGCGCCGCCGCTTGGGGCCCGGAGCCAGGGCCAGGGCCAGGACCGGGAGCCGCCATTGTGCAGCGCCTCAGACGCCGAGGGAGGGAGGGAGGGAGGCTGCAATGCAGCAGAGGAGGAGGAGGCGGCGGCGGCGACAGAGAACGGCCCCCTTCGCCTCGCGCCCTCCCTCGCGCCCTCTCTCGTGCCCTCGCGCACGGGCTCCCTCAGGCCTCAGTCCGCGAAACTCGCTGCCGTTTCCCTCCCGCCCTCACGGCATCACGGATTACCCCTCCTTCCTTCCGTCCTTCCTCCTTCCGTCCGTTCGTCCGTCCTTCCTTCCCAGGCAGCCAGAGAAGAAGGAGGAGGAGAAGGAGACGACTCAGAGGGAGGGGCAGGCCGAGGAGCCCGCCCCAGTTGCCACCCCTCTTCGGGTGCCTCCGCACTAGGGAACGGGGGCAGGTTGGCACTTCGCTCTCGCTCATCGCCCTGCCTGCCTGCCTGCCTACTGTGCAATCCCGCCTGGTAGTTGTAGTTTTTGACTGTGACACGTTCTTGGTGGTATGGGGATACCAAGCCACCTTGTCTGTCTCCTGAGGAATCTATATACAGTAGAGTCTGCCCGTTTATGTTGGATGAGACTCTACTGTACTATTAGAAATATGATGGCAAAAACAAAGCAAGACACCCTGAAGTTGCATTATAGAATTAATTCAGTTTAACATCACTTTAAATGTCATGTGTCAATGGTTTGGAATTCTGGGATTTATAGTTGGCCGAGAAGACTTAAGATCTTGTAAAGCTATAGCTCCAAGATTCCATAGCACTGAACTTTTGCAATTAAAGTGGTGTCTCACTGGAGATGCTCCCAGAGCCTGCTTCCTGCACTCAGGGCTATCCTTAAATGATCTCATGGAATCAATAGTCAAGGCATTTGTATTCTGGCTAGTATTTGACCTTCCTGCCCAAGCCACTTTAGTAAATTGAGCCCATATTTTAAAGCTGGTTTAGCTGTGGTGTTTCTCTTTGATTTGATTGTTGTGTTTACCTGGAATCGTTTGGGAAGAGAAAGAAACTGTCTTGGCACTTTTTTGTTTTGTTACATGTTTTTACCACATGTACTCTGTTGCTGAACTATGATTAACAGAATATATACAGGGAGCTCTGGTGTGGACTGGTCCATGAGGTCATGAAGAGTCGGAGACGACTGAGTGAATGAACACACACACATACCGAATCTTAACTTATACTGTTAATTGCCTAACCTTACAATCATCAGTTTATTTTCTCACAATTTCAGAACATGGGTGCAATAGGTTGAAACGTGTTTAAAAAGAGACTGCTTGGGATGCTTCAGTTGGGGATTGTGCATAGAACAGAATCCAAGACCTATGAGGCCTCTTCCAACTCTGAGTGGCTTGAGTGTTGGACAAAGGACTTCATCAGATTGAGTACTTTTCAATGACATGCTCCAGCAGGCTGTTAGAAATTATGGGAGTTGAAGTCCAAACCACCTGGAGGACCTAAATTTGCCAATCATAGAATTGTAGAGTTGGAAGAGACCTCATGGGGCATCCAGTCCAACCCCCTACAAGAAGCAGGAAAAAATCTCATTCAAAGCATCCCCAGTGTACATGTCTGATCTACACTGTAATATTAATTCAGTTTGGTGCCCCGTTTGACTTGGTATGATATCCTGGAAGTTGTAGTTTGGCAAGGTCCTGGGCCTTTTCAACCAAAGAGGGCTGGCTCTTAAGATTCCATAGCCCTGCAAGTTCAAGGAGTGTCAAATTTCATTCATTCTCCCTTGGCCAGAGTGGCTGGACCTTCCTTGGAGGAGGGAGAGAGGAAAGGAAAGGAATGGAGTGTTGTTTGGGCTGAGCCCGGGGCGGCCCCTCCTCCCTCCCATTGGGAGGAGAGTAAAGGGGGCTGGCCACAACTGGCAGCTGGCGAGCAAAGCGGGGTGAAGGAGGGAGATGGAGGCTTGCACTGGTTCCTCCTCGGCCAGGACCGAGGAGAGGTGTCCCCTTCAATCCCGGCGGCTGTGGAGGCTCAGCAACGTGGTCATGGCCCTTTTCTTCGCTCTGGCCGGGGCAGTACAGGTCGGCAGCTCAAAGAGGAAAGGAAGGGTGCCAGGAGGCTTCGCCTTCTTTCTCTCCCTCCCTCCCTCCCGCCCTTCCAAAGAGAGGGCCAAGGGGCAAAGGTGGCTGGATAGCTTCCTGCTCCTGCTGGCGACTGGGCAAACAAGAAAGAGATTGTGTTGCTGAAGGCTTCCATGGCCGGAATCACTGGGTTGTTGTGAGTTTTCTGGGCTGTATGGGCATGTTCCAGAAGCATTCTCTGCTGACCTTTCGCCCACATCTATAACAGGCATCCTCAGAAGTTGTGAGGTCTGTTGGAAACTAGGCAAGTGGGGTTTATATATCTGGGGAAGGCCCTGCAAAGGTGAGAGGATCCTTCTTGTCCTTTGTTGAACGTAGCATTTGTTGGATTTTCTTAGTGGGTCTCTAGATAGTTGATTGCAACATTCACATTTGCCTCAAGCAGGCTAGAGTTCTTTCTCCCACCCTGAACCTTCCACAGATATGTAAACCCCAGCTGCCTAGTTTTCAACAAGCCTCACAACCACTGAGGATGCCTGCCATAGATGTGGGCAAAACGTCAGGAGAGAATGCTTCTGGAACATGGCCATACAGCTCAGAAAACTCACAGCAACCCGAGAAAGAGATTTGCGCCTTTCCCCAGTTTGCTGGGTAACGTGCACCGGGTACATCTACACCACAGGATGAATGCAGTTTGACCGCACTGGAACTGTTCTGGTTAAATGCTATACAGAACTGTTCTGGCTAAATGCTATACAGTTATAAGATAGGTCCTATAGGTTTGTTCTTGAATTTTTTTTGTAAGTTGGAACAGGTAATTTAAAAAGTGAAGCGCCATTCAAATGTACATGTTATTTAGCTTTGGAAAGTATAGGGAAGGGTTAACATCCCTGTGGTATTTTACTGTCTATGCCCCGTTCAGAAAATTTCACCTTACTTTCTGTCCCTGTGATAATTAGATTTTGACAAATTTTGACTTGTTGTGGAAACAAGGATTGGCGAAAAAGCTTCATTGGAGATATCTTTTCCCCATGATAACTTCTTAGGGGTAGATATCTGTCACTTCCTGTTATCTGACCTCCCATTCATAACTATGAGTTGTTTGTAAGTCGGATGTTTATAACTCGGAGACTGCCTGCAGTGTGGTACGTCACCAGCACTCTTAGGCTAAAGGCATGGTCAAATGGCCAAGTGGGCCAAAAGGCACCAAGGCATCTCCTCTTTTCAATAACTTTTTGAAAATATTTGGTGTGATTTCATTTATTTTATATATACTGTACCTGATTCGATGGTAATGTAAAATTTAAAAACAAAAAAACCCCAAGGAATTATTTAATATTGAAACTCCTTGCCCTGCCTTTTACAACTCCCAGACTTCCATAGTATTGAGCCATGGCAGATAAAGTGGGGACTAACTGCGTTAATTCTACAGTATAGACAAACCCTTGAGCTGTGGAAGGGTCAGAACTGGGATTGAGTAGTTGTGGTAAACCCAGTCCTACACAATCCCATTGCCCAACTCAGGCCCCAGGAGTTTAAGGGAAAGTGGGTTTGGCTGCAGATCTCAGGAGTAAGCAGCATTGGGTGCATACTGTAGAATTAATACAGTTTGACACTACTTTAACTGCCATGCTATGGAATCCTGGGAGTTAATGATGACCCCATTAATTTCATCAAGTTTCTTAGGAAATGCGTTGCCATTGCCTTCTTCTGAAATATCGCTCATAGCACCATTCCTTGGCCCACTTTCCAGTTACTAACTAGGCCAGTGGTTTTCAACCTGTGAGTCCCCAGATGTTTTGGCCTTCAACTCTCAGAAATCCTAACTGGTAAACTGGCTGGAATTTCTGGGAGTTGAAGGCCAAAACACCTGGGGACCCACAGGCTGAGAACCACTGAACTAGACCCAACCCTACCAAGCTCCCAAGATCAGATGGGATCTCTTGTCTCCTGGCAGCTACTGTTCATATAATCTTGCAGGAAAGAAAAGGAAATGTTGCCTATCACTGCTTGTGGTTATTTTGAGCTAGGGTAAAATATATTTGCAAAGTATTTTTGGAATCTTGAAGCTGAAAAGTCATGTCTTAATGCTTTATAGATAAATTTTATTCCAAAAACCTCAATGATAGTTACATCATAAAAGACTAATATGTTGTCTTTGGCATTGTTGTAGACTATAGCTTGCATTCAGTGACACGGGTTACAATTTATGAAAGCTTAAGGCAAATAAAACTAAAATATTTTTACACTGTCCCGAATTTATGGAGAGCCAGTAAGGTGTGGCTTGAATATTGGGCTATGGTTCTGGAGATCAAGGTTCAAATCCCCTTTCAGCCATGGGAACCCACTGGGTGACCTTGGGCAAGTTACACACACTCTCTCTCAGAAATCTTGCCAAAAATGACATGGCAACCTTAAGTCAGCAACAGATTTTTTTTCTGAAAGATTTTGTGTTTTGCATGATGTAATATTAGCTTATGGCAATATTTTGCCTCCTTTGTTTCAGGTCAATGACCCTGATCCAGAAATCTGGATAGTAAGTATCTGCTCCAAGTGATAAATGTAATGGTGAGTTGCATTTCATCTCAAGCCCTTCCTTCCACCTGCCTGAAGCATCTTCCAGTGTTTGATTCAGGCTCTTTGCATTTCGCTTTAGGCCTCTGTTAATTAACCCTGTGTTCAAACAGGTAATTATATTTATGTTATTATTTCCTGAGATCATTCTCCAGGCAAGGCAGCATGTCTTCAGCTGATGATAAGTAAATCAACTCAAACTGCAAGCATCTCATCAGAATGGTGATAATATGGGGCATTTTTAGCAAGTCATTCTTACTTTGTCATCTGGGGCCTTGTATGTGCCAATGAATCTGCCTGAGGTCCCCATGTCTATGAATCACAGCATCTTCTTGTAAGACCAGCACTCTAGTATATGGCTGTCTTGGGACTTTGCATCAGCTCTCCATTATTACTTTATTATTTTGGCAATCTGGATGGAGTATAATGATTTTTCCCTGCCTCTATTTTCTACAAAGTATATTTACTGTGTTTCCTCTCAGGTTGCCTATTCTGTACCTGCAGCTCTGACACTGGTCGTTGGCCTTAATCCACCAATTGCAGGTATAGTATCAAAATGCCATATTTTGACAGCATTTGACCATGCATTTCCCTCTCTCTTCATACACATGCTGCTAAAATTCAAAAATAAGCTTTTATACTTGTTTTAATAGCTCATTTTGTCTTTCCCCTGCACCAAAATGTTTTATTTTAGCATTTAGTAACTCTTTCCCTCCTTACATCCTTTAAAATAAATTAACTACATAGAATATACTTTTTTGCTACTGATTTATAACAATTCATTAGATATCTGAATTTCTGAGAGATTTTATCATTATTCTACTGTTCTTTTTCTTTTTTGGGGATGGATTTTATCATACATTCGCTGTCCCAGATTTGTATTCAAGCCTATTTGAGTCAAAATAGGATATAGCATAGATATCCCCCCCCCCACACCTGCATAGGTTTGTTGACTTCTGCGAGACAAATGACCTCCAGGTGAACTATGACAAAACCAAGATATTGGTTTTTGGGGAAAGCAACAAAAAGCAAGTCTGGAAGGTTATTTATTTATTTCATGTCAAAGCATTGCATAATAAATAAGTTTAAAAGCGATATAAAGGAATCACAAACAGCTAAATGGTTTTAGACCAAAAGTGGACAACAGCAATCGCACTGTCCGTAGCTTTAAACAACTCCTCCTCTGTGCATGAGGCAGGGCATTGTGGGCAAGCATACATATGAGTTGTTTGTTCTGCTCCACAGTCACACAAGGTGGAGGATTCCTCCAGGTAGTGCCATCTTGCCAGGTTGTATTTTGATCTGCCCACTCTGCTTCTCAGTCTATTTAGGGACTTCCAAGTTGCCCATTCTTGGTTTGCCCCTGGAAAGTAAAGGGCCACTACATTGAGCAAGTAAAACATTTCAAATACCTGGGGCTCTGGTTTAGCAACAACTTGTCATGGTCCACTCATTTAAAATACACGCTGGCCCAGGCCCAATCAAGTATCAGTGCCATCAGGAGGTTCTGCCACTCCAGGGGCAACCAATATATTCCCCCAGCCCTGCAAGTCTTCCAAGCAAAAGTGAGAGCTCAAATACTCTATGGATCCCCTATCTGGCTAACCCCAAATAACTGCCATTACATTTCATTCAAAATTTCTGCACAAACTGTTTGGCATACCAAACTGTGTTCCATATGGTGCTTTATGTTTAGAATTTGGCCAATGCTCTATAGAGACCACCATTTGGTTAACCATCATAACATTTTGGTTACATATCCACTTCCATAGCTCCAGTAACTCATTGACCCAACTCACCTTGAGTGAACTACACCACTCAAAATGGTGCACAACAGTCCTAGCAAAGATCGAGAAACTGGGCTATGATAGCGACTACTTAAATATGCTAACTTTCACTGAGACTTTTACCCTCATTAAAGAGAGGCTACTAGCAATGGACCAACAACAACTGCAGGGCTTGGCCAATAAATCTTGTTCGCCAATGAACTTGGCAATTCCATTCACTCAGGGAAATCCAGCCTATTATATTACAGCTCTCACTATTCCCATATACAGGAGAGTTTATATGCTGGCCAGATTCAACGTTATGCCATCCTCGCTTCATAGAGGAAGGCTCAACGGACTACCGAGCGACAAGAGGCTCCATCCCACATATTCTTTTCCACTGCCCACTCTACCAAGAACCAAGATCAAACTTGCTATTGCAAGCTACAGATTTTATGAAACACCAATCAGAGCCAGACAAAGTAATGCCTTTAAATTTCCAAGATTTTAACTGCTTCCCCCCTTTCTATGGCAAAATTTCCTACATGTTAACCATTTTTTACATTCCATCATTTTAAGCATTTTATACACTTGCCTAGTGTCTATCCTCTAATTTTTTGTGTTCCACTGTACTTTTTACCTATCATTCTCTTATTGTTTGAAGAGACTGTGCAAGAAAAATGAGCTGAATATGTATATTTTATTATAATATATACAAAAGATTCCTCAATTTCTCCAGATAACGTTGTGTGGAGGACTCTTTCAGACCTACATACAGCAGCCTGCGTTGCGGGTTCTGCCATCTTGGGGTGGTCTTTGCTTGCTAATGCTCAAAAGAACATTTTGCATGAGGAAGAAGGCAGGTAAGTACTGAAATCTTTTCCCCTTCACCACTTCTGAATTACCAAACTTTTGTGGTAATGTGTGGTTTTCAGTTCATTGAAGTTATATTCTTATGACATTTTAAGGCAGGCATGGGCAAACCTCGGCTCTCCAGGTGTTCAGTCAGTAAGCTGGCTGGGATTTCTGGGAGTTGAAGTCCAAAACACATAGAGATCCCAAGTTTGCCAGTGCCTGCTCTGAGGGGAGGTCTGAAGAACCAGAAACTGAAAAGTAGACAAATATGCCCACAAATGTAAGTACTATAACATAAACCTTTGAAATTATTTTGAACATATGCTGTAGAGAGATACAGCTGGTGTATCAGGGCATGTCATGGCAATAAAATATCTTAGTGGATATCTTTTGTATTCTCCTACAATCTAACCTCATTGTGGCTACATACAGAGCATTGGAGGTGGCACTGCAGAACCATTATTGCTAATGGCACATAAGCCTTTCTTCATGATCATTATTTGGTTGAATTTTTTTTGTATGTGCTTCCATGGAACTTGAAGTGGTTTCCTGGAAAAACCAAAACAAGATCCCAGGATGTAATCATTGTTGCTTTCAAACATGTGTATGTTTTGGTGTGACACCAGTTGGAACCTACTGGGTAGTGCCTATGACAAGAAAAATATATCCATCTTTTGAAAGCTTTCTGACATCTCTAATCTATTAGTAACCCTGTGAAAAGGAACTTCAAATTATAAAACTGTTACAATTATTGCTTTCCTTGCCTACTGCAATATTCCCTTCTCCATATTTCCATTAGGTTATTGATCTGCTAATGTAGCTCAACCTACAAGACTGTCCTTAATTCATTCCAGAAAAATGATGATCTGGTATTTGTCACAAATTTATTTCTTCTTGCTGAGTTCTCCCGAATCTGATTTTATAGACACACATTTTAATAATTTTTATAACTCAGTTTTATTTGTTTAATAACAGGGAATTAATGGGTCTGATGATTATTACAGTCTGGATGAGCCTTTGCCGTAGCTCAGCCAAGTGAGTCCTTTATTTCAGCTCTGTAGTTTTGATGTATGGAGACATGCTTATGCTGGCAAGATGTATTGCAGCCTTCTCTCTCAAAATGACTGGTTTTAAGAGATCTTGTTATAAATCAAGGGCTTGATATAGCTGTTTTTAATGTAGAAAAGCAAGTTACATTTTTGCCCAGCATGTAGAGGGAAGAAACAAGTTTTTATATAACACATAATCACTGATGTGGAAGCACAGAATTAAGAGCCAGTAACAGCTTTCCATTTTATATGCCAGTGTATGAGATGGATATTGTAGGTTGTTATGGTAATGCATGTGTTATAGTGATAATTATACAAGATGCTTAGGTCGCATTATATACAATGGTGTAATAAAATTATGCTTTTAGTGTATTTTGTTATATGTATTTCAATAGTGTTTTGTTTAATCTTTGTTTTAACCTTGTTGTACCTTGCCTTGAGCCAGAGAGAGGGGCAGGTAACAAATACATAAATAAAATTATCATTATTATCATTATTATCATTATTATTATTATTATTATTATTATTATTATTATTATTATTATTATTATGGCAATAATCAAGGTTTGCTTTGAGGGAGAGGGAATATTGTCAATCCATGGATGTTTGAATGCATGGATGCAGAATCCTTTGATAAAGAGGGATGAACATATGTGTGAATTCCTTATTTACTCACATTTGAGTTCTCATGTAGTGGTTGAATAGCCAGCTCCACTTTAGCTAAATAGGACATTTCACAATTTTGATAGAATGATAACATGTTTTTGGAGGTTAAGTCTTGCACAAATTACTACTTTCTGCAACATACTTTTTCACTACCCTTAATTTTGCTTTTGAATTATATCTAGACAATGTAAAAAATGTAATTTAAACAAATTCAGATTTAGAGTTCATGCACCTTAACAGAATCTGATTTCCAGTAAAACCTTTGCTTTTTATTTCTTTTCAGGAAGTCTCTGGGTGGGATCCGTTTGGCCATTGCAATTTCTCTCTCCCTTTTCCCTTTTGCAATGTGGCTTTACACTTACGTGAATGCAGAAATGCGAGCATCTTGGCCATCTCACTGCAAAACAGCTATTTGACATTGTGGATGAGAGCCATTATCAATTTCTCTAGAGTTTCTTCCTCGGTGATCCCAAATCAGTAGGAACCACCACTGTGACCAGTTAATGATATCAGAGTCCAGAAATTTGGGGACAGAAAAATTCCAGGAAATAAAATTACTGTGTTAAAATGATACGAATCAGGGTCGTGTTACCCACATCCCCTTGATAATGTGCGAGGGGCTGGACTGAGTGAAAACTGGAGTGCTGAGGGAATACCATACGGCCAGAGCTGGCTTGAATCTCCTGATAAAGCCAATCAACCTAAGCATGGACAAAAGCCTTAAAGGAACAGTCACAACTATCACAACCACCTTGTTTACAGAATGTATATAAAACTACTGGTAATTTGTAAATATGTCTCTGAGTAGTCTGTTGGTATAAATTCTCTTCAACCCAGGAGCTATACTCCCCTGTGTGTTTGTCTACATTGCAGTGTGCTGGTGTTTTTAAAAAAACCCAGTTCTTAGGATTTTAGAGAAAGTCAAGTTGAAACTTTACCTACTAATAAATGAGCATCTGAACCAATGCACTCCAGAGATATTTTGATATAGTGCTTATTCCGCTTTTCAATGTTGTTCTTCTCAGTTAAGAAATGTTCACCCCCTCATTGGACACACATGTCTTATTTTAATGGAATGAGCCTTGTAAGACCAAGGTGGGCAGAGCTCACACTTGGCAGAATTTACCTTTTTTTGTTAGAACCCAGACATCTATCAGCTAGAAGCAACACAAAATAATGGGAGGGTAGAGGACAGAAATAAAAAGAATCGAGGATTAGAGTGTCTCTGATCACATTCTCAGCCCAGGAATTGATTTTAAAAAAATCAAAACTGAGTTTAGACACTTCTGGTTCCTTGTGCTACTCTTTGATTCACCCCCTAGCATTAATTGGGAAGGAGAGGCAAAATAGAAATCCATGCTAATCTGCTATACACTTTGCAAGATCAGTTAGTAAGTCCCCCGAATTACAGGTTTTCTGATTTCTATATTTAAGTAGTTAATATTTTCTAATTCTCATGTTTTGGTATGGTTGAAATTTGGAAACTTCATACTGACAAATATAACTCCGGGTTCCAGGGATGTTACAATATGAAAACGGCAACAAATGTATAGAAGCTTGGGGGATGGGGAGAGAATATAAACATACTGCCTGAACTAGCCAGCCAGTTTCCCAGCTGCAAGTTTCTAATGGAATGGAAGTATGACTGGTATGAATCACATTTTAGACTTATTCTTAAAAGTAAAATTATCACACTTGGATAAATACATAATTATTCACATTCTTGTTAGAGGATGTCGATTTTATTTTCATTTCTGGTTTTCTGGTGTAAATGTATTTGATTAATTCCCCAAGTGTCATGTCATCAAACGGTGTTGACATTTAGTTTGATTGTCAAGATTTGAAGTTGAATGTACAGCTAGAACACAAATTGCAATGAGCTTTAGGAACGTAAGCAGGACATTAAGTTGTACTAGAAACTAGTGGTATTTATTTAAAGATCAATATGCCTTATATCAAGCAGATGTATGCCTTATATCAAGCAAATTTTGATATTAATATCAAAATATTTTAGAAATGAATATTTAAAAATGTTTTCAAGTAAAAGCAGCAGTAAAATCATTCCTATTACAGAAAAATAAAAGAATCCTAGACTTCAAAACACAGAGTTGCAATGATTACTTTTGTAAAGCATCTCTCTATCTGGCATGCTTCCATTACCTTTTAATACCATTCTGTCATGATAGACATATATAGTTCCAAAAGCATTGCTCTCTGGAGGAGTTGCTATGATCCCTTCAAGCGTAAGATGATGAACTCCATGAGAGTCTAAATAGTAAGCATCATAGTGTAGGTGGCCAGCAAGAAAACATACCACAGAGTTATGCGAGTGAATGATGGAAAGGGCCTCTTCATAGTTCCAAGCAAGGCAGACTATGTTTGTAGCATGTGGGTGAATAGGGATATGCCCTGGGAGGGAAAAAAGAACATAAGGATTCAGATATTACACCATCTTGTGCATTCTACAGTTGCATAAAGTTCTGCAGAATTTGGCAGAAAAATGATTTTGTGCCTTCAGGTTGTTTCCAACTTATTCCAATACTATCACCAGGTTTTCTGGGGCTGAGTATGTGTTTTCACTATACTGATAGAGAGTAAGACAGGGGAAATGTGGTCAGATGTTACTAAACTGCAATCACCATAATCCCTAGTTGCATACTAATAGTAAGGAATCCTAAGAGTTGTAGTCCAGCAACATCTGTGAGGCTACACTTGGCTCATCCTTTAATTTTTTTGACAAATTGGACCTAGTTGAAACAAAGTGAATATGAGCTGAAATGTTGCATGAAAAGTATTTGATTCAGATTTTAGATCCTTCACATACTTTTCTGATTTGTAATGGGAATTAAAAAATCAGACTACTTTTGCATATTGATGCAGAACATTTGACACCCTATTGTTTTGTACTTTTCAATTCCAAAAACTCCACCTAGCAAACTAGTGGTAAGAGACCTGGAACTGCAATCCGAAATGTATGGAGCTAAAGGTTCCCCAGCCTTTCTTTGTCAGGGAAGTTGTAAAGGTACTGAAATACCTTTAGTAAACATTTGCGTTATAGATCCTTAGGGAATTGATTTAAAGTCTTAATATTTTAACCCTAGAGTGTCTATATTATTACTTGTTCTTTTCTATGTGTATTAATAGAAAGTGAAAGGTTTTTGTCCATAAACCTGCACTATCTAGGCAGAGCAGTTCTACTGCTGAAGGAGAAAAGTGACAATGGAAGAACTCACATTTCTGGTGTCCAATCAGAGTCACACTACAGGGTAGGATGCAGGGAAGAAGTGTTTCTCCAGATCCTTCCTACCCTCCACCAGCAGCTGTCTCCCTCTTTCAAGGCCTGGCAGAGATTTGCTGTTGATTTGGGCAGGAAAATGCTGGGGAATCCCAATCACCCAAGCCTTCCACTGATTGCAGCACCCATCAGCATAGCCAGTGATGAGGAATGCTGGAATTTATAGGTCTGCAAATTTGGAGGGCTCAAAAGTGTTATTTTTAGCCAGTACTTTTTTTAATAATTATTTTACATACACACACACACACACACACACACACACACACACACACATATATATATATGGGTTGGAAGAGGGGTAGTCAAGGTAGGGTGTAGGAAAGGATGGGTAGAAGGGGGGAAGGATTAAGGGGAAGTATGAAGGAAATGGAGGAATAGACGGGATTATGGGGGAGGGGGGGGAGTTAAAAAAAAAAGTCAGATTTCCACTTCTCTTCCGGAGAGGGGAGAAGATATCCTGTATTCAAAATCCTCTTTTTGTCTTCATTCATTTCTTCAAGTATAATTTGCATTTCTGCCTTCTTATTACTGGGTGAGAGTACTGGTATCTTCCTTCTTAATTGTTCTCTTTTATTCTTACTACAGTAGAGTCTCACTTATCCAACATAAATGGGCCGGCAGAACGTTGGATAAGCGAATATGTTGGATAATAAGGAGAGATTAAGGAGAAGCCTATTAAACACCAAATTAGGTTATGATTTTACAAATTAAGCACCAAAATATCATGTTATACAACAAATTTGATAGAAAAAGTAGTTCAATACGCAATAAGGTTATGTTGTAATTACTGTATTTACGAATTTAGCACCAAAATATCATGATATATTGAAAACACTGACTACAAAAATGCGTTGGATAATCCAGAACGTTGGATAAGCGAGTGTTGGATAAGTGAGACTCTACTGTATTTTTTGTTTTTCTTCTATTAAAAATCTCTCTACTTGTTTCCAGTTTCCTTTCTTGGTTTTCCCTGCTGTTTTGCTGTTAAATATGTTAGCCTATCCATGTTCTTTATTTCTACTATTTTAATTATCCATTCCTCTTTAGTGGGGATTTCTTTTTGTCTCCAGTACCTAGCATAGGTAATTCTGGCTGCTGTTGTAAGATAGGCCATTACTTTTTCTTCATTTGTGTCCCTGATATTTTTTTAAAATTCCCAATAGATATATTTCCGGAAGATTTATGAATTTGAGATCTATAATTTTCTGAGTATTTTCATGTATCAGGGACCAAAATTCTTTTGCCTTTTTACACTTCCACCAAATGTGGTGGTAGGAGCCTTCCTCTTCACCACATTTCCAACATTTTAAATTCCTGCTTTTTTAAATAATGCCCAATTTTTTAGGTGTTATGTACCATCTGTAGAATACTTTCATCCAATTTTCTTTTAATTGGTATGCATATGTAAATTTAAGCCTTCTACCCCAACAAGCTTCCCATTCATCCATTTGAATTGATCTTCCTATATCTTTAGACCATTTAAGCATGCAATCTATATATATAAAAGAGTGATGGCATCAGGGCAGCGGACAAAACAACAAAACTACAGGCCCCCCCCCCCCCAACCTCAAAATTTGATAAAATAAAGTCCTAATTAGAGGGACAGGAAAAATTGTTTTTATCCAATTGCTGCCAGTTACAGGGCTAAGCTCCGCCCACTTGGTCTACTAGCAACCTACTCAGCCCAGGGGACAGGCACAGTTAGGCCTCACTTAGGCCTTTTCCACAGATTATCTGATTTTCACTGGATTATATGGCAGTGTAGACTCAAGGCCCTTCCACACAGCTATATAACCCATTTATAATCTTATATTATCTGCTTTGGATTGTCTTGACTCCATACTACCATATAATCTACTTCAATGTGCATTTTATACAACTGTGAAGATCGGGCCTCATATAATCCAGTTCTAAGCAGATAATATAAGATTATAAATATAATATGTAATGATTACTGTGATATAATAATACAGAACAATATAATATCTAAAATCAGGACAGTAAATAAAGAGCAACACTCTGAAAGCATAAGCCACAGCAACGCGTGGCCGGGCAAAGCTAGTTTTTTACTAATTCAGTTTCAGTGTTCACTCTAATAAAATCTTATAGATCTTTGCTATTACCCTACCTTCCGTGAATAACACTTTATCCCACAAATTATTTGTATCCATAAAGCCCACATTCTTGTCTTTCTTAAACCGATCTTTAAGTTGGCCATATTGTAGCCATGAAATATTTCTGAATTTATCCTTTATTTCCTGTTGTGATTTTAATATATATTCCGACCCTTGTTTCTTTATTAATTCTTCATATTTGGGCCAACGTGTCCACCCCAATAGTCTCCTTTGTGTTACCTCTAGTGGGGATATCCAGCTCGGGGTTTTGTTATATAATCTATTCTTATATTTATTCCATGTTTTTATGAGGGCCGACCTGACAAAATGATTACAAAATTTTTCTCCGTTTTTATTTTATCACATACCAAACATATGAGTGCCAGCCTATGTGTAGGTCAAAGCCCTCAACAGTAAGGATTTTCCTAATTTTGATTTGTAGCCAATCTTTAATCCATATTAAGTTACATGCTTCGTAATATGTTTAAAAAATTTTTTAGCCAGTACTAATAACAGAGCTCTAGTGCTGGTGGGGCAAGGATGAAGGAGAATTGGGCAGGGACGGACTCTATCGTAGAATTAATGGAGTTTGACACCACTTTAGCTGCCATGGTTCAATGCTACGCAGTTGTAGTTTGGCAAGGTCTCTAGCCTTCTCTGCCAAAGAGTGCAAACTACAATTTTCAGAATTCCATAGCATTTAGAGATGGCAGTTAAAGCAGGGTCAAGTTGTATTAAATCAATACTGTATTGGTTCCCAACCTGTGGTTCTCCAGTTGCTTTAGACTTCAACTCCCAGAAATCCCAGCCAGCTTACCAGCTGTTAGGAATTTTGGAAGCTGAAGTCCAAAACACCTGGAGGACCAAAAGTTGGGAACCACTGCTGTAGATACACCTAGTTACACTCTGCATTTCAAGGGCTAACTTCTTTCTCTGTCCTTGTAGAGCTAAGAGCCAAACCAGCTGAGGCTTGCTGGCATGTCTTACCAGAGACTATCAAACTGCAATGCTGTATTGGGTGTACAAGTGCCTTCATGTCACCTGTTGGCTTACACTGATGCATGCATTTCATAGAATTTTCATAGGCAAAAAATCAGAGGTGGTTTGCTACAAAATGATTACACTAGTGTATCCGCACAACATTAAGTGTTAATTTTTGTAGACATTTAGACAGCTTTGAGGAGATGCAAGTCACTGGTCTTTTTCTATTATCCTATCTTTTTTCTCCTTTGGGAAAATGGATCAAACGCACTGTAGAGCTTGAGGTTTTATTTCAAAAAAATATTTAAGCTTCTCAGTAATAAGGCCAGAGGCAATGTGCAACAGACACAAACATTTAAAACATAAATTGTAACAATGAGAATTACTAAAACTTACCCATGATCACAACTCTTTCTTGATTTTCATCAGCATATGTAAGAATTTCATCAAGCCAATGCAGCTGGTCTTGACTGAATCCTCCGTTAAATTGTACAAACTGACAATCATCAAGGTCTGTAATGGAGAAAAAAAAACTAGCAAGCTATTTATGCTTTACTTTCAGCTGTGTATTTTTAGGAATTTTAGCTCTGTCTTCACTGCTTATGGAGATGTGTGGCTTTAAAATAAAATAATAATTTAAATCCAACAAGGACCAGCCCAACTCTTTAAAGATAAAAATAGAACATTTCAGCACTGCATCTAGACCACAAGCTCGGGCATTAAGTGCTTTTAAAATAGCAAAAACTACCAGGATGCCTTTGGTGGAAAGAAAACAGACATGGTGACAGAGTCATGCTGATGCCTCCTTATGCAGGGATACATGGCTTTGGTAATACTATCATTCCAATACTGTGCTCTGCCAAGGTGCCTATAATGCTCTTGCCATCTCTGTTGCCAGCTACCTCCAGCAACATTTCTGTACAGAAACAATTCAGTTTCACAGCAGGTGGCAGAGGACTGCCTCTGCATGCCAGACACTTAAAGCTTGCCAATGTCATCATGGGACAGAAGCACAAATCTTTTTGGGTCCTCATGACTTTTACAATCAGATCCAGAATCCAGCTACTCTGATTTTTCACCAACATGCCCTGGGCCTTTTTTTATCTGCTGTCCTTTTAAGGAAGGAAAGCAAAACAGACCACTGACTCAGGATGGGCCACTCCTTGCAGCTGTTGCCAAAAACTGGCCTTTAGGAGCAATTTTTATGACTGATGTCACACATATAAAATTGAATCTTGTGCTTTCTTAATGTAAATGTTATTTGTAAGCTGCCTTGGAAGAATCCTGGTATCCTGAAAGCCCGCTGTAAATATAGTAATAAGTAACATAAAACCACCATTCTGTCTTAGCAAACCATTTGTCTAAATCCAGGAAGGGTTAAAGTGAGCCAAAGAGGATACTTGTGACCTCTGATCAACACAATACTTTACCTAGTGGGCTATTCAGATTCTCATTTTTATTTTTCTGTCGCAGTAGATGGAGAGACTCTTGATATTTTTTGCTGGATGTGCCCCTCCCCAAAGTACTTAAATCATAGGCATCAAGAAGGATAAATCGAAATTTAGACATTGGGCAGAACTGATAAGCATAGCAGAATTCTGAAGCAGCGTCTTCAGTGGGGCTTTGATGAGTGACAAAATGGTTAGGTAAAGTTTTGTCTTCTAAATACTTGGTGTTCAGTGCTGATTGAACCAGATAATCTCTGCTGAAGTTGTACAGTTCATGGTTGCCCCATATGTGGTGCACTGGGGCCTTGAGCTTCTGAAATTCCTTCAGGACTATTTCCAGTGCTCTCTCTGACATCTTGTGTTGGGCATTGAAGCCATCAATGACGTCCCCAAGCTGCAGTGCAAACTGGACCTCTCTTCCATTCCACTCTTCTACTGCCTTCTGGAGATGACACAGGCTATGCCTATAGTATCTCTTCTGGATTCCTAGGAAATCATAGCCATCCTCTAGATCAGCATACTGAATGTCTGCTATGACTCCAAAGGAGAAGAGAGCTTCATCCATTGGTGTTGACACACTGCCAAAATCTAACACAAAAAGGGAAAAAGCTTTGTTTCAAACCTTATGAGAAGTATATAAGGGTAAGCCATACTTAGTGATATATCAGATATTCTGTAAGTGTATAAAGCATAACTAATATGGCTTTGGGCAAGCTATACTGCTCTTAGGTCAACAGAATAATAAGAATATTATTACTATTATTATTTCTTACTCACCTCTCCTCATGGCTTGAGGTGTGTTATAACATTTCTAAAACATAATCAAAACACATAATCATTTAAAAACACTCCATAGAATATATTAAAACATATTTCCATAAAATACATATTAAAATATACAAAACAAAAATTAGACCTAAAGTGGAAGTTTAAAATTAATAATTAAATGTCAAGGTCAGACGCCAGCCAATGGATGGAAATAGTTTATTGTATAAACAACTCAAAAAAGCTCATAAAACAAACACAGGAGCTTGCAACATTTAAACTTCAGTGCAAAAAAGACATTTGAACTGAAAAAACTCCAAAAAACCAAACTGGAGTATAATCCGGATTATCCAGAGATATAATCCAGATTAAAACAAAACTACTTAGATTCAGCTCAAAATTGCCGGATAACTTGAAGAAGGCAAAACAAACTACAGGCCGAATTCCGAAGAGTCCAAAATAAGCAGAATCCCAACTGGGCTACAAATTGAGTTTTAAGGCTCAAAACAAACAATGTCCCAAACTAGGCCAAACTTTGCCGCCGGAGGCAGTGCAAACAAACCGGTGCCGGAACAAAGTAACGAAGGGCAAAGAGTTACTGCAGTGTCAGAAGCCAAGCCAGTGGTCAGTAACGAAGCGTAATTGCAGAACCAGGAGTCAAACCGGAATTGGGAGTGAAGAGTAATTGCAGAGTCAGGAACGAAGCCAGCGGTCGGTAACGGAGCGTAACTGCAGAACCAGGAGCCAAACTGGAATTGGGAGCGGAGCGTTACTTCAGGGTCAGGAACTAAGCCAGCAGTCGATAACGGAGAGTAGTTGAGAATGAAGCCAAACCGGAATAGGGAGCAAAGAGTAATGCCAAAACGATGTCCAGTCCAAGGTCCAAGATGAGAAGTCGTCACAGCAAAGTCCTCGTCAATGGATTGACACAAGTAGCCAAAACGACGGAGGCGAACTAATGCAGACAGTAATCACAATGCAGTCTAAGGAAAACCCACACAGTTCCAGCTCCCGTCGTAGAAGTAACCCAGAATAAACTTACGTTGGTTGCACAGTCCCAAGCCAGTCTTCAGGAACACGAACACAAAACCCAATGGCGCCCAACAACCACCTTGCCACACTTAAGGGCCCAATGGCCAAATGCCCTCAATTTATTTACAACTCGTCTTCAGAACTCGAGCCGGGCACAGCCCTTCCCACAGGTTGCTCCCATTCCTCATCCGAGCTGGAACTGTCCTGCCGACGCCCAGACCTACCCGCAGCTGTGGAACTATCCCCACTCCTCCAATTAGACCACCTTGGGTCTGATCCTGAAGGATCCCATGTTTCCTCAGCATTCCCATTACCAGTGAGCCCAGTCTTCCCATCACAACCCTCTGGAGCGCGTGTCCATTCCATACCATCTTCTTATGCCCGTACCACATCCCCAACATCCATTTCAAGCCCATCCTCATCTGTTGATTCCTCAAATATCTCTCTAAGCCTCTTTCTTTGTAACTCCTCAAATGAGTCTTTCTTCTCTTCTTGCTACTATCAGTAGTATCGTTGACCCCAGAAGGCTCATTCACACTAAAACTATCTGGGTAGGCCTGCCAGAAGAGATACATCTTCACTTATGTCTTAAATTCTGAAGAAAATATAATACAGTGTTCCCTCACTTATCGCAGGGGTTAGGTTCCAGGACCACCTGCAATAAGTGAAAATCCACGAAGTAGGGACACTATATTTATTTTAATATTTATACATTATTTTAGTAGTTATACACTATTTTAAGTCTTTATCAACCAATTGTATGTTGATAAATTGTCTCCTCCTCCTCCCGTTGCTGCTTGGGCTCCTTTTCTCTCTCTTCGGCTTCTCCTTCCTCCCTTACTTAGGCTGTGAGTTGTAATTTTAATGATTTATAATAGTCTTTTAGAGTTTATTGAAAAACCGTGAAACAGCAAATCTGCAAAAAGTGAACCACAAAGTAGTGAGGGAACACTGTACTTGAAACAAAGATTCAAGCTGCAGGCCCACAAACATTCATCTGGTTTAAGGGGAAACCACATTGAACTTCTAAATTTTCACAATTCTTACTTCAAGTAGCACTACAAACACTGAGAAATTGTTCCAAACTTCATACTTTCACAGTGGTGGACTAAACTCTTTTATATAACTACACACTCTGTGACTTTGAGGCGTATATAGCTATTTGAAATATAGGCACTATAGTGCGTGTTCTCATTGGTTTTCTAAATAGAAAAACATTTTTTGTTAACTTTGCTGGGAAGACAGTATGCAACACAGTCTTTCAGATATCTACTCAGATGAAAGCCATCTGTATTGTCTCCCTTATAAACACATAGTCACCGAGTCCTTAGTATATACAGGGATTTGGTTCCAGACACACACTGTCAGTGGATACCAAAATTCATGGGTGTGCAAGTCCCATTATATACAGTGACTAGCTGTGCCCGGCCACGCGTTGCTGTGGCGTTGTCTGGTGGTGTTGGTGAGAAATTGTTGAGGTAGTGGTGGTATTGAATGTCTGTTGTATGGTTGTCTTTATGTTTAGTATGCACACTGAAGTGGATTATATGGCAGTGTGGAGTCAAGATAATCCAGTTCAAAGCAGATAATATAAGATTCTAAATGGGTTATATAGATGTGGAAGGGCCTTGAGTCTACACTGCCATATAATCCAGTGCAAATTAGATAATCTGTGGAAGAAGCCTAAGTGAGGCCTAATTGTGCCTGTCCCCTGGGCTGAGTAGGTTTGCTAGGAGACCAAGTGGGCGGAGCTTAGCCTTCTAACTGGCAGCAATTGGATAAAAACATTATCCAAAACATTGCTGTAATTAGGACTTTATTTTTCTTTTTTTTGTTGTTGTATCAACCTAGAGCCGTGAATGATGGGTTGTGTTGTCAAATTTTGAGGTTGGGGGGCCTGTAGTTTTGTTGTTTTGTCCGCTGCCCTGATGCCATCACTCTTTTATATATATAGATGTAGTAAAATGGCATGCTGCCTGATAGAAAATGGTGAACGACTCAAATAGTGAGAACATCAAGATCTGTGACATGGCAGGAGGTTACAGCAAGCATGGGCAAACTTCTGACCTCTGGGTGGACTTCAGCTCCCACAATTCCTAACAGCCTACTGGCTGGGTTGCTGTGGGTTTTCCGCGTGGTATGGCCATGTTCCAGAAGCATTCTCTCAAGACATTTTGTAGATTTTTTTATATGAATTGTTTTACATTGTTTTTAGGCATTGAATTTTTGCCTATTTATTATAAGCCGCTTTGAGTCCCATCGGGGAGAAAGGCAGGGTAAAAGTGATGTAAATAAATAATAAATTAATAAATTTCACCCACATCTATGGCAGGCTCAGAGGTTGTGAGGTGTTGTAAACTAGGCCAGTGGGGGTTATATCTGTGGAAGGTCCAGGGTGGCAGAAAGAACTCTTGTCTGCCTGAGGCAAGTGTGAATGTTTCAATTGGCCAGCTTGATTAACATTGAATAGCCTGGCAGCTTCAAAGCCTAGCTGTTTCCTGCCCGGGGGAATCCTTTGTTGGGAGGTGTTAACTGGCCCTGATTGTTTGTCTGGAATTCCCCTACTGACTGTTATGAATTGTGGGAGTTGAAGTCCAAAACACCCAGAGGGCCAAAGTTTGCCCATGTCTGGGCTATAGCATGGTAGCCCATCTATCAGCAAAGTCAGAAAAATCAAGCTTTGCTTTTTGGAATGTTTTTCAGTCCTGGTTAGTTGAATCCCTGGATGTAAAACCTGTAGATAGGGAGGGCTGCCTGGCCCTATATACACTGCCATGTAAAAACCAGATTGTCTACTTTGAACGGGATTATATGGCAGTGTAGATTCATATAATTCAGTTCAAAGTAGATAATCATCTGCTTTGATAATGTGGATTATATGGCAGTGTAGAAGGGGGCACTGCCTTGATTTAGTGACTTGAGAACATACTGCAAGTCGCTTCTGGTGTGAGAGAATTGGCTGTCTACAGAGATGTTGCCTGGGGTGACACCCTGATGTGTTGCTGGGAGGCTTCTCTCATGTCCCCGCAAGCTAGAGCTGATAGGTAGGTCTTGCAGATTCGTAATGGCAATCTTCAAGTCAGCAACCCAACCTTCAAGTCAGCAGTTCAGTCGGCACAAGGGTTTAACCCATTAACTCTGTCTTGGCTAATAAACTCGGATTGAATACTGTAGGCAGATTGAAGAAGTGACGCAAACATCACCTGAATCCAACCTGGACTCCAAACTTGCCCTCCCAGCTGCGGTTGTGTGCCTTCCAGTCAGATGTCTCATCATATCCATGGAAGTTGTAGTTTGGAGATGCACCTGGCAGAAAAGCAACAACACCCAGGATCCCACAGCATTGGACCTTGGCAGTAAAAGTGGTGTCAAATTCATTCTCCTCTCCTTTGGCCTGGCATACCTCACAGCCTGCAAGCAGCTTAGACCTGGCATGGGCAAATTTGGGCCCTGCAGGTGTTTTGGACTTCAGCTTCCACCATTCCTAAGAGGCTCAGGCCCTTTCCTTTCTGAGGGGGAAAAGGAAGGGGCCTGAGCCTGTTAGGAATGGTGGGAGTTGAAGTCCAAAACACCTGCCGGGCCCAAGTTTGCCCATGCCTGGCTTAGACCTTCCAGGAGCCCTCCGACTGCATCTGGGGGAGGAATGCGACCTCTGACTTTGGCTTCCAATCCTTCCCTTGGCCTGAGCGACGCAGAGCTATACGTTACCCTTCTCCTCGCCTGCATATAACGCGGTTCTAAATGGGACTGGAGCCTGGGGGGCTTCCTAGCCTCCAACTTACCGGAACAAATACGGGCACAAAGCGGCCCGGTTGTGTTTTGGTCTCATTTGTGCTCTTGACGGTAGGCGCCGCTCTAGCCGCCCGGCTTCTCTTGAGATCTAAAGTTCATACCATAGAGAGACCGAACGTCCTTGCGTTCTGAGGGAGGAGGAAAAAAGCCGGGGTGGAGTGCGCATGCCTGTTTCCCCCCGGAAGTCCAGCCTGTCTCTATGATTGGGCTCCTGGAAAGGGACGGAGGAAAGATGGCGTTGGCGTTCCCGGCTCGGCTGCGGTTGCTGGCAGGGCGCCGGGCCTCGTTGCCGTGGTGCTGCTGCTGCTGCTGCCTCTACCCGTCTTCGCGGACGAGGGCCACGCAGGCCTCCGGGGAGCCTCCGCGGAGCGGGCCCAGCAAACCTGGGGTGAGGAGAGCAGGGAAGGAGGGAGAGCTCGGGTGGCCCGCCCTGTGAGGGCCCTTCCATGCCCTATATCCCAGGATCGGATCCCAGCCAGGTTTTCTGTTTTAAACTGGATTATACGAGTCCGCACTTCCAGATAATCTGGGATAAACAAAAAACCTGGGATCAGATCCTGGGATATAGGATCTGTCTGGAAGGGCCCTGAGTAATCCCTCCGAGCCGGGAAGCTAGGACCTCACCATACTAGATCTCCCAGGATTGCATAGCATTGAGCCATGGCTGTTAAAGCGGTGTCCAACTGCAGAGATAAAAAGTGACATTTCTGAAGCAGCAGCTCCCTCTTCATCGGGGCACAGGGAGGTCCAGTGGTTAGAGGGGTGGGTTTGGGAGACTCAGTATTGGACTACTGGATTATGACCTATTAAGGTCATAACGTATTGGGTAGCAGAGTTACGGAAATGTTCCTTTAGTTTATTGGGTAATGGATGATCACTGGGCATGTAGATATCTTGTTTCTCTTTGATGCTTTTAGCGAAGCTTCAAGCAGACTTCTTAAAAATAACATGTTTGTTTTACTCATAACTTCATGTATTTAAATATACAGGTACATTCTTTTCAGGTTAAGCTTTAAAATGTTTCAGTTTGTATCTTTAATTTATAATCTTTAATGGTCTCTTCAAAACTATATTGCTTTGTACAGCTCGCTTTAATAACAGTCTACTTCCAAAGAAACTCAGGCCTCAACTGACCTCTAATTTCTAACATTGGTTTCTGTACTCAAATAGACTCAAGTCTCAACTTCTTCTATCATCCTTTTAAAACAACATTGTAAACAGTCACTGAACCAGTCACATGGTCTGCAGCCCCGCTTACTGCTTGAAATACATAGAGCTAAAAACTGCAAACCAAATAAGACGTACACTTCAGGAAATAAACTGACACATTATAAAACAGACAAAACATTAAATAGAGGAAGCTTGAGAAAGTTGCTATCTCCAACATTCAGGGTCTTTGTAAGGGGTTAGTCTCTCCCATCTTAGCCCCCAGTGAATCCCCCAAGTAGTGTAGGACAGTCAACAGTTTAGTGGGGGTCAGGCTGGTGTCAGATACTCAGCCCTTTTTCTGATCCTTCATTTCCTTAATAGAGCTGTGTGTTTACCTGGACTGTTGTCTGCCCCACATTACTTGCTGCTAACTCAGACGCATGAGCCAACACCCACACTTTTTTTTAATAATAAGGGACCACTCTGGTGTGGTGATGTTAGACTAAGATTCTGGGAGATTAGAATGCAAATCCTCACTTGGGTATGAAAAACCACTAGTTGATTTTGGGCATATCTTTCTCTCAACCTCACAGGAAGGCAATTGCCCTCTGAATAAATCTTGCCAAGAAAGCAGTAGCATTTGTCAACTTGTTTTTCTTAAGCAAGGAATGCTCAGAGGTGTTTTACCATTGCTTTCCTCTGAAACAGAGCCCACAGCACCCGGTTTTCCTTGTTAACTCCTGGATCAAAGCAGCAAACAGACTTGATCCTGTCCAGCTTTCAAAATCAGATGGGATCTGGTGCCTTTAGGGTGTTTGGGCTACAACTGTGCTGATAAAGTGGACTGTCTTGAAAACCTACACAGCCAAAATCTGAATGTAGGCGACCTTTTCTAATTTCTCCCTGTAGAGTAGACACATACCCTTCCACCACTTCCCCAGGTTTTGCAACTTACTTTTATGTTTCCTGGCAATGGTTTGCAAATCTTTGGTCTTTGCTTAAGTTATGATGTATTTCAGTCTGAGAAATGAGAAAGGATACAGTCTGTACTTTGCTTTTGAAAAATGTGGCCCGAGAGAAGGAGGAAGTGAAATAAAAATGATTTCTATGAGGCGGATTCAGGTCAGTGAGCAAATATATTTACATAAACACATCCATTTCTTTTATCTCTTTCCCAGTAGCCTGTAACTTGGAAGACTCTGGCAATCACCTGTGCAATTGGAGGAGGATTGTTAGCAACAATGAAATACTTCAAAAAAGAAAAACAGGAAAGTTGGTATCAATCACCATTTCTTCTCTTCTTGATTCATTACCATCTAGTTGCACAGATACAAACACACTATGTTCCTTCCTAGAGTAGTAAAACTGTCAAAATCTTGTTGACTCAGTCACAAGAGTACTTTATAGAGTACTTTACAAATATGTAGTTAGAACCATTTAGATTCTGCTAAAATGAATTGTGTAGTCATTTGCTTACCTTAGTTCTTATACAGCTTATTATATAAGGTTCGTCTGACCAAGTCCTCCCATGTTCAAGCTATACTATGAGTCGCATCTGTAGCACTTTATAGTTTATTACAGTGATTCTCAGACAAAGATTTTGAGAGTAGTTAGAATGATGATTTAAGCATTTTGAAGTGTATCAAGAAACTAGCCATCTTCGCTGATGTCTTGGAGACAAGCAAATGAAATTACAGTAGAGTCTCACTTATCGAAGCTAAACAGGCCGGCAGAAGCTTGGATAAGCAAATATCTTGGATAATAAGGAGGGATTAAGAAAAAGCCTATTAAACATCAAATTAGGTTATGATTTTACAAATTAAGCACCAAAACATCATGTTATACAACAAATTTGACAGAAAAAGTAGTTCAACACGCAGTAATGTTATGTTGTAATTACTGTATTTACAAATTTAGCACCAAAATATCACGATACATTGAAAACATTGACTACAAAAATGGCTTGGATAATCCAGAGGCTTGGATAAGTGAGACTCTACTGTATTAAAAAACAGGGAAAGGAGCACGTCCCAATTTATGTTCTAAAGCTCTTTTGTGAAACAATCAAAAGGTGCATCTATATTGTCAAATTCCTGAAATTTGACATTTTAACTGCCATGGCTCAAGCCTTTGGAATCATGGGTGTTTTAGTTGTTTATGATCTTTTCCTTTCTCTGCCAAAGAGTGCTGGTACTTCATACTACAGCTCCCAGAATCCAGTAGTTTTGAGCCATGGCAGTTAAAGTGATATCAAACTACATTAATTTGACAGTTTTTGCCTGAAGGGCAAAAATAGTATTGAAATAATCTGTATTTTGAGGTTCTGAATGGGGTTTTTTCTCCAGACTTTTACATTTATTGTTGTAGCTTGCATCAATATTGAATTGGATATTTAATCTTGCAATTCTTCAGACATTTGTAACAGGTTACAGATCTCTTTTTAAAACAAATTATTGCTTTTTCCCCGTGTTCTTCCTTCTTCCATGGAGCAGAGCATAATAGAAGCACCTCTACTGTATATTGAAGTATCCAGAAAATGCAAGAACAGCAACAGTGTAGGCTTTTTTCATCTTAAGGAGGTGTAGAATCTGGAGTGGAATGAAAGTTAGAAAGAAAGGAGGAGGAGCAATAATGTGTGATTGCTCTATAAGAATTATTTGATTTAAGATGAATAATCTTCAGTTGTGCTGCTATTTCAGTGATGGAGAAGGAACGGCAACGGAGTATTGGAAAGCCATTGTTGGGAGGCCATTTCTCACTCACTGATCACAAGGGCGAGCCCAAGTCAGATCGTCACTATCTGGGTCAATGGGTGCTCATCTACTTTGGTTTTACACACTGTCCTGACATTTGTCCAGAAGAACTGGAGAAAATGATTCTAGCTGTAGATGAAATTGGTAAGTGAGTCATTCAGAAACCAGAGTTGTCTTTAATGAATGGGAATGGTATCTATAGTTCTGTTTGCTAGAATAATGTTTGTTATAGGATTGTTTTTTATTCTTTTTTCTAGTATGGGTATTTATAGCAAGGGATAGAATAAGATTTACTATTTACTTTTTGTTGGATCTGCTGCCTTACTGCACCTACTGCAAAAAAGTGCATTCCCAATATTATTAGATTACAACTCCTAATCAGCCTTAGCAGCATAGCTAGACAGGAGGAATGTTGAGAGTGGCAGTCCAATAACACGATTTCCCAGCTCTCAAGAAATCTACACTGAAAAAATTCAACAGGAAAAATATAGTTTGGGATGGGGTGAGAGATGAATTCAGGTGAAAGGTATTATATAATATTTAAATTTTAATGGGATAGTTACCTTGGTCTGTTGTAGGAAAACAGTAGTCTTTGACATCTTAAATCTATGTAATACACATCCCTCTTATGTATTTGAAATTTGAGAACAGCAGGGAAGAAAAGTTAAGGTGTGCAGAACTGGTGGACTATGAGATGAAATCACAGATAAGAGATAGATGCTTCCATGTGTGTCTCTGGAGAAGAAGAAGATTCTACTTCTATGCATCACCCAGAAAAAGACAACAAATTCTCCAAGACCGCTGGAGATCTTCAGTTTGCTGTAGAGTAGGGTGACTAGGTATATAATCAGAAGCACTGGCCAAATATAGAATCGGGCAAGGCTTTAGTTAACTACAAAATGAAGGACAAATTTATGCTTAATATGGAAAGGAATAATGTAAAATGTTCCTGTGCCAATTTGGTATCTGTCCCTGCTAGGAAAGGAGTTCCATAATGTGAGGCAACCACCAAACAAACCTGACATTAGACAGAAAAAACAGTCTTTCCAGAAGATCATAAGAACTTAGTTCTGCTATTTCCAGAAAACTCATTACTGACTACAAGAATATAATTTTTCTTATGAGTTAAACCAAGTTACCATTTTCTAGGACAACTTTTTCCCCTGATTTTGCATCCTCAAATCCTATTGGACTATAACTACGACTACTCCAGCTTATATCATCAGGGGTGATTAATTTGTAGTATAGCAACTGGGAGTTTTACGGAAGGCTGTTCTAGATTAGTTATGGGGTTTAATAGTTGGAAAATGATTTCAGGTCTTGCTACTGAGATATTAATCATCATGCTTTGTGGCAACAGATGCTATCCAGTCTCTGCCCAACGTCACTCCACTCTTTATCACCATCGATCCAGAGAGAGATAATAAAGAAGCCATTGCTAGATATGTCAAAGGTAAGGTTAGCCTTTTCTCTTAACATGGTATTGCACTGATGCCCTTGGCTGGCAACCCTGACCAGAATGGCTGCTGCAGCACTGGAAGGGCCTCTCATGGGTCCCTAATGCAGTCTGATCTAATGAGCCCTGTTTTTATTCCAAGAGTTTTCACCTAAACTGATTGGATTGACGGGTACAAAAGAGCAGATTGATCAAGTGGCTCGAGCCTATCGTGTCTACTACAGTTCTGGCCCCAAAGATGAAGATAATGATTATATTGTGAGTATGATTTTTGAACACGGTTTTTCTAATTAAGCCAGAAACTGATATGCCTGGAGAGGGCTTTATGAAAACAAAACAGTTCTGATTTAACCATTTTGTTAGAAGTGGGTGAAGTGTGTTTTGATGGAATGCCTCATGTAAAACAGCTGAAGGAGTCAATTGAAAGGACTCTGGGGAGCAGATAGTAGTTGAGCTGTCATGAACTGACATTTCCAAATAAGTTTAGAGCAGAAGTTGATGAAGAAGGGCACATTTGTAGGCACAGAAGCTCTTGGATGAGGAAAGTGTATATATAATTGGTATATATTCCCCTCATAATGGAAAGATTATCTTGTAATAACAACAGATGATGGACTTCTATGACTTCAATGTTTTCTATTGTGTCTACAAGAACACAGTTGCTGAGAAATGCTTGTTTTGAGTTCAGGGAAGAGAACAGTCGGAAAGGCAGGAGTGGTCCTAAATATGCTTCTCTTGGTTGTTGTGGTACAGATGCTGCTTAAGATATAGGTCTGGGTTTCTTTTCTCATATTAGTTTGTCTTGACAGATTCACACTGATGTCCAAAAATTCAGATATGCAGTCTTTTATCCGAAGCCTATCTCTCTTAGGACTCTATCATAGATATTAAGTACATAGATTATTAAAATTGGCAAGAACTGAGACAATGTAGCCACACGAGGGAGCCAGATAGTGGATGGGATATATCCTGCTACCCTTCATCTGGTAGTCTTCTACCTCTGCTGTTTAACAGAGCACTCTGCATAGTCTAGGCTGGCCTCACTGCTTATTTTGATGACAAACAAGAGTCTTTTTATTCAAACAAGGTTTTAATGATGAATTGGTTGCAGGAAGAGTTTTTGATTGTAGGGTGTTCTGTATTTTAACTTTATTGTTATGTTTGTACATGATTTACCACTAAAAATGCAGTGATGTTTTAATGTGATAATTTGTCTAATCACATTTTAACTTATCCGGTTCCTTAGCTTTATCCTGGTTAATCAATGTTAATTAAAATTGATTTCTGAGGTGTTGTTACTGCTCCTCCACCACCTGTTCTGGTTGTTCAAAGTAATTCGGTATTGTTCCAACCCTCGGTTATGATATGGGAAGTGGGGCGGGGGAATAACCAGCAAAACAAGGGAAATTGTTTTCCTCCTTCAACACCCCCCAAATAAAAAGTACAGTAGAGTCTCACTTATCCAACATAAACGGGCTGGCAGAATGTTGGATAAGCGAATATGTTGGAGAATAAGGAGGCATTAAGGTAAAGCCTATTAAACATCAAATTAGGTTATGATTTTACAAATTAAGCACCAAAACATCATGTTATACAACCAATTTGACAGAAAAAGAAGTTCAATACGCAGTAGTGCTATGTAGTAATTACTGTATTTATGAATTTAGCACCAAAATATCATGATGTATTGAAAACATTGACTACAACATTACGTTGGATAATCCAGAATGTTGGATAAGCGAGTGTTGGATAAGTGAGACTCTGCTGTACTCTCCTTCTCTCCCTAGTGCCCTCTAGTGGCCTCTACCTGGATAATGGAACAGTATTGTAATTCAGATTCTCAAATTCTTCTCCCTTCTTTTTAATCTAACTATTCTACAGAAATAGAGTAGCAGATGTACTCTTAATGTTTTTAGTTTCCACCCCATGATGATTGGGAAGAGGCCATCTTTTCTAACTGTTTTGCAAGAAAGAAGAGGATCAAACATCATACTTCTATTTCCAAAGAGGAATTCCAATACATGGCTGCAGACTTCCAGTACAAAGGATCAGGTTCCTCCTTGGCATAGTCAGGATAGCTAAACTGAAAAAAAGTACAGTTCCCAACAAATCTTTTAATGAAGGATGAGAAAATGCCAGTCTGATGAACCAGGGTTTGAGGACCACACTGCTCTTCCTATGGTAACCTAAAGGGATGCATTTCTTATCTGCACCTGCATACCCTTTCAAAGAGCTGGAACACTGGATACTCTGTTAGCACAGAAATAGCTAATACAGCCATCTAAGCCTTTGTCATTTTCTTACATTTTGAGACATTTTGTCAATTTGCTAATCCATTTGGGCGATTTTTCCATATTTGTCAATGCCTATTTCCAAAACGGAAGTATCTGAATGGGGGGAAAAGGCCAGATGAAGCTAAAATTATTAAGGAAAGGAAGATGTAGCAAACCCCATCTCTTTGAAGTTTGCGGATTGTGTTGGCTATTTCTGCACCATACTCCTCAAAACCAAGCTTTATTGTGGGGTGGGAGCAAAGGGATCCTCAGGTGCACAAAAATGCTTGGGGCATTTAATCATCAGGAATCTAATAGCAGGATTTTCTGATGAACTTACAGGATTTGGAACTGATAGACTAAGATACAAATCCACCCAGAGAGAATTGGGAAAAGAGACTAACAGTGAATAATTAAACCGAGGTGCTGAGAATGGAAGATCGACAACTACCCCCTAACTTTCCCATCCCCCCTCTTCCTCCCTATTCTATTCCTCTATCCCCCTCATTGCCTCTTCCCCTTTTTTCCGTGTTTTTTTTCTCCTTTACCTTCCCCCTATCTATGTTTCTTTTAAGATAACTGTATATAAAACCCTTCAATAAAAATATCTATATATAAAAAAAGGAATCTAATAGCAGGAAAGTAGATAAGTGCCAGAAGGGATTTTTATTTTTATATGTGGTATGCAATTCTGAAGTCTATGGAACCTTAGGATTGACCTCCAACATACTTGATAATTACCATTCTTCCCTTACATTTCAGAGGGTGGTTGTTTTCCATAAGAGCCCATCTGTACTTCATGCAGTGACTTCTCAAAGGGTTTCTGAAGTATTCTTTTTCTGCATGATTTGGGTGCATTTGCTTTTTTCTCTTTCAGTGCTCAGCTTTTTGTGTAATTCTCACATTTTGGTATAGAGCCACTGTGTTTGAGACCTCATTAAAAAAAAGCCCTATAGTGAGTTGGCAGTTCTGTGAACTGATAGTTACTGCTGTGTGTGGAACATGCTGTCTCCAACTCTCATCCCCAGTTTGTCTTATTTTTCTTGCAGGTGGATCATACCATCA